>NC_066584.1:446136621-446463407 GCF_024323335.1 Lathyrus oleraceus
GCCTTGTGCCTACGTATTCTCATCGTGCAATGAGAAATTCAGAGCACTCGTAGTTCATGGAACCACAAGAACAAAGAGAGATAAGTGATAAAAAGTATAACTTGTACCAACAGAATGGTGGAAACAAAAATGTGTTTTCCTAAGCAACATGGACTTATAAAACAAACACGGTTTTAAGGTTTAACTATAGTGGAAACAAAGAGAGAGGTGTTTTCCTAGGCAACAAAGACTGATAAGACAAACACAACTTCAAGGGTTGGATGTAGTGTTGTTTAGTATAGGGAATATTGGATCATTGTAGGGAACAAATAATTTGAAATCAAAGAAGAAAGTTATATTGGATCCATGAAGGAATATACTCTGAACTAAAGAGTAAACCAGCGTATTAGCCAAAAAAGAAGGAATGGAGTGTTTAGTTTCGTAGCCAAACATCTATGGGTTTACAAAGTGGACTGTCGTTATATCGTACTAAAAGAATGTGCATGGAATCCAAGGAAAAATGTATTTGATCTCAAAAAGATGGTATTGATTGATGAATGGAGAAATAATAAATAAGGTAGCTCGTGGAGAATCTGAATTCTCGTGCCTACGTATTCTCATCGTGCAATGAGAAAGTTAGAGCTTTCGTAGTTCAGCCTACTAGGGCTGATAGCAAGAAAACGAGGCAAGATAAATGATATATGATTTCCAGGGTACACAACCCTTTGAGGTAGAAGAAGGAGCGAAAAGGTTCACAACCTGCTAGGTAAGGAATCACTACCAAAGTCTATAACTTCTAAATGGCAAGGAACTAAACTATCAAGGTCGATAACCCAAAAGGCAAAGAGAAAGGATGTCAGAGTCCATAACTCTCAAGGAAAAATAAATCACTGCCAAGGTCTATAACCTGATAGGCAAGGGGATTTCCAAGAGTCCATAACTCTACAAGGCTACTCAAAGAGATTGTCAAGGTATATAACCAAGTGTCGAAGTCCATAACTCTATAGGCACAAAAAGAGCTTGCCAAGGTCCACCACCTCATGGGGCAAAGAAAGATTTCCAAGGTCTGCCACCTTGAAGGCAAGAACATGTTGCATTACTTGGGTCCATAACCCTACAAGGCAAATGGAACTCCAAGGTCTATCACCTCATAGGCAAGAATAGTTGTCAAGGTCCAAAACCTAACATGCAAGAAATTATTGATTGAAAGAGGGTGTACAACCACAAGGTGTTGATAGAAGAAGTGCTTCGTTATTGAAGTATTGAATGATTGATACTTGCTTGATGAAGACTTGTCAATTGTATGATTCAAATTGCACTAAAGTCTACGAACAAAGGCGAATACCTCGAGAAAGTAGGTCATTTATCCCGTACCCAAGGATACCCTATACAAGGATATAAATTATCCATTCTCATCATTCTTTGTTACTTAAGGCTCATGGCGTACAACTTGAATCAGAATTAACAAGTTCCTAATAGAAGATCTTGAGCGTTGATCTTGTTGCAGGATAAGACTTGATAATCATTTGATTTGAATTGTGCTAAAGTCTATGAATAGAGGTGAATACGATGAGCAACTAGGTCATTTGCCCCATACCCAAAGATATTCAAAATGAGTTAATGAAATTCTCCACTCCCATTCATTCTCTATTTCTTAAGGCTCGTGCCACACAATCTGAATTATGATTGACGAATGTTGATACCTTTGTTATGCTTGAGAAGTAGTCCACTTTGTCAGTTATGCTTGAATGATGTTGACTTTGAAGTCTTGATCTTGGATTTGAATCTTGAGGTCTTGAGCTCCTGATATCCAACATATCCAATACATCTTAAGCACAATGGACTTGCCATATCAAGTGATCAAGGGTCTTTTGATCACTTGAATAGGCTTGGGGATTACAACCTAATACAAAGGATTTGGTTGACCAAAGTGACCTTTGGTCAACACTAATCAGTGGGATTAAAAATAATAGTCAAACTAGGTGCCATAAACTTTTCACAGTGTTTTCGTGTTAATTTTTTTTAACTAGTGAGCTATTCACCCCCCTCTAGATTGAAGCTTATCGTCTAACAAGACTTACATCATTAACAAGATTTTATCTGAAAGCATACCATTATCAATTCTGGGTATTTCATTTTCGTCATTCTCCAACCATTGTTTTTTGTGCTAAAACAACAATATGACAAAGAAAGGGATGTGGAGAAGTATTTTTTTGTGCTTATTTTTTGCAATAAATGGGAAAAGATGAGTGAATACAAAAGGACTCATTCAAAACATGCATGCTCATTTCATTAGTAATACCATTAACAAATAACAATGTTTAACAACAAACATCATTTAAAACAAAGAGAAATTACAAGAATGCAAACTAATGATATGGGATAATGATTGCCAACATTGGGGAATTGAGCTTTCCTTTCTTGATTCTCTGCTGGGCTAGCCTTTTCCAGAGTTAGAGGTCGTTCTACTCATTGAAACCGATATGATGATTGATGTTGAGTTAATTAAAAGAAGTATTTTGTTATTGTATCCACAAAGAATGGAGCGATATTACCAACGTTTATGTTTACTGATATAGTTTAAGTTCAAGTTTTTTGGATCGCTTAAAGTTTCAATAGAAAGTAATAGTGAAACATAAGATATACAGAATAAAATAAGCGAAATTGTAATATGACAAGTTATCTTGCATGGATTGGACGTCCTCTACTGTTCACGTATGAAATATACCAATTAATTTTAGCATAATCATGTGTTCATTCATATTTCCACATACTTTTAAAAACAACATGTATGTCTACATGAAAGTTTCAAGATTTCAATTGGTTTGTTGAATCGATGATGTCTCAGTCGATTAAACAATCCAATTGTATGAAAAGCAAGTATTTGTAGGTGGATATTATAACTAGTTCTATGTCTAGCAATTAGAATTTAATCGATTAATTATCTTTGGTTCATGAATTTGAAAGCAATTGTCATTAACAGGTCGAATTCATAAAATTTGGCGGTAATAACAAGATTGAATAAATAATCATGCAAACATGTTTATATTAAGAATAAAATCGGTAAATAAATATACATACGATTATGGTAGATTCTTTCAATTCCTGTAAGAGGAGGAGTTTAGCTAGCCATTTTCATGGTAGCTTGTACAAAAAGGAAGAATTGGAGATGAAGGAGCATCAATGATGATTCCTCGATCCTTGATATGTATCCAGCTTGATTCTTTGATTCTCTCCCCTAAGTCTCTATTACAACTCTCTTTTATATAATACACTAAATATTACAAACTATTATCAACGAAAAACTAGATATCTTTCTGCATTGCTCTTGGTCTCTTTTTATACCGGTTCTGGCCGCCTGAGTTCGCGTAGCGAGTTTAACTTTCGCTACGCGAACTATCATTTCTTCTCCAATAAGTCTGTGAGTTGTCAAACTTCCTTCTAGGGGCCGCCAATATTCGCTAAGCGAAGCATAATTCCCTAAGCGAACTTCCTTTCTTCTCCATTAAGTTTTGATTTGTCCAACCGCCTTCCAAGAGCCGCCAAACTTCTCTAAGTGAGGTATAGTTTGCTATGTGAACATCCTTTGTTGCTATTTGCTGCTAGCGAATTGTAATGATTTTTCTACTGACTTGGTTTTGCTAAGCGAACAGATCTCGCTTAGCGAAAGGTCCTTCACTACTTCTTTGTTATGCCTTGCTGCTAGTGAACTGGAATGATTTTCTACTGACTTGGTTTCGCTAAGCGAAACAAAGCTCTCTTAGTGAATCGTGCCTTCGTTGTTTCTTCGCTTGTAACTCACTGTTGGCAAACCTAGACGTTTTTACTTCTAATTTGGTTTCTCTAAGCGAACTAGAATTCACGTAGCGAAACAGAACATTCTTTTTGTTTGGCTTTTTCCTTCATTTGATTCATTCTTGTAATAATTAATCACACATTGTTAAACGTATCATTTTCTTGACAAAATGTGTATTATTTCATGAATAAATATTTCCTTAATTCGATAAATATTATTTTTCATAAGTAGATTTTATCCATTTTGGGCATTTATCAATGATCACCTCAAACCTACTCTTAGTAATTTCTTCCACATTATTGATAGATGGTCAATCATGACCATGCAATGGGTTGTTGTTGATACGGAGCCTGCAGGCGTAAATGAAAATAGATTGGCGCTCATATACCACATCCAATGGAAGCCATGGTATACCCTTGTACCTGGGCACAAGATTTAATTGATGTATTTATAAATTAATTATACAATAGAAAAATTAAATATTTAAATATATATGTTATTGTTATACTTTTGATGTTCTTCTTTCTTCCATGTCCCCTTTTTAAGGCACCAAAATGAAAATGCACATTGCAGCGAACCGAGGAATAATCAATATAGTTGATGCCCGTCCATGGAACTTGGGGGTGCGGTCGGATACGCTTTGAGTGCCCGACTACAAAAATCAAAACCCCATCGGCATTTTGCATGCACGAAGTCAGAGGTGTTATTGGATAAACTTCGAGCTCCCAACTACATAAATCAATTCTCACAGTGCCTTGTGCGCCTTCAGGAGTCAGGGGTGTTATCGGATATGCTTCGAACTCTCGACTACAAAAATCATTTCCCACAGCGTCTCGTGCACCTTCAGAATCTAGGGGAGCTACCAGAGACGCTTTGCACACCCGTTTATATAAATAAATTCCCCCATGAGTGCCATCAAATATGCTTTACACATCCGAATACAACATTCAAATAACCCATTTCCAAGAAATACACATTTTCACACGTAGTTGGCACATCCCCTATGGATCTAGCCAATAGCCATAGCCATAGCCTCGGGGACAGGGTTGAGGATCATCTACCTTCGACCGAGTAAGATCCTCTGTGACACGGAGCATAGTTCAAAGCATGAATGTATCTAGCCGACTTCATGCCCTTCGTCTATAAGTATAATTTGATTAAGGAAAAACCACCATGACTAACCAGACTTATAACTTACCCATATGAATATGATTAAGACAAAACCATGTTTAGCTAGTTTAATATCAAATACTTATAGGTACAACTAGGAGCGTAAATGTTCGGAGCCAAACCCATGTTCCACCATTTCTAGTTTGATATACAAACACTCTAAACTGAAATAACGCTTCCTATGTGAAGGCTGATTCCAAGCACAACTATGTGTTATTACCTTGACATTCTATCGACACGTTACATATGTCTCAATGCAACTCTCCTTCTAGCGAAATAGCCTTAAACGGCTCCATAAAGACTTAAGGTCATTCACACTCTAAGCAACTATTATTTATCGCTATTTTTTACAGTAAATAATAACACAAAGTGCAGGATTCTGAAAGTAATCCTTAGTGAACCTCAGATTCAAATTCTCATCGGATCCTAGCTTGACAATTACAACGGCTGAGAAAGAAACAATATTATACCGAAAAGCATGTATGAAAATATTGTTTACAAGTTAAAGCATAAAAGCCCGACCAAATGTTATTGAAGCAAACAAAAAGAAAAAGAATAAAACAACACTCATTATTTGTCACTTGGTTCCTTCTCAGACGGGTTGGCTAAAGGGTTTAGCTGGTCAACAGTAATAGTGAGGCCGGGTCAGAATGTTTGAGCCTGCTCCAAAATTTCATCTCGAACCATACCCATAGCATATACTATCAGCTCAAGAGATTGTCGAGACTTCTGCCGAGCAGGAATCACATCTTCTTTGAGACTCCTCAAATTATTGACCTGATCCTCCTTCCTCTAATGAATAGATTTTTGATCCGCTTCGAATGTATAACATGCTTCCACAACATCCATAGAAACCTTCTCGTTGCATTTATTTCCTTCAGCGAGAGAATCCTTTGGCTCATGTATATGAGCAGCCAAAACAGAATGACGACCATACTGATCCACCTCTTCCTGCAAAGAGCCAAGGGCATCATATTTTCCCAAAGCACAACTAACCTTTTCTCAGTGTCATAATTTTTCCGCTCAAGGACCTCACACCTCTCCCTCATCTTATCTCGTTCATTTGAAAGCTATTCAGAGCCCATAAAATTATCTTGTCCTATAGCTATAATATAAATAAGGGACTCGACCCTGAACAAACTACATGAGGCATCTGCAAAAATGATCCGCTTGTCAGTTGTATATAAACCTCAAACGAAATCTAGGTCCTCAATGGCCACGACAGTAGAAAACTTCTTTAGGGTGCTAGGTACCGGGAAGGAAGAATAACAGGAAGTCGGAAGAAAGGAGTCGGAGGATTCTGCTCACTGTTATCCACTAAACAAGCCCGTTTAAGAGAACCTCCCCCCACAGGAGTGGATGGACTATCACCTTAAACCCTATTTATGGGATAAGGAGAAGGTGAAACTCCCCGAGTAGATAAATCATCTACATCATCATTCGACTGACCCAATTCAGGGTTCAAAACCGGGACCACTTTTAGAGCAGTCACCACAGTAGGAGCCCAAATCTCTAGGACATAAACATAAGCAACGATAGGTTCCGCCGATATCGAGATGGAAAAGCATACATCTAAGCCCTGGTCATTCATAAGCTCTAGGTCTTTCCGCAATTGAATCAATTCATTCATGTTATCTATAAAACCGTAAGTCGCTCGGTTAAAAGAAAAATGGTGCCCGGATCCTAATCCTTGCCAAATAATTTTTGTCTCTCAAAATGTTCAGAAGAACTAATTATAGCATGGGTATCTATATGCCTCTTCTTCTGAAGAAAGGAAATCACTTCACCAAGACAAAACCTTTATTCATATTTGAGCCCTTGGTACAAAGCATGTAAATCGTCTTTCATTCTGACTTCTTCACGAGACAAAAAGGTGGACCCGAAATGATAAAAAGAGATTGGCCGATCAAAATGAACTCTGGACCAATATTTATGAAAGTCGCTTCTACAAGAGCAGGCATCTTCCACTGGATCTGAAGACAAGCAGAAGGTCATATGGGCCTCGGGAGTGACGGGTTTCACTAATATAAAACTCTATAGAAAATTCCCCCAATCATAAGCAAAAAATAGATCCAAGGTACTTGGGTACGAAGAAAGATCAATCCTTTATCCCGAGCACCATCCAATGAAGTACGGGCCACATGGAAGAGGTGAAAGAAGAGCCCCAACGAAGTCTTCCAAGACTTATACCCTACACAAAGCTGGAACATCAATATGAAGGTCTGGGCTCCAGGATGAAGTTATGAGGGGTAAATTTTTGGTGGTTCATCACGGCCACCTCAAAATCATAGAAAGGAAGATGCACCCCTAACCTAGTAAAGAGATACTCGTACAGGGGAATCGAGCAACCCTTAAAAGAACTAGACACCCTCTCATCCAGACCTACTGGTATAATCGACCAATCCGAGGAGTCACCAATTGTGATGTCGACCTAAGTAATGGCTTTAACATTATTCAGGACATAAGGAGTCCCAACTATTTCAGCAACCACCTAATAATATCTACTTGCATTGGACGACTCCATTAATTGAAGACCCATACGGACAATATGTCGACTCTATGATGATCACCAAGATTGACCCAAGACACGACAGCATGTTGCCCTTCACACTCCAGTTGATGAGCAATCTTTATGTCGTTAGGGTCATGATTGATTGAATCCTAGTATGTTTTAACAAAGAAAACGACATGTTCCTTTGACAAACAACCTCTATTTCTACCTTGGTCATAAAAAGGAGAGACATCGACCTCTCATAAAAGTTTTCACCCCCACCAGATGTCACGGGGAACAGAGATTCTGAATCATTCATGGAGAGAACTTCATCTAACAAAGATTATATTGGAAATGCTTCCATCTATGAATCATCACTAAAAATAATGATCTCTAATTTAGATCCCCCACTGATAGAGGGGAAGGAATGTGCAATTCATGCTTCATCCCCCTTGTCAAAGATGAAGAAACACTACCCTCTGAATGGCTTTCGATGTTAATAGGGCTACCACTCATCGTAATAAAAATGCGATAAAACTTGAGTAAAATCTTAGAAGAATAAAATGTACTTTGAAATAGGAAGGTGAAGGCTGTGAAATGAGAAAGGAAGCTGAAAAATCAAAGCTTTAGAACTTAAAATTTATGAACGTGCGACAACGGTTATTTTAGGAAGTAAGTGCTCTCAGACAATAGGGAAAAACTAAAAGATACAAGGGAAACTCAATATACGGAAGAGCTTAAAAGCTTTCCCACGTCCTATCTCTTTCTTCATATATACAAAGGAAATCGAATGGATCAGATCGAAAGCAGGAAATAAAGATAGATCGATAGTCAATTTTGTCTAGGGAAGACAAACATACTCGAGTGTACTCATGTACATAGAAGAGTTGTATCATGTCACCCCGTTCCTTTTTAGATCACATATCAAATAAAAGTAGTGAAGCATTTCAATGATGAGACTACATTTAATATTCACATTCGCATCACCCTTTGGAAAAACCAAAGTAGCGCATGCTTGCCGATGCCTAGATGAATATCCTTTGAGGTCGTCACTATTACCGAAAGACTCCCCCGACATCAAACATACTCGATGTGTCTTGGGGGAAAATGTTCCATACCGGCCAAAGACCCAGGGCCGACCACTCTATGAAGACCAAAGACACGAGACTGGTCACTTTGCTCCAGCCAAAGACCCAATAGCACGAGGCCTATTACATAGCATACTCCACCAGACTCAAGGTATAAATACGTTTGTAAATGGTTCTAAGGCACACAATCTCAAATCTCCACTTTCACTATCTTCAATCTTGAACCCTATGCTGACTTGGGCGTTGGAGTGCTAACCATGCAGGTACCCCCCTTAGATCCATTGTATCAGAGATGACATCATCGTTAACAACATCCCCACCAACATCGATACCTCTGGTTCAATAAGCACCATTATCACAACCTATGATCCATTGTGTCACAAGAAGGTAGTGCATTAGAAGTTGCATTTCACTGTAGTTTCCGCAATCACCACCATTTATGGTTCCACAATTGAACAAAAAGGAATCATGTTTTTAGACCTACTTATTTTTATTATAATACAAAAGGTCATACTTATAATGCTTTCTACGTAAGAAATTATGGTATTCCTTATGGTAAGTATGTACGGGTGAGAAAGTTACCTAACCCAAGAGGACCCAATGAATATTGGGTACTAAAGCATTATTAATTGTTTTGTACGTACATAAAGATCATATGCTAGTATTGTCAAATCACGATTGATCTTTCAAGATACAATACCATATGATATGGTAATTCTAAAAATTTCATTGAATAAAAGATGGTTTGAAGAAGTATCAAAATTGATGTCAACTTTGACTTCATATGATAGTATTGTGAAGAAGAAAAATCCTTTTATCTTATATTATTTCCCTTATATTATTATACTCCTTTGTGTTTTACTCTTTTTATTTTTGATAATGTCAAAAAGGGGGAGAGAATAAATGGTTATTTTTGTTGTTTTTATTCATGATACCAAAGAGACATTAAAGCATATATTGCAAAAGAAAAGGGGGGGGGGGGGGATACAAGATAAGGCAAGCAATCAAGTGTCAAGTAAAAACTTCCCATCAAAAGGTTTTGTCATCAACAATAAACAGGAGATTATGAAGAAGATATGTTCATCCTTCTTAGAATGATTTTGATCAAGACAAAAGTCTATCTTTAGAAGAAACATCAAAGAAAAGAAAAAGATTGAATCAAGTATCAAGTTTATGTAAAGATTTGGATTTCAATAATATTGGATCGTAAACAAAGGCATAATGTTCAAACCAATGGTTATACACATTACATGCTCAAATACAAAGTTAAAAAAAAATCATTTTATGCATTCTTTTCAAAATGGGGGGAAAATGGCATTTTTATCAGTGAAAATTTATAATCTATTAACCTGCCTTCTGTTTATAGTAAATCTTGAATTTTCAAAGAGGCTAATCGATTAACCCCTAGCAAGAAGGCCAAGTTAGTCGATTAACCCTTCTAAATTTCACATATTTTTGAACATTATCACATGAATAATTGATTGCTCTTTTGATGCTAATCGATTAACCTTAATTCCTTTTGAAAAATTATTGAACCATTGCATTGATGTTTCACCTTTAATCATCTCCAAACCTTTTCATAATCATGACAATTATTCAGAAGCATTTTCCAACAATTATTTCTGAAAATCAAGAGGGGCATGGTTCACTATAAATATAGGAAATTTTAAATTAAAAATCACCTCTTTCCTGATATATTTTTACTATGTCCAAAATATTTTAACATAAACTTTTCTAATGCCTAATTTTCTTATTAGTTAAAAATTTGCATCTTCTCCTTTGAGCATCTAATGCATATATCATAAAATCATATTGTACCTTAGATTATCTTGATAAACTTCCAAGTTCTATAGCTTGATCAAATTAATTATGTTAAAACATATCTTTGAATCATCCTTGCTAAGAGACTTGAAACTTGTCTTAAAACACTTAATCCATTGATGAATCTTTTCCTTCTTATAAAAATTTGTCTTCATCAAAACAACTTCATAAGAGACTTGTCTTCAAAATTTCCCCCTTTTTAATGATGACATATACATGATGATTATTGATTTTCGAAAAAACTCCCCCTTTTTGATGATAAAAAATTCTATAATTTATAGTGAACCATGCACCTTTCGATTTTTAGAAACAATTGTTGGAAAATGCTTATGAATAATTTTCATGATTAGAAAAAGGTTTGGAGAGGATTAGAGGTGAAACAACAATGCAATGGTTCAATAATTTTTCAAAAAGAACATAGGTTATTTAATTAGCATCTAAAGGGTAATCGATTATCCATGTGATAATGTTCAAAAATATGTGAAATTTGGAAAGGTTAATCAATTAACTTGGCCTTCTTGTTAGGGGTTAATCGATTAGCCTCTTTTAAAATTCAATATTTACTATAAATAGAAGGCAAATTAATAGATTATACCTAGGAGGGTTAATCGATTACCTCAATATGGACTTAAAAAAATTTCACTGATAAAAATGCCACTTTTTCCCATTTTGAAAAGAATGCATAAAATGATTTTTTAACTTTTAATTTTAGCATATAATGTTTATAACCATTGATTTAAATATTGTACCTTTTTTTATGATCAAATATTATTGAAATCCAAATCTTGACATAAACTTGATACGATTCAATCTTTTTCTTCTTAAGATAGTCCTTTGTCTTCATCAAAATCAAGCTAAAAATAATAGACATATCTTCTTCACAATCTCCTCCTTTTTGATGATGACAATTGTCAGAGAAATTTTTTATATTAAAAACACCTTCTTATGAACTTTTTTTTTACTATTTTTCAAGTGTCTTTATTATTTTAACAGAAATTGTTTTCCTCTATAATTTTAACTTTAATGTGAAAATATTTAGAGAAACACTTGAGAATTAGATGTCTATATCATTTGTATTTGTTCATTGAATGACAAGATTGAATTTTCTTATATAATAATAGCATCAAAAACTCAAAGTTGATCAAAGTTGCTGCAAAGTCTGCCTATAATATTTTTCATGCAAATTGTTGTATATTTCACCAAATGTGTGGTGATTCTTTATCTATAAGAAAATGTTGTACTTATTATAGGTTATTGCAAATAGGAAAGATTGGTTATCTATTTTTTGAAAAGCTCCTTTTAATTGGGGTGATTCAAAGTCCACCATAGTTGTTGGTGTTTGGAAATCAATGAAGTGGTGTGCTTCTTTGTCGTTGTTAGAAAATTATAGGAAAAATCTTGGTGTGAGGCTTGTACAATGATCTAACAATAGTGAAATTCTCTCATAGGGTGTGAGGGGACTAGACGTACCCTTGGTTGATAAGGGGAACTAGTATAATTCCTTGTGTTTGTGTACTTTTTGCACTTTACTTTTTTGTTTCCTATTCATTCATCTGTTCATAGTTCCGAAAAATTTTAAGAAACCAGAAAAGTGCTTAAAATCTCTAAAAATTCCATTAAACCTAATCCACCTCCCTCTTAGGTTGTGAAATCAATTATTAAAAAAAATGTCTTTCTAAATGGGTTCTTAAATGAAGAAGTCTATTTTGAAAAACCCAAAGGATTCATTGATCCAAACATACCAAACCATGTCTACAAGATGAAGAAAGTCTATACAGGTTAATACAAGCTCTGAGAGCTTGGTATGAAAGACTTACTGAATTCTTCACCACCATGTCTACAACAAAGGAGGTATTGACAAGACTTTCTTTGTCAAGAATCAAGAAGGAAAATTGATGATTACCCAGATTATATGGATGAAATTGACGGAATGTCAAGAAAGATGGTGGATCATTTTGTTCAACAAATGCAGTCAGAATTCGAAATGAGTTTGGTAGGTTAACTCACATCAAGTTAAGTAAAGATAATTAAGGAGTAGTGTAAAACCCCAATTTTGACCCTAAGATCCCTCATGCATTTTCATCATAAGCACTAGCATTAGGATCATACCTTAACATCCTCCTTACCCCTCTTTCATTGAGTTTATTTTGGGAGAGATCACCAAGCACTTTGTGATTGTATCATACTTGTATATTATCATTTTACTAACCAAATACGAAAAATATGTCTTTGCATTTGTCTAACTCTTTTGTAGGAAGGGCATGATTCCATTGATTCATCAAGTTCACATCTAGGGTTTGAGACCCTCATGAACAAAGAGCACAACCAAGAATTGATTCAAGAATGGTTATGAACATCATATATGAGTCCCAATATTCTCTACATGTTATATTGATCAAGTTTTCTTCAAGAGTTTGAGGGTGATTTGCCTTGGAAATCCTAGTTTGACTAGGTATCTTGAGTAACTTCTCCAACAAGCTATCTCACCAATTGATCAAATTTCTAAAGGGACACATCAAAATTCATTATCTTATGCATATATGATCTATCGTGAGCCAAGAAAGTCAAGAGGATTGGAAGTTAGCAAGTTGGTTGATGGTGGTTGGCCAAATGAATTCATCTAATCAAAACTCGGTCTCCCTAGACCCTATCTCCTACAATTTTCACCATATGAAGATGATTCCAAGAGCCAACTTACTATAAATGTCATTCCAAACAAGTTTCATGTTAAGACCTAGATCTATTTTTGCTTGGAAAATCATTTTATATGTTGAAACATTATAGGTCATTTTGTCTAAACCCTAATTTGAAAGGCAACTTCCCAAGGCCATAACTTGCTAATTTTTATGAGATGAAAGATTTCCATGTTGCACAATCAAATTAAATGTATCTACTTCAACTTTGATGTTTGAAGTGGGAGCTAATTCAACTTTTTTGAGCATGTGATATGAGGTTACATTATAGGTCACTTTTGACCTATACCATTGATTAAGTGATTTTTCCAAACTTCAAAAATGCATAACTCTATCATTTCTAATCCAAACTACATGAAATTGGTGACCATTTTGAATTTATTTGAAATATATACAACTTTTATGAAGACACTTTTCTCATTTGAAGCTCATATAAAAAGTTAAGCAAGGTGGAATGTTGAGACATATGGCTTGACACTTAGAAAAATTTTGATATGTCAAAAATATCCAAACTTCCACCTAAAATTTATTCAAGTTCCAAGCTCCAAATAAAAAAGTGTTGAACATGAAAGTTCTTCCTATTGATCTCACCTCTCCAAAGAGCTCAAATACATTCATTTTGGACAAGGAATGCATAGGCTGCACATGGCATGAACATGGTGACATCACTTGGCAAGGATCAAACTTTAAATCCAAATGTACACTTGCCTTGCAATCCAAGCTGAATTCAGACTACCTAACATTCATTTGTGGACTTATTGCAATGATTTTATGGGCCAATGCGTGCCCATGCACCCATGCATCATCAATGACCAAATTTGGAAAGTGATTTCAAGTGTGCAAATATCAATGGTTTCAACTATAAATAGAGCCTCATATGCTCATCAGTCACCATACATTCGCGCCAGCTTTGATCCCCCATCTCTAACCCTCACTTTGCAAAGGATAAACCTGAGAAATTCATTTGAATTTGAGGTTGAATTTCCATTGTTTTGAAATTCAAATCTCCAGGAATCCACAACCTTGTAAGCATCCAATCCTTCTTCTGCAAGCAAGTGGAGTGAGATCAAGCACAAGCAAGATCAAGATCAGTTGAATCCAAACCTCCATTAAAGGTATTTTCCAGAAATTTTGATCTCTTCGATTCTCTCAAATTCTTGCTCAATTCTATTGATTCTTTGGTTGTCTAAAGTCCTACCAATGTAGGCAAGAAGATTGAGTTGCTTTGAGGCCAAATCGAAGCAACTCAGTTCATGTACCTCAAATTTCAACTCCATGTATCTCTCAATATACTTGGAGTTAGAGTGAATTGAGGCCAGATTCGAGCTCAGTGCCATTTTTACTTTGAAATTATGTCCTTGTTTTTAATTCTGGTGATGGTTGATGGTGGACCAGTCCGGTGAGGTCCATCGGAGAAGAAGACCGGAGCTACAGCTCCGGCCATACGATGGCATGTCTCACAGCCACAGGATCCATGTAATTTGTTTTAATCTGGTTCGTTCCTTTTGAATACCAATGTTATGGCGCGCTGACTCAAGTGCACGGTGGAACGCGTGTTTCTGACCATTTGATCTACCACCTCAATTAATGAGGGAGATCAAGTGGTCCACGTTTTTTCTGATAATTTAATTTTCATTTTAATTGCATTATTTTCAATAATTTATATTAAATTCAATATTGATCCAAAAAATATGAGACTTTCACCAAAAAATTTCAAATATTTTTATCTTTCATATTCTAAATTAAAATTATTTTTTGGATCATTATTAATATTTTTTATGAATTAATTAATTATGGATTTGTTTTTAATTGTTTAAAAATATTTTTATATGTCCAAAAATTATGAAATTTTTTCTCCAAGGTCCTTTGACCTTGTTTGACCTATGATAAATCTCATGGCCATTTCTTTGGTGTTTTGATGAGATTTTAGGAATCGGACAAACCATATTTAATTTAAATGCACTATTTTAGTATTTTTAATTTGAATAAATGCCAAATAAATTTGTTGACCAATTGTGATGACTTGTTTATGTTTAACTCTTGTTATTGGGCCTTGGTCAAGGTTGATTTGACTTTGTCAAATTAATATCATTGGATTTAGGGGATTGATGGAATTGGAATGTACATTCCATCTCCCAAAATGAATGGATGCTATTAATTTGGTAAAAGTCCTGCTTTGACCAATTTGTGTTTTTATCCATTCCCCTCCCACTTCATATCATTCCCCTTCTTTATGCATTCATCTCATTTGGCCTATGATGTCTCAAAGTCCTAATGCTAGTTGATTGAAAAGTTGACATGAGTATGGATGAGATTAGGCCACACCTTTTGCATATTCTTTTTGTGTGTGGTATGTTTTATGAGCATAGTCCATTATACTATGTCTCTAACATGCATTAACACCAAAATTTTATTGCCCGGCCTCAAATAGTTGTGACTTCTACATAAGTCCAATTACATTTGCTTAACATAGCGCTAAATTTGTGACGTAAAAGGCATAAGCATTCTAGTTAGTGAGATTGTAAGTCTCCCCTCTTTCATGATATTGTGTGGAAACTTGGCCTTCTTTCCTTCCTTTGGAAGATGTTTTAGTTCAAGGATTCATGCTTGTGATAAGTGGGTTGAGTGTTCTCCAAAGAATGTCTTGAAATGAAAAGCAAAAGCAAAACAATACTAATTTCTAACCCATTAACTACTAACATTTAATTTCAAGCTTTTACTTTAATGAAATTTACTTTAATGCAATTTACTTTAATGCAATTTACTTTTAGCACTCTATTTTATTTGCCATTGTTCATATCATTATAATTGTTTATGTTAATGCAATTTTCACTTTGTCAATTTGGACCATATTGTTTGATATATTTTGCTTGTGTATACTTTGCTTGTTTGTGTGGTCTTTGACCATTAATGTACATAATAATAACAAAAAACCCTAAAAAACTTTTAAGTGGACTGTTGGCTTAATCTTGGACTAATGGACTTCGAATCTAGGCAACCTTCCTATGCTAAAGGACTTGGCCAATGCCAACTTGTTGAAGAACCAAGTGTTTGCAATTTGAGATTCATCTGATACATCTTTGAAGACATCTCTAAGTTCATCTGCAACATGATCATTATGAAGCTGTTATTTTGAACCTGTGACTTGTGGATTTCATCTGTTACATGGGCTACTTTGAAGAAGATCATGGAATGGATAAGCTTGGATGGGGCCATCTTTATTTGATGCCTTGCTCTTCAAGATAATATAATTGTGCATTTGTGTGTTGCTTGATTCTAAAAGTCCAAGGGAATTCTAGGTTTTTATTGACATTCTTGTCTATTGGATTGCTACCCATTTGGTCAGATCTTTTCAACTCTTAACTTTTAATTTTGTACATAGGATAGTCCCTTCATCTTCTCCCCATTTCTTTAATTTCAAAATCTCTCCCTCCATTTTTCAAAATATTCTTTGTGTGAACTACTTTTGTTTTAAACTTTGACCACTTTTGCAAAAAAGATAGAAACTTTGGCCTTATGCCATTGCATTTTCAAACTTCTTTTCTTTAATCAGCCTTGTAAATAGACTTAACTATACTTGACTTAAACTTTTAAAAAAGTCAAAAATAACTAACTCATTGAAACCATTTTAGGCCTTTGTGCCTTTCAAACTTAATTTTTATTAACAGTAATGCATCCACTTTGAAATTTGTACCACGAACTACGAGGTTTTGATCCCTCATTTTTATGTTGGTACGTAGGCACAAGGCCGAAGGTCTTGTCAAACACAAAAATATAATTAATGAATTCTCTTCTCATCCCCTCATTCTATTTATTTATAAACATCACTTTATACCAAGTACATATGCATACAAAAAGGGCTCCCTGTGAGTACCTAGGACACTTCGAGTGCTAACACCTTCCCTCTGTGTAACCAACCCCCTTACCTATGATCTCTGACTTTTTATTAGTTTTGATTTAAAAAGTTCTTACTTTTGGGTTTTGTTCGTACTTTTTCCCTTTTCCCTTGGAAACAATAAAAGCGCGACGGGGACTCTTGTTATTTGATCCCTAGCTTGTCAATAGCTTGATGATCATGAATTTCCCGCTACTAAAATTAAGTGGCGACTCGGTTGGGGAGTAGTCTCCAGTGGGTTTAGCCTACTTTTTGTGTGAATATATTTGTATATATGTGATGTTTGTATATTAGTATGTGTGATATAATCTGTTTGTTGTGCTTGGTGATCTCTAGGTGGTGAGATAAGTTCTACCCCAAACTTGAGTGCAGTTAAGATAGGATGATGGTATAGTCATGTTCGACTTGTGTGGAGTAGCCCTTAACAAGTTGGCTTGAGATCCATCTGCTCAGTGGAGACTCTTTTGGATTTGGAAATGTCAAACAAGTATTTGTGGTTAGGCATTACAATTTCTAATTGGGTCCGAGAAGCTGAGGACCTTAGAACATTTAACCCATCTTGGCCTATTTAGGACGTAGTGCGGAAACTATTCAAGTGTAGACTTGATAACAGTTGTTACGCGATACTACACTCAAATGAGTTTCTCTTGAGAATATTATGGGTTGATGAGTCAGTCATCTTAACCTGTAATATCTGATAGATGGAATTAAGACTCTGGGAACTTTTTAGAACATGATCTACAGGTTTTTATCCTTAATTCACTCCTTTGGGATGGTTCTTACCCAGACTCCATGCTCGTGACTTGCAACAAACCATTGATTCTTGGTTGATCCAATCAAGTCTTGTCAATATCAATGGAACTTGGGTGTTGATAAGGTGTAAACCATAATCCACCAAAATGGATGATTGATCTTGACAATGACTTTATTCATCCCTTGACCTTTGTTTGCCTTGTGTGTGATCCCTTATTTATGATTGTTGCATTCATGCATTCATGCACATCATAACATTCATCACACAAAAATTTCAAGGAACTAAGGTGTCATTTGCAAATATTTTCAGACCATGGATTGTGGACGAAGGAACACTAAGAAGTACAGTTTCAGATGTCCTGACTTGAAAGAGCTAAGGAAGCTAGCATATTTTGTATTAGATCCCTTGGACTTCAAACAACGTCATGAGAAGCTTCTGTCCATCTTGTCTACTGATGTGGTTGAAGGACTTTTGAGTGTATTGATGCAGTTCTATGATCCTCTCTACCATTGTTTCACTTTCCCAGATTTTCAGCTTGTGCCTACATTGGAGGAGTACTCTCATCTTTTGGGGATACATGTTTCTAGTAAAGTGCCTTTTAGTGGATTGGAGGAGATTCCCCAATCTAGTATTATTGTTGAACCTTTTCACTTGAAGAAGTCTGAGATAGAGGCTCATTGGGTGAAGAAAGGAAGATTATTTGGGTTGTCGTCTGATTTCCTCATCAAGGAAGCTACTACTTTTGCTCAAGCTGGTAGTGTGGATGCTTTTGAAGCTATGTTTGTATTGCTCATCTATCGATTAACTTTGTTCCCTACTGTAACACCCCAAAATTTGCCCTCCTCATCCATGCATTCATTTAGCATTT
Source organism: Lathyrus oleraceus (assembly GCF_024323335.1). Taxonomy (NCBI): domain Eukaryota; kingdom Viridiplantae; phylum Streptophyta; class Magnoliopsida; order Fabales; family Fabaceae; genus Lathyrus; species Lathyrus oleraceus. The sequence goes on from NC_066584.1 coordinate 446,155,177, forward strand.
CATATTGCATTTCATCATGTCAATCAGAATTAGATCCGAAAAAAAAAAGAGAAAAAAAAACAAAAAAAAACAAAAATTTTTACAAAAAAAATAAATAAAAAATAAATAATTAAAAAAAAAATTAATTAATTAAATAAATAAATAAATAATAAAAAATCTTGGACTTGGACCTTTCTCAAAAGCCCACTAAGCTACCAATATTAGCCTATAAATACTAGAGTTTCATTGAAACAAAAGCCACACAGAAGAGGAGAAGAAGGAAGAGAAGCAAAATACTCTGAGGTTTCCTTGGAACAAAACCCTGAGGAAAATGATAGTGAGAGAAGACCTAACGGAGTTCAGAGCAGCCTCCAAACCCCGAAGGGAACTCAACTACACAGAATCACCTCTGCCTCACATAAACCCTGAAGATTGTTTTGTAAACCTCACGGGTGCAACTCAATTTCAATCAAGCTCTCCAATCAGGTTTGCCATTATTCCCATTACCTTTGCCCATGGGTTTAATATGTATATGAATGTATAAACAATGCCTTGAATGTTTAACCGTTTAATTTTTGAGTGTATGCCACAGGGTTTGAGTTTTTCTGAAACCATACTGTTGATCATGAAAAAATGCTTATGGTGTTTCACTAACCCTTTTGTTGAATTTTTGTGAGGGCTCACATGACTTTTGCAGGGATAACTTGCGTGGTTTCCCACTTTATTTGTGGGATAACCCCTGGAGGTTCATTCCGATTACCTGTACTGACTCACTTTTCTTTGATGGCATTAGCTTGGAAGGATCTCAGGGTTTCCCATTCCTCTAATTGCTGTTACTTCGGATCTTTATCCGCGTGGTACTTTTACATTTTTCCCGCATTTTACTGCTTTCCTAGCTGGAAGACCTCGATAGGAGGCAACGTTTGAGCCCCTTGGTGGCATTTTACTTTGAGATACATGTTTTGTGTTTTGTATTCGTATCCCTGCAGGTAGCGCGGTTCCTTCGTCAAGGACTGCCTTTTTTCCCTCGAGCATCCCAAACCCTAAAACCCAAAGCAACACGCTAACTCCTTCTACTACAGGCGAGTAAGTCTCCAAAGGTCGAGCATCCGGTAGATTGCGTAGTAACGTTGTTCGCCCAAAACCCAATCCATAACCCCGTAGTTAGCCGAACTACGTTTTGCTCTGATTCTCAGGCCAGATGAGATACGTAGGCATAAGACGCGATGTCTTAGCGAGCACACATCCCCCAACCCAGAGGTCAGCCGAGCTACGAAGACTCTGATTCTCATATTCAGATGAGATACGTATGCAGTGGATGCGACATCCGCGCGAGTCATTTTCATTTAACCCTTTTTTTTTGGCAAACAGCACAAGATAAACCCACACCCTTTAGACAAGAACTACACAAGTGGATCCCGTAGAGTACTACGGATGCGTAGGGGTGCTAATACCTTCCCTTCGCATAACCGACTCCCGAACCCAAGATTTGGTTGCGAGACCCCGTCTTGTCCTTTCCTTTTTCAGGTTTACTTCGAGCGTTTCCTTTCCCTCCTTTGGGATGAATAACGCACGGTGGCGACTCTTCTGTCATTTTCTTTCGCCGGTTGTTTTTTTTCGCACTGTATTTTTCAGGTTGCGACAGCTGGCGACTCTGTTGGGGACGGCTTCCCTAAGCGAGTCCCTCCTAGCTTTTGTAGTTTGTTTATTGGGTGTTCATGCTTTTGTACGGTTATTTATTTACCTGCTTTACCTTATTGCATTGTGTACATATCCTTGCTTTATCTGTTGGCTGGCTATGGCTGCTTGGTGATCTTTGTGAGATGAGTTCTATACCCGAACTCGAGTTCACTTAAGATAGGAGAATGGCATAGTCCTGTCAACTTGTGTGGAGTATTCCTTAGCGAGTTGACTTGCAAGCCCATTCACTTGGTGGAGGTCATGTTGAGATCAATAATGTCACATAAGTAAGTTGTGGTTAGACAGTACTTGTTCCAATATAGACCTAAGAAGCCAAGGACCTTAGTTTACCAAACCCATATTGGCCTATTCGTAGGACGTAGTGTGAAAGTCGTTCAAATGTAAGATTTGATACGATTGTTACGCGATACTACACTCATAAGAGTCTCTCTTGAGAATATTGTTGGAATACGAGTAGTCGTTCCTCTGATAATATCCGAAAGATGGGGTTATGACTATGGGAACCTTTTGTAGAACATGTTTGGCAGGTTTAAACCTTAGTACACTCCTTTTGGGTGGTTCTTAACCTAAACTCCATGCTCGTGACTTGCAACAAACCCTTGATTCATGGTTAATCCGATCAGGTATCCTTAATATCAATGAAACTCGGGTGTTGATAAGGTGTAAACCATAATCCACCAAAATGGGTGGTTGATATTAAGGATAACATGATCCATCCCATGACCTTTGTTTGGTGTGCTCTTAATTTCTCTCCAGACAGTGCAACCTGACAGATGTTTAAGCGGATCCATCAATTCTGATTGACATGCCTTTGCATTGCATAACATCATCTGCATATTTGCATCCAACATCTCATGCTTATTCATTTGCAGGGTATTCCCTTTCAAAATGGGGGTGCCTTAAAACTGAACAAGCAGTGCATCGCATACCATGCATATTAACCCTTGTCTGTTTTGCAGGTGTCACCGCAGTGTCTAATGTTTGTTCCCTGTATCAGGCAGTTATTGGTCCCAAGCGAGTTCACAGATACCCGACAAAGGAAAACCGTCCATGACTAGCGATGGACCAAGTACAGAAAGAACTGGCTGATATGCGTGAAAGGATGGATCAGTTCATGACATTGATGACTGGTATGGCAGCAGGCCAAGAAAAGCTGAGGGAATTGGTTGAGCAACCGAGGCCCAATCCAGATTTGGAGATACCAAATGCTGAGGGAAACCCTGGTAACCCTGGGAACACTGATAACCCTGTGAACACTGGTAACGCGGGTAACGCAAATGCTGATGGAAACCCGGGTAATGTTGGCAACACAGGGAATGTTGGAAATGGTATTGGCGGAAGGTACAATGTGAATCAAGGAATTCAGATTAATGGGCACCCCGTTACTGAAGATTATCAGTGTGATCAATTTTCTTTGCACGACGAGGCCCTCGAGACCACTCGCCGTATGGATGAGCTTGCTGAGAAGCTCAAATCTTTGGAGTCTCAAAATTCCTTAGGCTTTGATGTCACAAATCTTGGTCTGGTTCAGGGAGTAAGGATTCCTCACAAGTTCAAACCCCCTACTTTTGAGAAATACAACGGGGCTTCTTGCCCACGCACTCATCTCCAATCTTATCTGGGAAGGTTGGGAGCTCACACGAAAGATGAAAAGCTGTGGATGTACTATTTTGAAGACAGTCTAACTGGAGCTTCTCGTGAATGGTATTCTCATTTGTCCCGTACTACCATCAAGAGCTGGAAAGACTTGGCAGAGGCTTTTATCAAGCAATATCAATACAACTTGGACATGGCTCCAAATCGGACCTTGTTGCAAGGTATGTCTCAGACTGCCAAGGAAACCTTTAGAGAGTATGCTCAGCGTTGGAGACAGATTGCTGCGTTCGTCCAACCCCCTATGTCTGAAAGGGAGATGGCGGACATGTTCATGAACACTCTTCAAGGCAATTACATTGAGAGATTGACTGCTTGCCCGTCAATCAGCTTTGCAGAGATAGTAATTGCTGGAGAAAGAATCGAGAGTCTGTTGAAGATGGGCCGAATTCAAGACAATAGTGCTGATCACACCGGAAGGGGGTTCATATGCCATTTGGGTTAGCCAGATTGTTGAAACAGGAGGACCGAGCTATTACACCTTGTCAGGAGGTGGTTGAGACCATCAACGTTGGTACCGAAGACGACAAGAAAGAGATCAAGATCGGGGCAAGTCTACAGGCTGAGAGGAAAGACCGTTGATCATGTACTTGACTGTGTTAGAAAAGTCAATGGGTTGTGTGCTCGGTCAACATGACGAGTCAGGTCGAAAAGAGCATGCAATATACTACCTTAGCAAAAGTTTACCGACTATGAACAAAGATACTCATTGCTCGAGAAAACTTGCTGCGCTTTGGCATGGGCTGCTCGCCGGCTAAGACAGTATATGTTGACTCACACGACTCTATTGATATCAAAAATGGATTCAGTCAAGTATATTTTTGAAAAGCCAGCACTTACCGGAAAAGTTACTAGGTGACAAATGATACTGACAGAGTATGACATCCAATACACTTCACAAAAAGCCATCAAGGGAAGTGTCTTGTCAGACTATCTTGCAGAGCAACCGATTGATGATTACCAACCTATGAGGTTTGACTTTCCTGATGAGGACATCATGTTTCTCAAATTGAAAGATTGAGAGGAACCACTCCCGGAGGAGGGGCCTGACCCTGAATCCAAATGGGTTATGATGGTTGATGGGGCGGTCCACGTCAATGGTCGCGGAGTTGGTATAGTGTTGATCACACCGGAAGGGGGTTCATATGCCATTTGGTGCCAGAATAACTTTTCCCTGCACCAACAATGAAGCCGAATACGAAACTTGTATCCTAAGACTTGAGGAAGCCGTCAATATACAGATTAAAACCCTGGATGTATACGGGGATTCAGCTTTGGTCATCAATCAAACCAACGGGAAATGGTGCTATGCTGGAACTACGTACCCAGAATTGACGTATCTCGGTCAGAGACGAATGAAGAAAGCATTTGGTCAGAAAGTGCGCCCTCGGGGGTATCAAGTCGGTGAATTGGTACTCAAAAGATTTCTTCCTCCCAACACAGATCACAGGGGCAAATGGACACCGAACTATGAGGGTCCGTACGTGGTTAAAAGAGTTTTCTATGGCAGAGCTTTGATGCTAACAACCATGGATGGCGAAGGATTCCCGTCCCCTGTCAACTCAGACGCAGTTAAAAAATACTTCGCATAAAATAGACCCGCTGGACGATAAAAAGAATAGTCCAGGCAAAAAAAAGGGCATCCCGACGAACCAAAAAAAAAGAGAATAAAGAGGTTCGGGCAAAAATTAGGGATATAAAAAAAGAGTACACCCGGTGAGTCGAAAACCCAAAAGGGCGGCTCAGGCAAAAATGGGTATCCCGGTGGATTGAAAACCCGAAAAAGGGGGCGATCCAGGCAAAAGTTAGGGAATAAGCGAATGACTGTGATCTGAGTTCATCAGTGTTATATCACCGTTTCATTCAATCCGGCAATCTTCAAAGGTTAAAGATCGACTAATCATCCACTTCAGAAAGCAAGATGAGCAGAGCGTCTTGAGGACATACGAACCATAGCAGAGTCGAAACTCAGTGGGACCCCGTATCCCCATTGCCATTAGGATAGTTCTCTTTTTTATAGCGATCACCTCTTTTCAGGGATCAGCTTCCTGATGCCCTCGCCTATTCCTGGCACAAATTTTCTCCCTAGTAAGAGTCGAATAATTCAGTTAAAGAGCCTCTTTATTTTTCATTTATCAGTTTGTTTGCAAAAATGTCCGAATTTTTGATAAAACATATTGCATATGAACATAATGGTGGCTTTTGCAGATGATTTGCACAGGAAAACATTTAAAATTGCTTTGAATGTGCTTAATCCCGGACGGTGAATTCAAACCGAGTAATTCCCCCGAGGCATACGTGTATTTTTGGTTGCAGGTCACAGGAACCGGATGCCAAGTCATGAATCCTCATCCCCAAGCAGTTGACAAAGTCTCTCCTCAGCAGAGCATGTTCCCCAACAGAGTTGACAGTATCCCGACTGTCTATCCCCAACAGAGTTGACAGTATCCAGACTATATATCCCTAGTGGAGTTGATGGTGTCAGACTGTATCTTCCTAGCAACAGCGGAGTGGTTGCATACCCAACGGACGAGAGGGTGGTGTTCCCAGTGTTCATCTCATCCCCAGCATTATTTCTAACAAATTTGTTCTAATCCCCAGCTAGAGGACGATTAGCAAGTTCATATCCCCAGCAAAGGTCGTTTCCTACGACATTTCCCCAGGAAGTGTTTTCCCCACAGACTCTCCTCACAGAGCCTCGCCGAGAAAAGTTTCCATAGTTGATACTCCCCCCGCAAGGTCAACTTTTCAAGCAGCCAATTTATTTTTGGTGGCTCATTGGTCCCGGCAGACGGATCATTCCCCACAGAGCATTCAAGGATTGATACAGCGATCTGTTCCTTACCGGAGTTTGCTTCCCCTAGCAGATTTCTTTTTTTTCTTTTTACACCATGCATAACATTTGCATTTGCATGCATATCATATCAAGCATACACATAAGCTGATAAACAGGTTCTTCCAAGCTGACTGAAGAATTAATTTACAACCAAAGTCATGAGATCCAGCCAGAGGATCAAGCGTGAGTGATCCAGCCTGAGGGTCATTTTGAAGATTCAGCATGAGAATCGTGTTCCAGTGATCCAGCCTGAGGGTCATTTTGAAGATTCAGCCTGAGAATCGTGTTCCAGTGATCCAGCCTGAGGGTCATTTTGAAGATTCAGCCTGAGAATCGTTTTCCAGTGATCCAGCCTGAGGGTCATTTTGAAGATTCAGCCTGAGAATCGTTTTCCAGTGATCCAGCCTGAGGGTCATGTTGAAGATTCAGCCTGAGAATCGTGTTCTAGTGATCCAGCCTGAGGGTCCATTTCAAAGATTCAGCTTGAGAATCGTGTTCCAGTGATCCAGCCTGAGGGTCATTTCGAAGATTCAGCCTGAGAATCGTGTCCCAAGAGTCAGCCTGAGGCTCAATTTGAAGATTCCCCAGTGAAGTCGCCTACAAGCTTTATTTCCCCAGCAAGCCTAAGTCTAATTGAGGAGTCGTTACAACATGTTCTAGCCCGAAGAATATGTACGAAGCCTGTAACACCTCAAAATTTGCCCTCCTCTCTTGGGACTAGCATAACATATTACATATCATTTTTAGGTCATTAGGCATTGCATATTGCATATCATGTGGTTACATTGTGCAAGTCATCCTCACAAGTCTTGATCAGGAGATGAAGAGGTCATGGTGCAAGCTAAGGTTTCATTGGACTGGTCATTGATCATCTGAGGATGTGCAAGTTCAAATTAGGGTTTCATGATTCTCAAAGGATATTGGTCTTCATCTTGATTGCAATGATTCATCATCATCATCATGGTTGGATTTCATCAAATGTTGAAGTTGATTCCTTGAGATTAGGGTTTTGACCACTGGTCAACCCTAATCAGTTGCATTGGGCCAATCAGGGCATGATCAGGAGATGGTGTCTATGATGTGTATGGGGCTCATCCCATGATTATATGGAGCTAATTGAGGCTAGGGTTTCATCTTTGAGCCATTTCATCAGAGAATTGGGGCTCAGTTGGATCAGTGCATGGCCAAATTCATCTGTCAGTTGAAAAAGTCAACTGTGGTCAACTGTGCATGATTTAATGGATTTGGAGGTGGGATTGAGTTGGATACACTTCATTCATGTTGAAACAAGTGTTATTTGACATTTCAAAGCTCAAGAATGGAGAGAATCAGGTCAGAACAAAAATTGCCAAAAATAGAAAGTGACTTGTAATGGAAGTTTCCAAAAATGGAAAGTTTTTTACCACAAAATTACATGTCCAAGGAAGCTCCAAATGAAAATTTGTTCAACATGAAAGTTGTAGATCTTGTTCTCACCTTTCTAAAAAGTCCAAGAACTTGAAAATCCCATGTATGGTTGGCAAGTTATGGTCCATTCAATTTCAAAAATGACCCATAATCAGAGGGGCATAACTTCCACATGGAGTGTCCAAATTGAGTGATCTTTTTATGCACAAACTCCATTTGACATATACTTTCATGGTGCATAATTGGATTTCATCAAAAATGGTCAATGCAAAAAGTCAAATTTCAAGTGTACAGTTAAAGATCCAGGGGCAAAATGGTCCAACTTGTGAAATAATGGGAATTTTGGAATGGGGATTTTTGCAACACCTCACAAATGCTATTTGGAAATGGTTTGGATCATCATAACATGTCAAGGCCTCATGGTTTGACAATTCACTTTTGGAATGAACTTGAAAATGCATAAAAGTGCCATGCCATAGTGAAATTCCAAAATACACAACCAATGAAGATGAGACAAGTTGCAACAGCTCATGACAGATATTTAGAGCATGTGTGAGCTGGCAATGAGCTGTCACAAGGCTTGTATGAAAAGACCATTTTGCCCTTGCCTTTGAAAATGACACTTTGCTAATTACATGGCATTTTGCTAATTAAGGTGATTAAGGCTTGATTAAGCTGAGGTATATATTCCTAATCCTAACAAACTCCTAACAGAATTCACATTTCCCAAAATCCCAATCTCTTTTCCCTCCAAATTCACCAAATTCCCTCAAGAACACTTCAAGCAAAATTCCAAAAATCTCTGTCAATTCTCCATCAATTTGTGTAATTCTTCTTGATCCAAGCTCCAATCATCATCTACTTCAACTGTTTTGGCAAGGCAAGATCAAGAGTATCTTCATTCACAACTGTCCAAGTGATGTGCATCCATGGCTTTTGAAGAATTCGTGCATTAGAAGCAAATTCAATCGAACCTGAGCACTTCATTCAACATCTTGAGGCTTGTACTCCATCTGTTTTGGACTTTCACGAGCAAACTCATCAAAATTCATCGCTGTCTTCAAATCAAGGTTGGAATTCGAAATTCACCATTGCTTTAATGATTATATGCGTTTTGAAGAGTGTTTAACATAGATTATCATGATGTAATTGGTTTTAGAAATGGATGAACGTAGGATAAGTTATTGTGATTAGAAGCTTTGATGCCAAACCCTAAAGGACTCGATCCAGGAGATTTAGGAACAATTAGGATGATTCATGTACATATTTGAGATCCTGGCGTTGAGACCTTTCCAACGCATATTCGTTTGTGAATTTTCATTGAACTTTGATGTTCTTCATGTTCATGGCCAATTCTGGAAACACGATGAAGCTGATGATGATTTCTGGAAACTTCATTGCGTTTGATCCTTCCGCCTTGGTTTCCAATTTGAATTCGTGTTTGCCGCGGAAACCAACCAATCACGCGCCTCCATGTCAATTATTGAAACGCAGTGTTTTGGTCCCTGCATGCTTAATTACAGTTTTGCCATTAAATCTAATTTATTTAATTAAAATACTTAATAATTATTTCATAATTCAATTAACCTTAGAAAATTCATAAAAAAATAATTATAAGTCAGAAAATTATGAGGATTTTTTTGTTGAATCTCATTTTTCCTCTAGAATTTTATGGACATGATTTTACAAGTTGTGCATGGTGAATTGTTGACTTGGTCTATGGATGTTTGACTTGTATGCATTTTTGACATGTTCTACCATTTTCAATGTGAAATACTCATACATTTAAAGAAATTCCTGAAATTTTTTGTGGTGATTCTAGACATGTTTCTGGTGATTTACATATAAAGTTTGTGAATTTTGGATACCTGTGGAGTGAGATATGATTTTTTGAACTTAGGTGTGACAATTTGTGTCACACCTAACTAGGGCAACTTCATGAAATTATTTGCCTAGCCTATGCTTGTTGAAATGAGTTGAAATTTTGCATGGATGTTTATGGATATGTTGAGATATCTTGTGAATTTGTCTGGATTTTTACATGGCATTTTCAATTTGATTGATATTTTTCATCTCTGTTGGTTAATTGTGCAAGCTTATAGGACACATGTTTGTATATCTTGTGTGAAATCCTCATATGGTTCTGGATGAAGATGAAATTTGGTATGCTGATTGTAGACACATTTTAGGACATCCCTGTTTTGGTCTCATTCATTTCTTAATTGTTCTAACTCTGTTATGAATTTTTGAAGTGAATGCATGTGTTGATACCTTGAATTGGCTTACATAAGTGTGTCTGGATTTCTTGATTTTCATTGACCTAGTTCCTTTTGTCCAATTGAGCTGAAAATTGACATGCTATACCCTAAATAGGTCCTGTTTAGGTGTGAATTATTTGAGGATTTTTGGAGTTGTTTTGGTATGCTTTTGATGGAATTCATTCTGTTTGGACATTGGATGTTGCATTTAACCTAGTTTGTGATGTTTTGGTCATGAAATGAATATGATGAATGATATGAGTATGGGATCAATTGCATTTGCTTTCTATTTGCATTAATTTGGTTTTGGTTGAGAATTGTTTGCTGTTTAGAATTTTTTCTCCCTTTTGGACCCTAGGCTTGGCCTAGTGGTCTAGTTTCTCACATTTGGTGTGGATTTTCAGGATGAAATGCATAACGCTCAAGGAGAATGCTTCAAGGCAATTTGAATTGAGTTTGGTTGAGGTTAATAGACTAACATGACTTTGTTTTGTAGGTTGTGAAGCTTGAGCTTGAGCTTGTAGCTTGCATTTATGTGCTTGTGTTGTTTGTATAGTCTGACTGATTAACATTTGCTGTTTATTGTTGTCTGTCTGAGTACTGATGATGCTTGATTGATTTCAGGTACATTTAGTCGCTTACAGTTCTTTAAGAACTTGCTTGCTGCTGCTTGGTTTTTAAACCACTTGAGGTAGGACTTCTATTCTTCATGTAGTCTGGAAGACCTGGCCTGTTACTTGGCCAGGCAACTGTCTGAAGTCCTCCTTAAGAGGCGATGTTTGTGATTGTTTACATTTGTGCCAAGCAGGTAAAGACCTCTATGAGGCAATTGGTGGATCAAAGGGATATGCAATCTATCCCCCACTATTCTGTGAGTCGTCCCTCTGCTCACACGGCTGTGTGTTGATGCATTGGGACACAAACCCAAGATCTTGTGCTGTTGCACAATCGAGTCAGAGTCTTTGAGCGTAGAAGGGTCCCTCCATTCTGGACCCACGCTCCTTTGTCTAAAAGCTCTCCCTGGCCAGGGATAAGAGCTGTGAGGTCTCATCCTCACTTCACCTTTTCATCTGCTTCACCTTAGCCTCGTAATGGCAAGGTTAAGAGCGAATACTACCCATGTACAGATGACTTGCTTCGGCAGTCAAACCCATTGTTTGAGCCTTACTTGATTGGTTATAGTGTGTGCTATGTGAATATTTGTTTGAAATGCTTGTTTTATTTTGATTGATGCCTGTATGCTTGTATGCTTGCTTTCTTCCTGGATAGGATTAGCTTGCAGTTGTGCAAGTAGGTAGAAACCTGAACATAGGGTAACGATGCATGACAACACTAGGCTCGAGTACAGCTCCCTGGTAGTGTGTCTTCCCTTGGTTTCTGGCTAGATTTTCTTTCCCTTGAGGGGGAACTACATCGCCCTGATCCTTGTTCCAGACGAGGTATGTAGGCAGGTGGTCGTGCGAGACCACTCCGGGCAACCTTTTTCTTTTTGTGTGTGTTTACTTGTTATCGTCTGGCGAGTGTTTTGGTTCGGATGCCGACGTAAGTCCAGTGATTGGCGGTCGGGCTCCACGTTTGCCGTTTTGAGTGTGTTTTGGTTCGGATGCTGACGTAATTCCATCGAGTGGTTGTCGGGCTCCATGTTTGCCATCTGTTTGTGCGTTTTGTGTTGTTTGGCGTGCGTAAGCCGAACTACAGTGGCTCTGATTCTCGTTCCAGACGAGATATGTAGGCATAGGATGCGACGTCCTATCGAGCTCCCTTCTCTTAACCCCACCTGCGTTCCTTGTGTGTGTGTGTGATGTTTAGCAACCTTTTCTTTTCTTAGAACGTGGATCCCGTCGAGTACGACGGACGTGAGGGGTGCTAATACCTTCCCCTTGCGTAACCGACTCCCTTACCCTTTCTCTTTGGTCGCGAGACCATTTCCTTTCCAGGTTTCTCTGAGCGTTTCCTTTCCCTATCTTGGGATAAATAACGCGCAGTGGCGGCTCTGTGTTGTGTTTTTATTTGAGTCCCGCCGGTTGTTTTTTCGCGGATGCGACAAAGCCCAAAAGTGGAATATTCTCGAAGCTGCATATCTAATGTGAAGGTTGGGTTTAGATTTCAAAATAAGGTCAACCAGCGCATGCCTCAGATGCGGGATCCTAATGACGGGAATTTATCATCAAAACAATCCAGATCTAGCCAGAAGATCGAAGTAGATTCAGCCAGAGAATCGAAACAAAGGAGATCTAGCCAGAAGATCGAAGAAGATCTAGCCAGAAGATCGAAGTCAGGTCTAGCCCGAAGACTGGAAATAGATTCAGCCAGAGAATCGAAACAATTCAGATCTAGCCAGAAGATCGAAGTAGATTCAGCCAGAGAATCAAAGGAAATAGATTCAGCCAGAGAATCGAAACGGAGGAGATCTAGCCAGAAGATCGAAGAAGATCTAGCCAGAAGATCAAATTCGTATCCAGCCCGAGGATCAAAATTAATATCCAACCAGAGGACTAAATTGAGTATAGGTCCAGCCAGAGGATCGACACACCAGATTAAGCCAGAAGACTGATTCAGATCCAGCCAGAGGATCGGAAGAAAAATAAACAGCGCGGTGTATTTCCGCGTTTTTGTGGTGTTCTCGGAGCGTAAATTTTCGGTCTATCTTTGGTATTCAACCACAGCTCACCCCGTTTGTCTGATAAGTTGTTCGCTTTCATCCTACTCGGGTTAGCTGATGATTGAATAGGGGCAGCTGTAACACCCCAAAATTTGCCCTCCTCATCCATGCATTCATTTAGCATTTCATATTGTATTTCATCATGTCAATCAGAATTAGATCCGAAAAAAAAAAAAAAAAAAAAAAAAAAGAAAAAAAAAGAAAAAAAGAAAAAAAAATTACAAAAAAATTAAATAAATAAAAATTAATTAAAAAAAAATTAATTAATTAAATAAATAATTAAATAAATAAATAAATAATAAAAATCTTGGACTTGGGACCTTTCTCAAAAGCCCACTAAGCTACCAATATTAGCCTATAAATACTAGAGTTTCATTGAAACAAAAGCCACACAGAAGAGAGAGAAGGAAGAGAAGCAAAATACTCTGAGGTTTCCTTGGAACAAAACCCTGAGGAAAAAGATAGTGAAAGAAGACCTAACGGAGTTCAGAGCAGCCTCCAAACCCCGAAGGGAACTCAACTACACAGAATCACCTCTGCCTCACATAAACCCTGAAGATTGTTTTGTAAACCTCACGGGTGCAACTCAATTTCAATCAAGCTCTCCAATCAGGTTTGCCATTATTCCCATTACCTTTGCCCATGGGTTTAATATGTATATGAATGTATAAACAATGCCTTGAATGTTTAACCGTTTAATTTTTGAGTGTATGCCACAGGGTTTGAGTTTTTCTGAAACCATACTGTTGATCATGAAAAAATGCTTATGGTGTTTCACTAACCCTTTTGTTGAATTTTTGTGAGGGCTCACATGACTTTTGCAGGGATAACTTGCGTGGTTTCCCACTTTATTTGTGGGATAACCCCTGGAGGTTCATTCCGATTACCTGTACTGACTCACTTTTCTTTGATGGCATTAGCTTGGAAGGATCTCAGGGTTTCCCATTCCTCTAATTGTTGTTACTTCGGATCTTTATCCGCGTGGTACTTTTACATTTTTCCCGCATTTTACTGCTTTCCTAGCTGGAAGACCTCGATAGGAGGCAACGTTTGAGCCCCTTGGTGGCATTTTACTTTGAGATACATGTTTTGTGTTTTGTATTCGTATCCCTGCAGGTAGCGCGGTTCCTTCGTCAAGGATTTCCTTTTTTCCCTCGAGCATCCCAAACCCTAAAACCCAAAGCAACACGCTAACTTCTTCTACTACAGGCGAGTAAGTCTCCAAAGGTCGAGCATCCGGTAGATTGCGTAGTAACGTTGTTCGCCCAAAACTCAATCCATAACCCCGTAGTTAACCGAACTACGTTTTGCTCTGATTCTCAGGCCAGATGAGATACGTAGGCATAAGACGCGATGTCTTAGCAAGCACACATCTCCCAACCCATAGGTCAGCCGAGCTACGAAGACTCTGATTCTCATATTCAGATGAGATACGTATGCAGTGGATGCGACATCCGCGCGAGTCATTTTCATTTAACCCTTTTTTTTGGCAAACAACACAAGATAAACCCACACCCTTTAGACAAGAACTACACAAGTGGATCCCGTAGAGTACTACGGATGCGTAGGGGTGCTAATACCTTCCCTTCGCATAACCGACTCCCGAACCCAAGATTTGGTTGCGAGACCCCGTCTTATCCTTTCCTTTTTCAGGTTTACTTCGAGCGTTTCCTTTCCCTCATTTGGGATGAATAACGCACTGTGGCGACTCTTCTGTCATTTTCTTTCGCCGGTTGTTTTTTTTCCGCACTGTATTTTCAGGTTGCGACACCTACATTGGCGGTTTTGTTGATGATAACGCCATTAGACTTTTCTTGATTGGGAATCTTGTGCCTACTTTGTTGGGTGATATGTATTTCTCTCTGCATCTAAGGAATTCTAAGGGTGGGGGAACGATTGTCTGTTGTATTCCTCTTCTGTGCAAGTAGTTTATTTCTCACTTGCCTCAGACACCTGCTTTTATGGAGAACAAACAATGTCTAAGGTGGTCTCAGAGACTTATGTCTCTCACTAATGATGATATAAATTGGTCGATCCTTCTTTGAGCAGTTTGAAGATTATTGATAGTTGTGGTGAATTCTCTAATGTGCCTCTCATTGGTACACAAGGGGGAATTAACTACAACCCTGCTTTGGCCCGTCGTCAACTTGGGTTCCCCTTGAGAGACAAACCTAATAACATGTTGTTAGAAGGTCTTTCTATCAAGAGGGTAAAGATCCCCAACATTTAAAGTAGAAGATTATGCATGCTTGGCATAATGTGCATAGGAAAGGAAGATCCGAGCTTGGTCCGTGCAATTGTGTAGCTTTAGAAGCTTACACTCTTTGGGTGAAGAAGAGAGCTATAGAGTTGAAGATGCCTTATCCTTGTGAAAAACCTATGTTTATGATTGTGGTTGAGCCATTAACTCTCCATAACAAAGATGTAGAGGAGTTGGAAGACGCACTCGCCAAGATGAAGCAAGAGAAGGATATGTGGGAGGAGCGTTTTCGTGCTTTGAGCAAGAAGTATGAAGAGTTGCAATTGGAGTCTAAGGACAAAGATGCACTTATTGAGCTACTTGGAGACCGAGTGACAAAAAGAAAGAGAGAGCCAGAGGTTTCACCTTCTAGCATGCCTCAGCCTTCCGTTGCTTGGAAGAAGATTGTTGATCAGCTTGTCCTCGAGAAGACTCAGATGAAGGCTTCTTTTGAGACCGAGATCCGTCGCATTTGAAGGAAGTACGCGCCTTCAGCCAGATCTTCTGACATTGTTGTTAGGGATCCTTAGGATGACCAGTCTCCTTTTTTCTTGTATGTTTTTATTTTTGTTCCTGAAATTGTACTCAGTGTAATCCTTCCAACTTATATAAATAAAAAGAGATTTTTGGTCATATCAAATTATTGCAATTGCCATTTAAATATATATATATTTGCAAATGATATAGTAAGTTCCTTGAAAATAAAAACAAACAAGCATTGCATTTCATGCATCAGTTGCATAAGCAGGTTTTCGCCAGATGTTTGATTGGTGTTTCTTCTGTGCTTTAGCCAAGATGACTCACCGGTACAATACCCGAGCGAATCATCAGAAAATCATGGAACATTTAGAGCAAGAGAACAGAGAGCTGAAGGACGAGATCGCCCGCTTGACTGCCATGATGGAGTCAGTTCTTGCTGCTTAGAATCAAGCTTCTCCAACACCTACAACTCCTCCCACGAGGATTGTTACTTCAGAGGTGACTACCTCTACCATGCCTACTGCTACCACCCATTTCATGCCGAATATGCCTTCCGGATTCCCGTGGGGAATGCCGCCCAACTTTGTGCTCGAAGGCTTTGCGCCTACATTTGCTTCCATGCTGGCATCTAGCCCAGTCATGTCCGTGCCACCTCCCGTTGTGCACACTTTTCCTCGCGTAGAGGATACCATTTATCATTCCGAGCCGTCTGAGGGTCCGGATGTTTATGAGAAGATGGACAAAATGAAAGATCAGTTTCTTGAGCTGCGCAAGGAATTGAAGATGCTGAGTGGTAAAGTTCTATTTGGGAAGAGTGCTGCCGAGTTGTGTTAGGTGCCTAATGTTAAGATCCCGGTGAAGTTCAAAGTGCCTGACTTTGAAAAGTATAAGGGGAACTCTTGTCCGCTCAGTCATCTTGTGATGTATGCCCGCGAGATGTCTACTCAAACTGACAATGATCAATTGCTTATTCACTACTTCTAAGATAGCCTGACTGGTGATGCACTCTGTTGGTACATGGGGTTGGATAGTGCAAGCATTCTCAGTTTCAACGACTTGGGAGAGGCTTTTGTGAAACAATACAAGTATAATATGGACATGGCGCCGGATAGAGATCAACTGAGGTCTATGTCTCAGAAGGACAAAGAGACATTTAAAGAATACGCGTAAAGATGGAGGGAGTTGGCTGCCCAGATCACTCCTCCTTTGGAGGAGAAAGAAATGACAAAAATCTTCTTGAAAACTTTGAGTTCATTTTATTATGAAAGCATGATCGCTAGTGCCCCCAGGGATTTTACCGAAATGGTAAATATGGGGATGAGACTTGAGGAAGGAGTCAGTGAAGGACGGTTGTCAAGAGATGAGGCATTAACAAGCAAGAGATATGGTAGCAACTTTGGTAAGAAGAAGGATAGTGAGACCAACGCAGTAACCAGTGGGAGACAGAGGAGGCCTCAGATCAGAAGAAATCCACCACCCCACCAACATCATCATCATCAAGTGTCATTAGTAATTCCGATATTTTCTAATCAACAAACAACACCGATGCAACAATAACAACAACAACATCAACGTCAATAACAACAACCGCAACAAAGAACGAACACCTACAATCACAACAATACCAACAACAATCATCGTCAACAGAACTTTGAGAGGAAGAAGGTCTCTTTTGACTCGATTCCTATGTCGTGTGCAGAGTTGTATCCCTCGCTAGTTCTCAAGAACTTAATTCAACCGAGGAACCCACCGCAGATCCCAGAACCACTTCCTTGGTGGTATAAACCTGAGCTTCATTGTGCTTTTCATCAAGGAACACCCGAACACGATATTGAAAACTGTTATCCATTGAAGTATGAGGTTCAAAAGCTTATGAAGAGTGGTATGGTGTCCTTTGAGAACCGCGCGCCAAATGTGAAAGGAAACCCTTTTCCCGCTCATGGGAACTCTTCAGTGAATATGGTGGACGGTTGTCCTGGAGAATTCAAGCTTTATGACGTCCGGTTTATCCGAAGATCCTTGGTGCAGATGCACAAGGATATCTGTTTGGTGAGTGACTATGAACATGACCATGATGGTTTTTTTGTTTGTAGTGTGAACCCAAGAGGGTGTGATATGGTGAAAAGGGACATCCAACGTCTGATGGATGTCGGCATGATCCAAATTGTTCAATCTCGTTATGTAGATGACGACGTTAATGTCATAGTGCATGTTTTCAAGCAACAATAATAATAATAATGTCAGTCAAAGATCAGTATCGTTGTTGGTAATATGGTTAGCGGGCCCAGTCCCGTATTCATCTGATAAGGTTGTACCGTACCAGTACAATGCTACAATGATAAAGAATGGTCAAGAGGTCCCATTACCTACGACTAGTTCAGTAGTGAGCATTGCCGATGTAACGAAGGTGACCCGTAGTGGTCGAGTGTTTGGGCCAGTGTTCCCAAAAAACAAAGAACAAACGATTGTTGGTAAGAAGGTGGAGGTTCCTAATGTAGATCTGGTTGGTTGTTCAAAAGATAAGTCTGGTGAATCCAACAACTTGAAAGCCAATGATGATGATGAGGTACTCCGATTGATAAAAAGGAGCGAGTTAAATGTGGCTTAGCAATTGCTCCAGACTCCCTCAAAAATATCATTGTTGTCTCTGCTTTTGAATTCTGAAGCGCACAGAGAAGCACTACAAAGATTTTTTGAACAAGCATATGTAGAGCATGATGTTACTGTGGATCAGTTTGATCATATCGTGGCTAACATCACTTCATGCAATAATTTGAGCTTTTGCGATGAAGAACTCCTTGAGGAGGGAATAAATCATAACCTGGCTTTGCATATTTCAATGAACTGTAAGGAGGATGCTTTGTCAAATGTGCTTGTTGACACCGGTTTGTCACTGAATGTGCTTCCAAAGTCAACTTTGTCAAAGCTATCTTACCAAGGAGCGCCCATGAGGTATAGCGGTGTAATCGTCAAAGCCTTTGATGGTTCGCGCAAGACAGTAATTGGTGAAGTGGACCTTCCGGTTAAGATAGGTCCGAGTGATTTTCAGATTACTTCTCAAGTAATGGATATCCACCTGGCCTACAGTTGTTTATTTGGAAGGCCATGGATACATGAGGCATGAGCTGTTACCTCCACTCTGCATTAGAAATTGAAATTTGTCAAGAATGGCAAGCTTGTGATTGTTGGAGGAGAGAAGGCGTTGTTGGTTTGCCATCTGTCATCTTTCTCGTATGTTGAAGCTGAGGATGAGGTTGGAACTCCGTTCCAAGCCTTATCTATTGCTGCTAAGAAGAGAGTTGGGACACCTATGTCCTCGTTGAAAGATGCTCAAAAGATTGTAGAAGAAGGTACTGTTGATCAGTGGGGGCGCATGGTAGAGGTCTCCGACAACAAAGGCAGAACCAGTTTGGGGTTCCAGAAAGGGTCATCAACTGCTAGATCTGAAGATATGCAACTTAGCTTCCGCAACGGAGGGTTCATTCACGACAATGAACAACACTTAGCTGTTGTGCTAGAGGATAGCGAAGAGGAAGACTGCACCAACGTTGTAACGCATGGAAAGACATGCAACAATTAGACTGTCATTGATATTCCTGTTATTTTGCATCAATCTAAGTAATTGCTTTTATATTTTAAAATACTTCTCCTATGCCTAATGTAACACCCTTCTAAAATACCCCAAATATTTAATAACAACAACAAATATATATATATATCAGAGTAATCATGCACCAAGGGTGTCACACAACATTTCACACCATAATAACTGTCATGCTCTTTATTTAATCAAAATAAACATCTTTGCATAATTCGCAGCGGATAGAAATCAACCAACCATTCAAAACATATAACGTTTTACAGGTAAAAAGGTTCAACAACCAACAATAAAACAATTAAAACATCCCGTCCCGATGTTACATCTATCAGAGCACGACCCACTAAGTAGACTACACTAGACTCCAAGCATTAGCTTCTACTCAACTCATTGCTCGTTACCTGAAAAATAGTTGTAAGGGTGAGTTCCTCAATCGATATAACAAACATTATAATTTATCATGTTATGTTAAGTAAATTTACACGTTAATCACCCTAATCATATCATGCATTCAGTAACGGCACATCAACTCAAATATCATACTCAATAACAACGTAAAATGCAACTCAATAACAACATAAAATGCAACTCAAATGAGACTCGACTCGTCATGCATGTGGTACCATTCGGAGTAAAACTCCCAACTTAAAATCATTGCCATTTTAGTGGGCATCAAGGCATAAGCCTTCAACTTTCAACTTAAAATTTTGCTAATCCAGGCCAACGTGGTGTGAGCAAAGCTCCGATTTTTGCCAATCCAGGCCAACGTGGTGTGAGCAAAGCTCCGACTTAATGCATATGAATGTACATGGCATACACGACTTTAAATTCCGACAACATAATAATAACAGCAACACAACAATGTTTTCAACATAATCAACTTATAATCAACGTTGGCTCATCAAGCCTACAACTCAGTATTTTCAACAACTTAACACAACTTATCAACAAATTTATATCAACACTTCATAACATAAACTCAACAAAATTACTCATCGAAATCAACGAGAATATGCCAATCACCAATTATGTTCACAACATTAAAATATCAAATTTTCCAATTTCCAACAGTGTTAACCGGTTAACGCCCTGGGTTAACCGGTTAACGCAGGACAAAAATACATTTTCTGGCAAAACGCAACAGTGTTAACCGGTTAACGCCCTGGGTTAACCGGTTAACGCAGGAAAAACAACACATTTTCACAAAATATAACAGTGTTAACCGGTTAACGCCCTGGGTTAACCGGTTAACGCAGACAAAACAGCAGTTCCTGCGCTAACACAAAGCAGAATGCAGAATTCTCCGCATTTTCCGCCGTTGGAGGACTTCCGGACCTCCGATTCCAATTCCGTAAAAAGCTATACGTTCGGAAATTCACAACTAACCCAAACACATATTCAATTACAGCCTAAACACAGTTTCATCCAACGTAATTTTCCAGCATTCATAATCCCAATTAGGGTCAATTCAACGGCTATCACTACCCATGACATGTTAATCTATAATACCCATTAAACGACGATAAACCCCCCTTACCTGGGATAATCCGGCAATCTCTAAGCTCCAAGCTCTTCTCCAACCTTTGCTCTCCGGTTCTTCCTCTTTGCCCCTTCTCCACTTTTCACCTTTCAGTCGCTTCTCTGTTTCACGTGAAAACTCTTTACCAACAATTCAAACCCTTTTTCCTTATTCCAACTTATATATTTTCCAAATAATTATTATTCCAAATAATAATAATAATAATAATCCAATAATTCAATTTATTTAATTAAATTATTAAATATATTATTAACTTAATTTAAATAATTCTCTTATTTTATTCGGGGTGTTACAACTCTCCCCTACTAAAAGAGTTTTCGTCCTCGAAAACATACCTCAAGCAAATAACTCTGGATAAGACTCTTTCATCTGACTCTCCAGTTCCCAAGTCACATTGCCTCCTGCTGGTCCTCCCCAAGCTACCTTCACCAAGGCAATCCCTTTACCCCGCAACTGCTTCAACTCTCGATCCTCAATCCTCATAGGCGATATTTCAACAGTCAGGTTATCTCTTACCTGTACATCATCTACTTGGATTACATGCGACGGATCATGAATGTACCCCCTCAACTGAGACACATGAAAAACATCATGCAAATTCGCAAGTGACGGCGGTAAAGCGATGCGATAGGCTACTTCTCCTATCCTCTCCAAAATCTGATAAGGACCAATAAATCGAGGTGTCAACTTCTTTGACTTCAAAGCTCGACCAACCCCAGTTATCGGAGTAACACGAAGAAACACATGATCTCCCTCTTGAAACTCAAGTGACTTCCTTCTCTTGTTATGATAACTCTTCTGACGACTCTGAGCAATTCTCATCTTCTCCTGAATCATCTTAATCTTTTCTGTAGTCTGTTGAACAATCTCCGGTCCAACCACAGCACTCTCACCGGACTCATACCAACATAAAGGTGTCCGACATCTCCTACCATACAAGCTTCAAACGGTGCCATACCAATACTCGAATGAAAACTATTGTTGTAGGTAAACTCAATCAAAGGTAAATAACAATCCCAAGCACCTCCCTTTTCCAAAACGCAAGCTCTCAAAAGATCCTCTAATGACTGAATCGTCCTCTCAGTCTGACCATCAGTCTGCGGATGATATGCAGAACTCAATCTCAGCTTAGTTCCCAAAGCCTTCTGCAAACCTTCCCAGAATTTCGATGTAAATCTAGGATCTCTGTCCGAAACAATACTCGACGGAATACCATGCAAACTTACAATTTTCTCAATATACAGCTCAGCTAATTTCTCTAACGGATAGTCCATTCTGATCGGAATGAAATGAGCCGACTTTGTCAATCTGTCAACAATCACCCAAATAGCTTCAAAATTCTTAATTGTCCTCGGCAAACCAGAAACAAAATCCATACTGATACTATCCCACTTCCACTCTGGAATAGCCAACGGTTGCATTAGCCCAGACGGCTTCTGATGCTCAATCTTCGACTTTTGACAAGTCAAACAAGAATAAACAAAACTCGCAATTTCTCTTTTCATTCCCGGCCACCAAAATAACTTTTTCAAATCATGGTACATCTTCGTAGCTCCAGGATGAATACTCAGACCACTACGATGTCCTTCTTCAAGAATACTCTTCTTAAGTTCGGTAACATCCGGAATACACACCCGACTACCAACTTTCAAAACACCATTTTCATCAACTCTGAATTCCCCACCTTGACCTTGATTCACTAAAGTCAACTTATCAACCAAAAGCATATCGGATTTCTGACCCTCTCTGATCTCATCCAGAATACCACTTGTTAACTTCAACATTCCCAATTTAACACTATTGTGAGTACTCTCACACACCAAACTCAAGTCTCTAAACTGCTCAATTAAATCCAATTCCTTAACCATTAGCATAGACATATGTAATGATTTCCGACTCAATGCATCAGCCACTACGTTTGCTTTACCCGGATGGTAATTCAAACCAAAGTCATAATCCTTCAGAAACTCTAACCATCTCCTCTGTCTCATATTCAGCTCTTTCTGATCAAACAAATACTTTAAACTTTATGGTCACTGAAAACCTCAAATCTTGACCCGTACAAGTAATGCCTCCATAACTTCAGAACAAACACCACAGCCGCCAACTCTAAATCGTGCGTCGGGTAGTTCCTCTCATGAACCCTTAGCTGTCTCGAAGCATAAGCTATAACCTGCTTATTCTGCATCAACACACCACCCAAACCCAACAATGAAGCATCACAGTAAACTTCAAATGATTCCGACGAACTCGGTAATATCAGAATAGGAGCAGTAGTTAACCTTCTCTTTAACTCTTGGAAACCTTCTTCACATTTTGAGTCCCAAACAAACGCTTGCCCCTTCCTAGTCAACATCGTCAATGGTAACGCCAACTTAGAAAATCCTTCAATGAACTTCCTATAATAACCAGCCAAACCAAGGAAACTTCGAATCTCAGCAACAGACTTCGGAGCTTCCCACTTAGATACCGCTTCTATCTTAGAAGGATCAACAGCAACACCACCTCTTGAAATCACATGACCAAGAAAACTAACCTCTTCTAACCAAAATTCACACTTGGATAGTTTAGCAAACAACTTCTTTTCTCGTAGAACTTCTAAAACCACTCTCAAATGTTCAGCATGCTCTCCTCCAGATTTCGAATACACCAAAATATCATCAATAAACACCACAACAAACTTGTCTAGGTACGGATGGAAAATCCTATTCATATACTCCATAAATACTCCAGGCGCATTAGTCACACCAAAAGGCATTACAGAATACTCATAATGTCCATACCTTGTTCTGAAAGCAGTCTTCTGAATATCCTCGGTTTTCACACGGATCTGATGATACCCAGATCTCAAATCTATTTTGCTGAACACACTTGCACCAACCAACTGATCCATCAAATCATCAATCCTCGGCAAAGGATACCGATTCTTGATCGTCACTTTATTCAGTTGCCTGTAGTCCACACACAACCTCATAGTACCTTCTTTCTTCTTAACCAATAGCACTGGTGCACCCCACGGTGACACACTCGGACGAATAAATTTCTTATCCAACAGATCTTCCAACTGACTCTTCAATTCAGTTAACTCAACAGCAGACATACGATACGGAGCCATCGATATCGGCCTAGTACCAGGTACCAAATCAATCGAGAACTCCACTTCACGCTCTGGTGGTAATTCATTCACTTCTTCCGGAAACACATCAGGAAAATCACACACCACGGCTAGATCGCCAATCACCAGTTTATCTTTAGCCTCCAGAGTCGCTAACAGCATAAACAACTCCGCCCCATCTGCTACTTCCTCATTCACTTGCCTTGCTGATAGAAACAAACTCTTTCCCTCCTCAATCTCAGGAAAGACCACCGTCTTATCAAAACAGTTGATAGAAACTCGGTTAAACACCAACCAGTTCATACCCAGAATAACATCAATCTGCACTAGTGGAAGACACACTAGATCCATTCTAAAGTCCCTACCAAAAATACTCAAAGGACAATTTAAACAAACTGAAGTAGTAGTCACTGAACCCTTCGCAGGAGTATCAATCACCATACTACCAAACATCTCAGATATCTCTAACTTAAGTTTCACAGCACAATCCAAAGATATAAAGGAATGAGTCGCACCTGTGTCAATAATAGCTACAAGAGGAAAGCCATTAATATAACACGTACCTCGGATAAGTCTGTCCTCACTGGAGGTTTGAGTTCCGGTCAAAGCGAACACCCTCCCCGTCTGAGATTTCTTTGGCTTCTGACACTGACTTCCAATATGCCCTTCTTCGCCACAATTAAAACAAATCACTTCCTTGTGCTTGCAATCAGCTATTGCATGACCAATCTTACCACAGCGAAAACACCTCTTTACTTCAGCAGTGCATACATTACTCTTATGACCAGCCTGACCACATTTGAAGCAAACTATACCAGCAGGAGCACCTCCCCCACTAGCCCTCTGAGCCGGAGCAGCTCTTTGCTTCCCTTTTCCAGCTGGAGCATCATACGGCTTGCCACGATTTTGATGTTGCTTGCCCCTGCGGTCACTGACAATCTTGTAATGAGCATTATTGTCTTCTTCAAATATCCTGCAGCTATCAACCAATTCAGTAAAAATGCGTATCTTCTGATACCCAACAGCCTTCTTAATTTCAGAGCGCAGTCCATTTTCAAACTTGATGCACTTTGAAAATTCAGCACCAGCACCAGTGTAATGAGGATAAAATTTGGACAGCTCCATAAATTTCGCAGCATAATCAGTGACAGACATGTTTCCTTGCTTCAGCTCAAGGAACTCAATTTCCTTCTTACCATGGACATCTTCCGGATAATACTTTCTCATGAATTCCCTACGGAATACATCCCAAGTAATGGCTTCACCTGCCACGGTCAACCTCTCGTGAGTCTCTAGCCACCAGTCATCAGCTTCGACTGCTAGCATGTGAGTACCATACCGAACCTTCTGAGCTGGAGTGCAATCCATAACACGGAAGATTCTCTCAATCTCTTTCAACCATCCCAAGGCTGCATCTGGATCATGCTTCCCTTTAAACACCGGCGGATTCTCTCTCTGAAAAGTCGCCAAGCTACGTGATCCAGCATCCCCACCAGCATTTGGCAAGTTCTGCACAGCTTGTGCCATTGCTTGCATTGCGGCAGCCATTGCAGCGTCATTCCTTCCAGCCATTTCAACTTATCACTACAACACAACTTAAAAGTTAGACTAGTAACAATTACACAATTGTTAGACAGTAACGACACGACAACTGGCCGGACAGACCGACCTGCTCTGATACCACTAATGTAACACCCTTCTAAAATACCCCAAATATTTAATAACAACAACAAATATATATATATATATATCAGAGTAATCATGCACCAAGGGTGTCACACAACATTTCACACCATAATAACTGTCATGCTCTTTATTTAATCAAAATAAACATCTTTGCATAATTCGCAGCGGATAGAAATCAACCAACCATTCAAAACATATAACGTTTTACAGGTAAAAAGGTTCAACAACCAACAATAAAACAATTAAAACATCCCGTCCCGATGTTACATCTATCAGAGCACGACCCACTAAGTAGACTACACTAGACTCCAAGCATTAGCTTCTACTCAACTCATTGCTCGTTACCTGAAAAATAGTTGTAAGGGTGAGTTCCTCAATCGATATAACAAACATTATAATTTATCATGTTATGTTAAGTAAATTTACACGTTAATCACCCTAATCATATCATGCATTCAGTAACGGCACATCAACTCAAATATCATACTCAATAACAACGTAAAATGCAACTCAATAACAACATAAAATGCAACTCAAATGAGACTCGACTCGTCAGGCATGTGGTACCATTCGGAGTAAAACTCCCAACTTAAAATCATTGCCATTTTAGTGGGCATCAAGGCATAAGCCTTCAACTTTCAACTTAAAATTTTGCCAATCCAGGCCAACGTGGTGTGAGCAAAGCTCCGATTTTTGCCAATCCAGGCCAACGTGGTGTGAGCAAAGCTCCGACTTAATGCATATGAATGTACATGGCATACACGACTTTAAATTCCGACAACATAATAATAACAGCAACACAACAATGTTTTCAACATAATCAACTTATAATCAACGTTGGCTCATCAAGCCTACAACTCAGTATTTTCAACAACTTAACACAACTTATCAACAAATTTATATCAACACTTCATAACATAAACTCAACAAAATTACTCATCGAAATCAACGAGAATATGCCAATCACCAATTATGTTCACAACATTAAAATATCAAATTTTCCAATTTCCAACAGTGTTAACCGGTTAACGCCCTGGGTTAACCGGTTAACGCAGGACAAAAATACATTTTCTGGCAAAACGCAACAGTGTTAACCGGTTAACGCCCTGGGTTAACCGGTTAACGCAGGAAAAACAACACATTTTCACAAAATATAACAGTGTTAACCGGTTAACGCCCTGGGTTAACCGGTTAACGCAGACAAAACAGCAGTTCCTGCGCTAACACAAAGCAGAATGCAGAATTCTCCGCATTTTCCGCCGTTGGAGGACTTCCGGACCTCCGATTCCAATTCCGTAAAAAGCTATACGTTCGGAAATTCACAACTAACCCAAACACATATTCAATTACAGCCTAAACACAGTTTCATCCAACGTAATTTTCCAGCATTCATAATCCCAATTAGGGTCAATTCAACGGCTATCACTACCCATGACATGTTAATCTATAATACCCATTAAACGACGATAAACCCCCCTTACCTGGGATAATCCGGCAATCTCTAAGCTCCAAGCTCTTCTCCAACCTTTGCTCTCCGGTTCTTCCTCTTTGCCCCTTCTCCACTTTTCACCTTTCAGCCGCTTCTCTGTTTCACGTGAAAACTCTTTACCAACAATTCAAACCCTTTTTCCTTATTCCAACTTATATATTTTCCAAATAATTATTATTCCAAATAATAATAATAATAATAATCCAATAATTCAATTTATTTAATTAAATTATTAAATATATTATTAACTTAATTTAAATAATTCTCTTATTTTATTCGGGGTGTTACACCTAAGGGAGAAGTGAACATTGTTTGGGCATTTTATATTGATCATCAATAAAATTAGTTCTATTCATCCACATCTTTAATGTTTATTTTTACTTTTTGCTTTATTCTGAAAATGGTAATCACAAAAAACATAAATAAACAATATAATTGTCCATCGGCATAATATTTGGTCACAAATTCACTTCTCTAAAATCAAAATATCAAATCATTATGCAGGTTGGTTCCTAACCCCATTGAATACAATGATCCTTTTCCTTTTCCAAATTTTGAATTCCCTATGTTTGAGGTCGAGGAGGAAAGTGATGTAGAAGTGAGTGATGAATTGTCTCGTCTTCTTGAGCAAGATGAAAAGATCATTCAGCCGTTTGAAGAGCAAATTGAGCTTGTCAACTTGGGTTCCGAGGACGAGGTGAAGGAAGTCAAGATTGGGTCTCGACTGTGTCCAGATGCTAAGAAGGGGTTAATTGATCTTCTTCGAGAGTATTCAGATGTGTTTGCTTGGTCCTATCAAGACATGCCCGGTTTGAATTCTGAGATTGTGGAACATAGATTTCCGTCGAAGCCAGAATGCTCGCCAGTCAAGCAGAAATTGAGAAGAACGCATCCTGATATGGCTGTAAAGATCAAAGAGGAAGTGCAGAAGCAGATTGATACCGGTTTCCTTGTAACTACTGAGTATCCGTAATGGGTGGCCAATATTGTGCATGTGCCGAAGAAAGATGGAAAAGTCTGCATGTGTGTCGACTATAGAGATTTGAATAAAGCCAGTCTAAAATATGATTTCCCTCTACCACACATTGATATGTTGGTAGACAATACTGCTAAATTCAAAGTCTTTTCATTTATGGATGGATTTTCCGGATATAATCAGATCAAAATGGCACCCGAAGATATGGAGAAGACCATATTCATTACACCCTGGGGAATATTTTGTTATAGAGTGATGTCTTTCGGTTTAAAGAATGCTGGTGCAACTTACCAAAGAGCAATGACTACTCTTTTTCATGATATGATGCATAAAGAGATTGAAGTCTATGTTGATGATATGATTGCTAAATCTATTGATGAAGAGGAACATGTCGAGCATTTATTGAAACTATCCACGTATTTGAGGAAGTATAAACTCCACTTGAATCCCAATAAGTGTACTTCTGGTGTTCGTTCTGGTAAATTGTTGGGCTTTATTGTCAGCGAGAAGGGTATTGAAGTTGATCCTGCCAAGGTCAAAGCAATACAAGAGATGCCTGCGCCCAAAATTGAGAAGCAAGTCAGAGGTTTTCTCGCCGCTTGAATTATATTTTCAGATTCATTTCCCACATGACTGCCACATGTGCACCTATATTTAAGCTTCTTCGGACATATCAGTCTTGTGATTGGACCGAAGACTGCCAAAAAGCTTTTGACAGTATCAAGGAATATTTGCTTGAACCTTCGATTTTGTCTCCACCTGTTGAAGGAAGACCATTGATCATGTATTTGACTGCGCTTGAAGATAGTATGGGTGGTGTTCTTGGTCAACAAGATGAGACTGGAAAGAAAGAATTTGCAATTTACTACCTCAGTAAGAAGTTCACCGACTATGAGACTCGATATTCTATGCTTGAGAAAACTTGTTGCGCATTGGCTTGGGCTGCTAAGCGTCTGCATCAGTATATGTTGAATCATACCACTTGGTTGATATCTAAAATGGATCCAATCAAGTATATATTTGAGAAGCCTGCTTTAACTGGGAGGATTTCCCGTTGGAAGATGTTGTTGTTAGAGTATAATATCGAATACCGATCTCAGAAAGCAATCAAGGGTAGTATCTTGGCTGACCATTTGGCTCACCAACCAATTGAAGATTATCAGTCAGTGCAGTATGACTTTCCTGATGAAGAGATTTTGTACTTGAAAATGAAAGATTGTGATGAACCATTGCTTGAAGAAGGGCCAGAACCTGGTTCCCGTTGGGGCATGGTATTTGATGGAGCTGTTAATCAATATGGAAATGGCATTGGGGAAATGATTATTACTCCTCAAGGTACGCATCTACCATTTACAGCTAGATTGACTTTCAAATGCACAAATAACATGGCAAAATATGAAGCTTGCATTATGGGGCTTGAAGAGGCCATGAATCTCAAAATCAAGTATTTGTATGTCTTTGGAGATTCTACTTTGGTTGTGAATCAGATCAAAGGTGAATGGGAGACAAATCAACCCGGTTTAGTACCATATAGAGATTATGCGAGGAGGATTTCAACTTTCTTTACAAAGGTTGAATTTCATCATATCCCTCGAGATGAAAACCGGATGGCAGATGCTCTTGCAACATTGGCATCAATGATTATAGTGAAGTATTGGAATGAAGTTCCCAATTTATCTGTGATGCGTCTTGATAGGCCAGCTCATGTGTTTGCTGTTGAAGAGATCAAAGACTAAAAGATATGGTATTATGACATCAAATGTTTCCTCCAAAGTCAGATCTACCCGCCTGGGGCATCTTTGAAAGATAAGAAGACTTTGAGAAGATTAGCTGGTAATTTCTACTTGAATGGTGATATACTGTACAAGAGAAACTTCAACATGGTTTTGCTCAGATGCGTGGATAGACACGAAGCAGACTTGTTGATGACCGAAGTGCACGAAGGTTCCTTTGGTACTCATTCCAATGGACATGCAATGGCGAAGAAGATGTTGCGAGCAGGTTACTATTGGGTGACAATGGAATCTGACTGTTGCAAATTTGTGAAGAAGTGCCACAAGTGTCAAATTTATGCTAATAAGATTCATGTTCCTCCGACACTTTTGAATGTTATCTCTTCCCCATGGCCTTTCTCCATGTGGGGAATTGATATGATTGGGATGATTGAGCCCAAAGCTTCGAATGGACATCGTTTCATTTTGGTGGCAATTGACTACTTCACAAAATGGGTTGAAGCGGCATCGTATGCAAACGTGACAAAGAAAATTGTTGTAAGGTTTATCAAGAATCAGATCATATGCTGTTATGGTGTGCCAAGTAAGATCATTACTAATAATGGATCGAACTTGAATAAGAATATGGTGGAAGCTCTTTGCAAAGACTTCAAGATTGCATATCATAATTCTTCTCCCTACAGACCCAAGATGAATGAGGTTGTTGAAGCTGCGAATAAGAACATCAAGAATATTATCCAGAAGATGGTTGTCACATATAAGGATTGGCATGAGATGCTCCCATTTGCTTTGCATGGGTATCGTACATCCATCCGCACTTCAACAGGGGAAACCCCTTTCTCTCTCTTGTATATGGTATGGAAGCAGTGCTCCCCGTAGAGGTTGAGATTCCTTCATTGTGTGTTCTCATGGAAGCCAAGTTTACTGAAGCTGAATGGTGTCAGACCAGGTTTGACCAGTTGAATTTAATTGAAGAGTAAAGATTAACTGCCATGTGTCATGTTCAGTTATATCAACAGGGAATTAAGAAGGATTTTGATAAGAAGGTCAGACCTCAAGTGTTCAGAGAAGGTGACCTTGTGCTCAAGAAGATTTTGATGTTCAAGCCAGATTCCAGAGGAAAATGGACTCCTAATTATGAAGGCCCATATGTTGTTAAGAGAGCCTTTTCAGGCGGTGCATTGATTCTTACAACAATGGATGGTGAAGAGTTTACTCGTCCTATGAACTCAGATGCAATCAAGAAATACTTCGCCTAAAAAGAAAAGGATAGCTCGCTAAGTTGAAAACCTGAAAGGGAGGCTTAGGCAAAAATGAGCGTCTCGGTGGATTGAAAACCCGAAAGGGCGATCTAGGCAAAAATTAGAGACTAAAACAGAAAGAATTTCCCGATAAGTTGAGTACCCCACCTTGGGGCAACTTATGCAAAAATTAGGGATTATGGCAAGTAATTGCATTCTGCTGATCTTCAGTGTTTTGAAGGCTTGTTTGAGCACAAGGGTTGACATCGATTTATCACCCCAGCAGCGGTCAAGAGCACAATGGACATCAAGAGTTGGTAGAGGGATTAAGGATCATTTGTATTCAATGTAACCCTTTTCCATGTAAATTACCATTTTCAACTTTGTAAAATATATGGAGTCTTGTCATTTACAGACTACCATTCTATTAAATAAAGTTGAGCTTTTATCCAAATTGTTTATACTCTTATTTATTTCAGCCAATAGTTTTAAATTTTATTATGATCATTTTGAAATTAAATTTTTAAAAAATAAAAATCAAGTTTTCTTTAATATATAAAAGCAAGAATTTTTCCAAAGCAAGTAAAAGGAATATCAACAGCATTTCAATGGATAACAAGTCCTTACGTGTGAAACATCAGAGGTTCCCCAAGCAGTTAACCCTTCAGGTATCCCTAGACGTTTGTGTTGATTCAGTTCCTCGGCGGAGTATTTGATCCTCAGTGGAATTTCTTTCTTTGTCCCCAACTGATTTGGTTGATTTAGATACTCCGCGGTGTGTTGTTTTCCTCGATAGAGTTTCTACCTTCCCCAGCGAAGTTTGTATTTCCTCAGCAGGGTTGATCTTCAGAGATGGTTGATCTTCCCCAGTGGATCTCTTTGGTATCCTCACCAATCGCTATTCAAGTTGCTCCCAGTCAGAGTTTCCTCTTACTTTCTGAGCAGCTTTTGTTATTGATTTTTTCTCTGTAGGGTTATCTCCCATTTTTATGGTGTTGACCTAAAATTCCCCACAGATTGGATGTTCT
Source organism: Lathyrus oleraceus (assembly GCF_024323335.1). Lineage (NCBI taxonomy): Eukaryota > Viridiplantae > Streptophyta > Magnoliopsida > Fabales > Fabaceae > Lathyrus > Lathyrus oleraceus. The sequence goes on from NC_066584.1 coordinate 446,186,798, forward strand.
ATCCTTAGAAGATCTCCTCCTTCCCTAGTTAGGTTTGATCCTTTGGGATGTTGATCTCTCTGTTCTCCAGCAGTTGTTTTCATATTTTGTGGATTGACCGAGGATTGTACCGGTGGTTCAAATCCTTTGCGACACCTTTGTATCCTTTGTGATCGTTTTGTCAGCATAATCATCATATATAAATATACGTATACATTCGTATAATTTCATAATTTTCATATCTCACATCTTCATACTTGATTTGTTTGAGATTCTTATGGCGGTATTTTATCCCCATACCAAACCTAGTGTCTGTCCTCCTTCAATTGTAGAGTGTCAGCCCCTTAAGCAGAAAGACTTTAACCTTTCTCCGTTTCCCCACTGAGTTTATTTCCTCGTGGATGGTTGTTATTTCAGGTTCCTCTCCAGTGGATTATCTGGATGGAATTACTCCCCTTGAGTTATGTCCGCATTGGGTTGAGTTTTGATTGGCCGCTTTCTTTCTAGCTCTTACCTAGATGGATACTTTGGTCCCCTAAGAGTCTATTACCCAGTAACTGGTAATATTCTTCTTAGTTTGCAGTTTGTTACTTCTTGCCCAATACCCGGCAAAAGTACCCTTATTTTTCTCCTCAGTAGAGTCCCCAGGAAGTATATCCTTGATATGTTCATCCTAACCGGTGACAGATAACTTTCTTTTCCCTGCCTGAGTCTATCCTTGATATGTTCACTTTAACCAGTGACGGATATTCTCATTATTGGTTTTCTACCCAGTAAAAAGGTAGTTGTAATCCCTATTTTGTTCCTAAGAGAGTTAATCCTTGATATGTTCATCTTAATCGATGACGAGTTTTCTTCTCCTTGTGGTTTTCTACCCAATAACCAGTAGTTGTAAATCCCACTTTATCCCCTTTTCAGAGTCTATCCTTGATATGTTCATCTTAACCGATGACGGGTTTTCTCTTTGATTGGTTTTCTACCCAGTAACCGGTAGTTGTAAATCCTACTTTGTCTCCTCGCAGAGTCTATCCTTGATATGTTCATCCTAACCGGTGACAGATTTTCTCTCCGACGGTTTTCTATCCAGCATTCGATAGATGTAATTCATACCCTTTTTGTTCAGTTGGTATATCCTTGATATGTTCATCCTAACCGATGACGGGTATCCTCCTTGGCATTTCCAGGCAAGTCTATTCTTGATATTTTCATCTTAACTGGTGATGGATTTTCTTCCCTGTTGAGTTTATCCTTGATATGTTCATCCTAACCGATGATGGATACTCTCACCCTTGGTCTTCTGCCCAGTAACTGGTAGTTGTAAATCCTATCTTTTCTGTAGTTTTTCCTATCAAGGCTATTCTTACCCAGTAACCGATAATGAATACTCCCTCCTGGTGGTCCTCAGCGAGTCATCCTTGATATGTTCATCCTAATCGATGACGGATGTTCTTTCTGTCAAATCTTTATTATCTCCTTACTGTCATACCCCAAAATTTGGTCGTTATTTTTATGATACTTTCAACAGAGGTCTATTCATTTTTTAAAGCATTAATCTCAAAGGAATAAAGATCCAGCGCACAGGTTACCAAATCCAGAAGATGACCTGAACTGTCATGCTCGCTAGGCGAGCAAACACTTCGCTAGGCGAAGCCCACGCTTCATCCTTCGCTCCAGCGAACCTTGTTGGTTTAGCTACTGGAATGCTCGCTACCTACTCGCTAGCTGCTCGCCTAGCGAGTAAGTACTAGCTGTGCTTTTATCCAAGTCTGGGAGCATTAGCTGGAACACCGCTGATCGTTCGCCTAGCGAACCCTTCGCTAGCTCACTCGCCTAGCGAAGCTTGCGGATATACAAAAATTCTGGGCCTGAATTGCCTTCAGTCTGAGCCCGCCAAGACACAAAAAATCAGCTATAAATTCCAAGACTTCATTTGAAAAAAGGAGAGAGCAGAAGGACGGAGAAAAAACCCTGGGAAATCAGAAAAACAAGGGAGAAAACCCTAGAAGCTAATTCAGAGAACTCATCTGCACAAAGGTTACCTCCACCAACCCTATCAGGCATAAACCCTAAGATTTCCCTGCAAACCCGACGGTGAAAATTCAATTTCATCTGATCCCTCCAATTAGGTTTGCCCTATTCCCACTACTCTATGCACCCAATTTGAAATTTCTAAATGTATGAGGCATTATGGTTGAATTTGGGAAGACGAATATCGTTAGGTTTTGCATGTGGGTTTTTATGTGCATAAATGTGTAAAACAATACTTTGAATATTCGATCACGTAATTTCTGTAATGGATGCCATAGGGATTGGGGTTTCCGAAATCGTACCAGTATCAAAGAAGAACCCAGAACCCGCAGTCATTCGCCTAGCACCTCGCTAAGCGAACATGTAGTGGGGGTTCGCCAGGCCTTTGCTAGGCGAGGCAGTAGCGAACATGACAGTAGTTGATTTTTTTTGTCTGTTTGCATTCTAATCTGTTTTGTATTTGTTTGACATGTTTTCTATTGCGTTTACACGTTGTTTTCCTGACACCATTATTGCTATGATTCTTTTGTTCGGTGCAACTCTTGATTGTACCCCATCCCGTTATTCTAACATGTTTGTTGAGTTGTTGTAAGGGCTCCCATGATTCTTGAAGAGATAGCTCGGTATTCCACTTTATTTGCTGAGTCCCTTCGATCAAAAGGTCAATGTCCCTACAAGATAAATCATAGTCCCTCGAACGTTGCCTTCGAATATATGACTTTGTCCCTCGATGACCCTTCGTTGTAGCCTACGATTAAATGATGATCGTCCCTTCGAATGCTAAGGTATCCTTACAAATGTTTCCTTCAATGACCAATCGACGATCCCACGATGTCCCTTTACATCCAAAGGATAAGACTACTTACTTCTCAATAGTAAGGACAGTTTTACCCTCATAAGGATAGGAAATACCTATAAAGACCTTGGTTAGGTATAACTCTTAAATGCTTGCTCACAGCTTAAAATACTTTTCACACCTCACACTTTTCAAAACATCTTTTAGAAAATCACCACTTGGTATACATTCGCACCAGAATCATCGTCGAGTTATATTTTTCTAAACATCTTTCAAAATCAAACGAGATAAACACTTTGTATACATTCGTACAAGAATCATTACAAAGTTAAACTCTCCTTTCAAAATATTTTCTAAACACACCACATTTCTCAAACACTTTCTCAAACAAGGAAAACATAAGTGAGTTAAGCAATTAAGAGCCCATGGATAACCATGGATACAAAGGGTGCTAACACCTTCCCTTTGTATTATGTACCTCCCGAACTCAAAATCTAATCGAGGTCTTTCCTGTTCTTTTCCGCCTTTCCTTATTGGATAAAAGAAAAGTCGGTGGCGACTCTTGTTATCCGCAACATTGCTTTTCAAAGCAAAAACACAAAGTCAGTTCACCGTATCACACTTACCTAGTAACAGGTAGTAGATAATAGATTTTTGCTCCTCCTGTGTTGAAATTTATCTTCCCTAGTTGAGTTGAGTGCGTATTTCCTTAGTGAAATCGCTTTTCCCTGCATGATTCAAGTACTTCAGTTTTATCCTGACTTACTCATGTTCCATGCAGATGTTGTTATTTCCCTGGCTGAGTCTTTTCCATGTTTGTGTGGAATCCCTCTAGTCCCCCAGTAGTTTTAAGTCGTAGCCTGGCCTACGCATAACTCCTTTTTCCCCAGAGTCTCTGTCTCCCCAGTGAGTTTTCCTTACGAAATGCATTGTGCTCCTGCAAATTTTCGGTCTCTATGATTTCTTTTTCCTTTGTGGCAATATTTCCCCACAAAGCATTAACTTTTACATTCATATCATATGCATCATGAGGTCTCTTAGGGACCAAAATTTGTTTCTATATGTTGATATTTAAGCCCATTCTACTGAGTCGACATGAAGATTTTAACCTTCGCCTCCTCAGTTAGAATGTCCTTAAATAGGGGCAGCTGTAAGACCCCAATTTTGACCCTAAGATCCCTCATGCAATTTCATCATAAGCACTAGCATTGGGATCATACATTGGCATCCTTCTTACCCCTCTTTCATTGGGTTTGTTTTGGGAGAGATCACCAAGCACTTTGTGATTGTATCATACTTGTATATTATCATTTTACTAACCAAATACCAAAAATATGTCTTTGCATTTGTCTAACTCTTTTGTAGGAAGGACATGATTCCATTGATTCATCAATTTCACATCTAGGGTTTGAGACCCTTATGAACAAAGAGCACAACCAGGAATTGATTCAAGAATGGTCATGAATATCATATATGAGTCCCAATGTCCTCTACATGTTATATTGATCAAGTTTTCTTCAAGAGTTTGAGGGTGATTTGCCTTGGAAACCCTAGTTTGACTAGGTATCTTGAGTAACTTCTCCAATAAGCTATCTCACCAATTGATCAAATTTATGAAGGGACACTTCATAATTCATAATCTTATGCATATATGATCTACCATGAGCCAAGAAAGTCAAGAGGATTGGAAGTTAGCAAGTTGGTTGATGGTGGTTGGCCAGATGAATTCATCTGGTCAAAACTGGGTTTCCCTAGGCCCTATCTCCTACAATTTTCACCATATGAATATGAATCCAATAGAAAACTTACTCTAAATTATATTCCAAACAACTTTCATGTTGAGACCTAGAGCTAACTTTTCTTGGAAAATCATTTTCTATGTTGAAACATTATAGGTCATTTTGTCTAAACCCTAATTTGAAAGGCAACTTCCCAAGGCCACAACTTGCTCAATTTTTATGAGATGAAAGATTTACAAGTTGAAAAATCAAATTCAATGTGTCTACTTAAACTTTTATGTTTGGAGTGGGAGCTAATTCAACATTTTTGAGCATGTGATATGACGTTACATTATAGGTCACTTTTGACCTATACCATTGATCAAGTGATTTTTCCAAACTTCAAAAATGCATAACTCTATCATTTCAATCCAAGTGACATTAATTTTGTGACCATTTTGAAGTTCTTTGAAAGTACTACAACTTTTATGAAGACACTTTTCTCATTTGAAGCTCATATAAAAAGTTAAGCAAGGTAGAATGTTGAGACATATGGCTTGTCACTTAGAAAAAATTTGATATGTCAACAATTTCCAAACTTCCACCTCAAATTTATTCAAGTTCCAAGCTCCAAATAAAAAAGTGTTGAACATGAAAGTTATTCCTCTTGATCTCACCTTTCCAAAGAGCTCAAATTCTATCATTTTGGACAAGGAATGCATAGGTTGCACATGGCACGGACATGGTGACATCACTTGGAAAGGATCAAACTTCAAATCCAAATGTACACTTGCCTTGCAATCCAAGCTGAATTCAGACTACCTAACATTCATTTGTGGAATTATTGCAATGATTTTATGGGCCTATGCATGCCCGTGCACCCATGCATCATCAATGACCAAATTCGGAAAGTGATTTCAAGTGTGCAAATATCAATGGTTTCAGCTATAAATAGAGCCTCATATGCTCAGCAATCAACACACATTCGCACCAACTTTGATCCCTCATCTCTAACCCTCACTTTGCAAAGGATAAACTTGAGAAATTCATTTGAATTTGGGGTTGAATTTCCACTGTTTTGAAATTCAAATCTCCAGGAATCCACAGCCTTGTAAGCATCCAATCCTTCTTCTGCAAGCAAGTGGAGTGAGATCAATCACAAGCAAGATCAAGATCAGTTGAATCCAAACCTCCATTGAAGGTATTTTCCAGAAATTTTGACCTCTTCGATTCTCTCAAATTCTTGCTCAATTTTATTGATTCTTTGGTTGTCTAAAGTCCTACCAATGTAGGCAAGAAGATTGAGTTGCTTTGAACCCAAATCGAAGCAACTCAGTTCATGTACCTCAAATTTCAACTCCATGTATCTCTCAATATACTTGGAGTTAGAGTGAATTGAGGCCAGATACGAGCTCTATGCCATTTTTACTTTGAAATCATGTCCTTGTTTTTAATTTTGGTGATGGTTGATGGTGGACCAGTCCAGTGAGGTCCACCGGAGAAGAAGACCGGAGCTATAGCTCCGGCCATGAGCTGGAATGTCTCACAGCCACAGGATCCATGTAATTTATTTAATCTGGTTCGTTCCTTTTGAATACCAATGATATGGCGTGCTGACTCAGGTGCACGGTGGAACGCGTGTTTCTGGCCACTTGATCTTCCACCTTAATTAATGAGGGAGATCAAGTGGTCCACGTTTTTTCTGATAATTTAATTTTCATTTTAATTGCATTATTTTCAATAATTCATATTAAATTCAAAATTGATCCAAAAAAAATATGGGACTTTCACCAAAAAATTTCAAATATTTTTCTCTTTCATATTCTGAATTAAAATTATTTTTTGGATCATTATTAATATATTTCATGAATTAATTGATTTTTAATTGTTTAAAAATATTTTTAAATGTCCAAAAATTATGAATTTTTTTCCAAGGTCCTTTGACCTGGTTTGACCTATGATAAATCTCATGGCTATTTCTTTGGTGTTTTGATGAGATTTTAGGAATTGGACAAACCATATTTAATTTAAATGCACTATTTTAGTATTTTTAATTTGAATAAATGCCAAATAAATTTGTTGACCAATTCTGATGACTTGTTTATGTTTAACTCTTGTTGTTGGGCCTTGGTCAAGGTTGATTTGACTTTGTCAAATTAATATCATTGGATTTAGGGGATTGATGGAATGTACATTCCATCTTCCAAAATTAATGGATGATATTAATATGGTAAAAGTCCTCTTTTGATCAATTTGTGTTTTGATCCATTCCCCTCCCACTTCATCTCATTCCCCTTCTTGATGCATTCATCTCATTTGGCCTATGATGTCTCAAAGTCCTACTGCTAGTTGATTGAAAAGTTGACATGAGTATGGATGAGATTAGGCCACACCTTTTGCATATTCTTTTTGTGTGTGGTATGTTTTATGAGCATAGTCCATTATACTATGTGTCTAACATGCATTAACACCAAAGTTTTATTGCCCGGCCTTAAATAGTTTTGACTTCTACATAAGTCCAATTGCGATTACTTAACATATCGCTAAATTTGTGACGTAAAAGGCATAAGCATTCTAGTTAGTTAGATTGTAAGTCTCCCCTCTTTCATGGTACTGTGTGGAAATTTGGCCTTCTTTCCTTCCTTTGGAAGATGTTTTGGTTCAAGGATTCATGCTTATGATAAGTGGGTTAAGTGTTCTCCAAAGAATATCTTGAAATGAAAAGCAAAAGCAAAACAATACTAACTTCTAACCAATTAACTAGTAACATTTAACTTCAAGCTTTTACTTTAATGCAATTTACTTTTAGCACTCTATTTCATTTGCCATTGTTCATATCATTCTAATTGTTTATGTTAATGCAATTTTCACTTTGTCCATTTGGACCATATTGTGTGATATATTTTGCTTGTGTATACTTTGCTTGTTTGTGTGGTCTTTGACCATTAATGTACATAATAATAACAAAAAACCCTAAAAAACTTTTGAGTGGACTGTTGGCTTGATCTTGGACTAATGGACTTAGAATCTAGGAAACCTTCCTATGCTAAAGGACTTGGCCAATGCCAACTTGTTGAAGAACCAAGTGTTTGCAATTTGAGATTAATTTGATACATCTTTGAAGACATCTCTAAGTTCATCTGCAACATGATCATTGTGAAGCTGTTATTTTGAACCTGTGACTTGTGGAATTCATCTGTTACATGGGCTACTTTGAAGAAGATCATGGAATGGATAAGCTTGGATGGGGCCATCTTTATTTGATGCCTTTCTCTTCAAGATAATATAATTGTGCATTTGTGTGTTGCTTGATTCTAAAAGTCCAAGAGAATTCTAGGTTTCTATTGACATTCTTGTCTATTGGATTGCTACCCATTTGGTCAGATCTTTTCAACTCTTAACTTTTAATTTTGTACATAGGATAGTCCCTTCATCTTCTCCCCATTTCTTTAATTTCAAAATCTCTCCCTCCATTTTTCAAAATCTTCTTTGTGTGAACTACTTTTGTTCTAAACTTTGACCACTTTTGCAAAAAAGATAGAAACTTTGGCCTTATGCCATTGCATTTTCAAACTTCTTTTCTTAAATCAAACTTGTAAATAGACTTAACTATACTTGACTTAAACTTTCAAAAAAGCAAAAAAGAACTAACTTATTCAAACCATTTTAGGCATTTGTGCCTTTCAAACTTAATTTTTGTTAAAAGTAATGCATCCACTTTGAAATTTGTATCATGAACTACGAGGTTTTGATCCCTCATTTTTATGTTGGTACGTAGGCACAAGAGCGAAGGTCTTGTCAAACACAAAAATATAATTAATGAATTCTCTTCTCATCCCCTCATTCTATTTGTTTGTAAACATCACTCTATACCAAGTACATATGCACACAAAAAGGGCTCCCTAGGAGTACCTAGGACACTTTGGGTGCTAACACCTTTCCTCTGTGTAACCAACCCCCTTACTTGTGATCTCTGACTTTTTATTAATTTTGATTTGAAAACTTCTTACTTTTGGGTTTTGTTCGTACTTTTTCCCTCTTCCCTTGGAAACAATAAAAGCGCGACGGCGACTCTTGTTATTTGATTCGTAGCTTGTCAATAACTTGATGATCATGAATTTCCCGCTACAAGTAGATATGGACCAAAGTCTTTATAGAAGCATAATTGGCAGTCTTCCATGCTAGTAATCAAGCCAAGCCAAAATCTAGTCATCTTACTCAAGATAAAAGGATCATCAAGTGTATAAATGGTACAATTGATAACGGGATTATGTATTCTTCTAAGTCTAATTCCATTATAGTTTGATAAGGTGATACTGATTGGGCTGGAAATGTGAAGGATAAAAAGATCACCTTTGGTGGATACTTCTTCCTATGAAACACTCTGATTTCATGGTTCAACTAGAAGCAAAACTGTGTGTCCTTATCCACTACAAAAGTTAATATATTGTTGTAGGCAGCAGGTGCACCCAATTACTATGGATGAAATAGATGATGAAAAAGTATATTGTCAAACACAATGTTATGATATTGTACTGTGACAACATGAGTGCTATAAACATTTCCAAAAATCCTATTCAGCAGAGTCACACTAAGCATTTAGATATGTGTCATCATTTCATTAGAAAACTAGTTGAAGGCAAGGTTATCTCTCTTGATCATGTTGCAATTGAAAATCAACTAGCAAATATATTTAATAGAGCTTTGGATGCTTCACAATTTGAAAATTTGAGAAACGCCATTGGTCTATGTATTATATAGAATCTCTAGAAATCAATCCTAGATGGCATGAGATTTATTACTTGGTTATTTTGTCTCTCATGACCATCATTACTCAAGCATGTGCGTCTCAAATTGTCTCAACTTTCAGTATTCCAAAATCGATTATTATTCAAAATATTATTCACGTTTTCATTACACGTCTCACAAGTCACAATAATCCTTTCACCTTTTCTAAATCTCTCTCTACTCCCTCTACTCTGTATTCTCTAACCCTCTGTATATCGTTTCACATTCCCATCAGAAAAATCGCCATCATGGTTAGAACCAGATGTAAGACCCCAATTTTGACCCTAAGATCCCTCACGCAATCTCATCATATGCATTAGCATTGGGATCATACCTTGGCATCCTCCTTACCCTTCTTTCATTGAGTTTGTTTTGGGAGAGATCACCAAGCACCATGTGATTGTATCATATTTGTATTTTATCATTTCACTAACCAAAATACCAAAAATATGTCTTTGTATTTGCCTAACTCTTTTGTAGGTAGGGCATGATCACTATTGATCTATCAAGTTCACATATAGGGTTTAAGAACCTCATTGTTAAGAGCACAACCAAGGAATGATCCATAATTGCTCTAGGCATTATATATGAGTCCCCATGATCTCTACATGTTATTTTGATCAAGATTTATTCAAGAGTTTGGAATTGGTTTACCTTGGGAACCCTAGTTCATCTGGGTATCTTGAGTAACTTCTTCAACAAGCTTCTTCACCAATTGATCAAATTTATCAATGGGCACTTCAAATTTCATCATCTTATGCATATATGATCTACCATGAGCCTAAAAAGTCAAGAGAATTTCAAGTTAGCAAGTTGGCTAATGATGGTTGGCTAGATGAATTCATTTGATCAAAACTGGGTCCTCATAGACCCTATCTCCTACAATTTTTATCATATGAAAATAATTCCAAGAGAAACGTTACTCTAAATGACATTCTAAACAACTTTCATGTTTAAGTCTAGAGCTAATTTTGCTTGTAAAGTCATTTTCTATGTTAAAACATTATAGGTCATTTTGTCTAAACCCTAATTTGAAAGTCAACTTCCCAAGGCCATAACTTTCTCAATTTTTATGAGATGAAATATTTCCAAGTTTCACAATCCAATTCAAGGTGTCTAATACAACTTTTATGTATGGAGTAAGAACTAATTCAACTTTTATGAGCATGTGATATGAGGATACATTATAGGTCATTTTGAACCAATACCATTGAACAAGTGGTTTTCCTCAACTTCAAAAATGCATAACTCACTCATCCGAAATCCAAATTATGTCAAATTTGTGACCATTTTTAAGGCTTTTGAAATATATACAACTTCTATGAAGACGCCTTTCTCATTTGGAGCTCACATAAAAAGTTAGGCAAGGTGGAATAATTGAACATGTGGCTTGACACAAAATATTTTGACATGTTGAAATTTCCAAACTTCCACCTCAAAATTCACCATGATACAAGTTCCAAATGAAAAATTGTTAAACATAATAGTTGTTCCTATTGATCTAAGCTTTCCAAAGAGTCCTAATTCATTCATTTTGGATAAAGTTTGAGGGGTTTGTGCATGGCTTGAACATGGGTGTATCAGTTGGCAAGAATCATGCTTCAAACATTCAAATATATTTGCCTTGCAATCTAAGCTTCATTTAGACCTCATTTCAGTTGATTGTGGACCTAGTAGAGTTGCTTCATGGGCCTGCACACGTATATGCAAGCATGTACATTGCATTGCCAATTTTGGAAGTATTTTCAAGTGTGCAAATAACGCTCATCCTTTGCTATAAATAGAGGTCCAATACTTCAGATTGAAGGACCTTGTGCACCAGCTTTGCCTCCAACCATTGAAACCCTCACAATTCAAAGGAAAACCTGATAAATTTCAATTGAAATTTGAGTTTGAATCTCACTGTTTGGAGATTCAAAAACTCCAGGATCCAAAGCTTTGCATCACTCTTAATACACTTCCTCAAGCTCCATACGCAAGATCAAGCAAGAATTGAAGCAAGAGAGATCCATTTCTGCACAGGATTGAAGGTATTTTTCCAGATTTTTCTTCTCTTCGATTCTCTCTCAATTCTCATCAATTCTCTTGGATCCTTGGTTGTCTGAAGTCCTACCAATGTAGGCAAGAAGATTGAGTTGCTTTGAGGTCAAATTGAAGCAACTCAGTTGACACACCTCAAAATTCAACTCCACTTATCTCTTTATATATTTGGAGTTAGGTTAAATTGAGGTGATATTTGTGATCTACGCCATTTTTCTTTAAGATCATGTCCTCCTCTTTCATTTATGATATGGTGATGAATGAACCAGTCCAGCCAGGGTCATCGGAGAAGATGACCGGCCTTTGGCTCCGGCGATGAGCTGGAAGTGTTCAGAGCCATTGATTTGATTTAAAACGTTTTAATCTGAAGCGCTCATTGTGATTACCAAACATGCAGAATGTTGACTAGCGCGCATCATGGAACGCACACTTCCCACCACTTGATCTGCCACCTCAATTAATGAGGGAGATCAAGTGGTCCACGTTTTTTTGATTATCTGATTTTTATTTGTATTCCTTTGTTTTTCATTAATCCATATTAATTTTAATATTGATCCAAAAAATATGAGAGTTTCACCTATTTTTTTTAAATAAAATCCTCTTTCATTTTCTGAATTAAATTTATTTTTTGGATCATTATTAGTATTTTTTATGATTTTATTGATTTTGTGAATATTCTTAATTGTTTAAAAATACTTTTAAGTTTCCAAAAATTCTGAAATTTTTCTCCAAGGTCCTTTGACCTTGTTTGACCTATGATAAATCTCATGGCCATTTCTTTGATGTTTTTATGAGGTTTTAGGAAATTGACCAACCATATTTAATTTAATGCATTATTTTTAATATTTTTAATTGATCAATTGCCAAATTAATTGTGTGGAGCCATTTTAATTGACTTTGTGAGTTTAACTTGTATTGTTGGGCCTTGGTCAAGGTTGATTTGACTTTGTTAGGTTAAGATCATTGGATTTAGGGGATTGATGGAATGTATATTCCATCTCCCAAAATGAATGAATGATCTTAACTTGGTAAAAGTCCTCCTTTGTCCAATTTATGTTTGATTCATCCCCCCTCCCTCTTCATCATATTCCCCTTCTTTATGCATTCATGTCATAGACCTATGATATCTTAATATCCTAGGGCTAGTTGATTGCAAAATCAACATAAGTATGGATGAGATTAGGCCCCCCACTTTGCATATTCTTTGTGTGTGTGGTATGTTTCATGAGCATAGTTCATCATACTATGTCTCTAACATGCATTAACACCAAAATTCTATTGCTCGACATTAAATAGTTGTGACTTCTACATAAGTCCAATTACGATTGCTTAACATAGCGCTAAATTTTGACACAAAAGGCATAGCATTCTAGTTAGTGAGATTGTAAGTCTCCCCTCTTTCATGGTATTGTATGGAAACTTGACCTTTTTTCCTTCCTTTGGAAGATGTCTTGGTTCAAGGATCCATGCTTGGGACAAGTGGGTTGAGTGTTCTCAAAGAATGACTTAAACAAAAAAAGCAAAGTAAAATAAATACTAACTTGTAACACATTAACAACTAACATTTAATTTCAAGTCATTTATTTTTAATGCAATTTAATTTTCGAGCTTTATTCATTTGCCATTATTCATACCATTTAAATTGTTTATGTTAATGTCATTTTCACTTTGTCCACTTGGACCATATTTTATGATATATTTTTCTTGTGTATATTTTGTTTTGTTTGTGTGGTCTTTGACCATTAATGTACATAATAAGAACAAAAACCCTAAAAAAAATATCTTGTGTGGACTGTTGGTTTGATCTGTGACAATTGGACTTAGAATTTAGGTAACACTCCCTATGCAAAGGACTTGGACAATATCAACATTCATGTAACCAATGCTTGAAATTTGAAACTCCATCTGATATATCATGAAGATCCATCTGAGTTCATCTACAACATGATCATGGTGAAGTTGTTATATTGAATCTGTGATTTGTGCCATCTTGAAATTCATCTACTACATGGGCAAATTTGAAGAAGATCATGGAGTTGCTAAGCTTGGATATGGCTATCTTTATTTGATGCCTTTCTCTTCAAGTTGATATTTTATGCATTGTTTGTTGCTTGATTCTAAAGTCCAAGGGAAATTTGGGTTTCTATATGACATTCTTGCCTATTGGATTGCAGCCCATTGGTCAGATCTTTTCAACTCTCAACTTTTAAATTTGTGCTTAGGATTTGTCTCTTCATCTCCTCCCTACTTCTTTAATTTAAAAAATCTCTCCCTCCTTTTAAAATCTTTTTTGCTTGTGTTTGTTGATTTCTAAACTTTGACCATTTTTACAAACTAGAAACTTTGGCCTTATGCCATTGCATTTTCAAACTAATTTTCTTACTCAAAGTTGTAAATGAACTTACTATACTTGACTTAAAATTTCAAAAGTCAAAAAGAACTAACACTCATTCAAACCATTTTTAGGCCTTTGTGCCTTTCAAAACTTAAATTTTTGTTAAAAGCAATGCACTCACTTTGAAATTGATACCACGAACTACGAGGTTTTAATCCCTCACTTTTATGTTGGTACGTAGGCACAAGTCTGAAGGTCTTGTCAAACACAAAAATATAATTAATGAATTCTTTTCTCATCCCTCCATTCTGAAATTCTAGTTCTCAGACTTTAGATGTCACACGGGTTGTTATGACATCCAATTCTGCACAGACAAGAATTATGCAGAACTTAACAGTAAGTGCAGTAAATAACACAAGTAATTGTTTACCCAGTTCAGTCCAACATGACCTACATCTGGGGGCTACCAAGCCAGGGAGGAAATCCACTATTAGTAGTATTAATTCAAAGCTAAACTCACCCGTTTACAACTTGTCACTTAATCCCTACCCAATGCAATTTCAATCTTACTCTAAGATAAGAGTTCCTACTCACTCCCCCTCAATCACCTCAGTGATTACTACCTTTAATCAATATTAAAGACAATTTTGAAGTCACACTTCAAACAACTCTTGATTGTGCTTAGCAGCTTTAATCAAGATACACAGCACTCACGCTTAAAAGCTTTGAGCGACACAACACTTACAACTCAATGAACACCCTATGCCAAAGCAATCATCAACGTGATAAAGGCTTGGCTTACAAGATATGTCTAATACAAGACTCACAAAAATACAGCAGTGAAGTATGATGGACACACTTAATCTTCACGCCTCAAAAATCTCCAAAACTGAATGAAGGAACGACTTCCTTTTATATTGCAGTACCTGGGCTTTTGCACTTGTATTCTCCTGAATTTAAGGTCACGCGAGTTCCCATAAATTCAACATCTAGGTTACTAACAAATAGGCTATTTGTTAGGTTCATTAAATGTAGCTTGGTTGTTGATTTCCTGGATTTTCTCTAAGTTGTTGAATCCCTGAAGAATAGCCTGAGAAAAAGCTGAAACAGAAAACTGAACAACCTACAATATAGCATATGCTGTCAGGAATGAATGTCACGACATTCAGCTTGACATCAAGGATCATATGTTGAGTCTGTTTTTCCAGAAAACAGACTGTACAATTTTGCTGACCTGTACATGACCAAAATGACCATACTACAGTAACAGCTTACAATAATAAAAGTCAAAGTATCCAATTTGACATTTACACATTTGGCCTTAAGTCAGTTCTGTCTATTGTTCAGTATATGCTGTCAATGATGAATGTCATAACATCCAGTTTGACATTCAGAAAGTAGGCCTTATGCCAAGTCTGGTTCTTCCTTGATAACCAGACTGCAAATGAATACTGTGCTCTAACAGAACACCAACTGTTCTATTCCTCAGTATCTGCTGACAGGGATGAATGTCACAGTATACAGTTTGACATTCAATAAATCTTGTATTAGCTAATCCTGCAGTAACTACATCAGTCAAGACATCAGAGTACAGTTAGATATTCTAACCTACAATGCAGTCACACCTACACACCATGTCATGACATCAGTCAAGACATTAGAATCCAGCTAGTGTTTTACCATATAATGCAGCCAATTAAACACCTACAAACTCCCCCTTTGGCAAATTTTTGGCTAAAACACTTTGATCCCCATAACAGAGTTCATAGCAGCGGAATCACACATCTAGCAGGAAATAAACCTAGCTAATACACTCAGAGTGGCAGCACACTCACATACATTGAAGTTAAATAAAAACTTCACAAAGCAGCACACATACAGAGGAGCAGAAGTTAAATACAAAACTTCAACACACATCAGCTGCAGGGGAGGAATCTTCGAGTCTGTCATGAACGTCTGTTTTCACAGACCAATCTGTTGTCTGGGGTATCACCTGTTACTCCCCCTTTTTGTCAAAAATGTTGCCAAAGCCAACAACATAAACAGAAAAAAATGACAGACTTACAGACTTGGTTTTACTTCACAGTTTCAACCAAGTTAGTACCCACTTGATCTTGCTTCACAGCTTTGATCAAGTAATCACCCACTTTTGCTTTACTGTAGGTACAACCATATCAGATGCCATGACTTTGTTTCTGACATCCAGAACCACTCCTGCATGAACATCGTCCTTGAATTCCTGCAGGTGCATAGGCCTTCTCACGTTAGGGTGTCTCCTTACCCTCTTGTTGCCACACTTGTTGCAAGTGGTATAGCTATGATATGTTGACCAATCAGAACATAGTTCCAATAAATACATTCCAAACATCATTGGTTGCTATAAGGTCTCAGAGAGACATATTCCCAGTTTGCCCCATAAATTTTCAAACTGAGTAGCATCCAGAGCCTTTGTAAATATGTCAGCCAGTTGTAGTTCAGTGGCTACATGTTCCAAAGTAATCACCTTGTCTTCCACCAGATCTCTGATGAAGTGATGTCTAATGTCAATATGTTTGGTCCTGCTGTGTTGAATGGGATTCTTGGAAATATTGATGGCACTGAGATTATCACAGAATAATGTCATGACATTTTGAGTGACATTGTACTCAGTGAGCATCTGTTTCATCCACACCAGTTGGGAACAACTGCTTCCAGTAGCTATGTATTCAGCCTCTACAGTGGACAGGGATACACAGTTCTGATTCTTGCTGAACCAAGATATGAGATTGTCTCCGAACAAGAAACATTCTCCATATGTGCTTTTTCTATCATCAGCACTTCCAGCCCAGTCAGCATCACAGTACCCAGATAGGACAGGCTCAGACCCATGTGAGTACAACATCCCATAGTCACACGTCCCATTGATGTACTTGAGGATCCTTTTGACTTGATTCAAGTGGCTCACCTTAGGCTCTGCTTGGTATCTCGCACACACTCCAACTGCATAAGAAATGTCAGGTCTACTTGCAGTTAGATATAGTAGACTGCCTATCATTCTTCTATACAAGCATTGATCAACACTAGGCCCTCCATCATCTTTGGTTAACTTCAGATGAGTAGGAGCAGGAGTCCTTTTGTGCCTAGCATTATCCATACCAAACTTCTTAACGATGTTTTTGGCATACTTGCTTTGGGAGAGAAACATAGAGTCCTCCATTTGGTTGACTTGCATTCCAAGAAAGTAGGTTAGTTCCCCAACCAGACTCATTTCAAACTCAGATTGCATCTGTTGAACAAAATGTGTTACCATTTGTTCTGACATACCACCAAAGACTATATCATCCACATAGATTTGAGCAATCATGATTTTGCCGTCTTCATCCTTCACAAACAAGGTTTTATCTATTCCACCTTTTCTGTATCCATTTGGGGTCAGAAATTCGGTCAACCTTTCATACCATGCTCTAGGTGCTTGTTTCAACCCATACAAGGCTTTCCTCAACTTGTATACATGCTTAGGTTGGTTAGGATCACAGAACCCTTTGGGTTGTTCCACATAAACTTCTTCATTCAAGTAGCCATTCAAGAATGGACTCTTCACATCCATTTGGAATAGTTTAAACTTCAGAATGCATGCTACCCCTAACAGCAATCTGATGGACTCAAGTCTAGCCACAGGAGCAAATGTCTCATCAAAATCAACCCCTTCAACTTGAGTGTATCCTTGAGCTACTAGTCTTGCTTTATTCCTAGTAATTACTCCTTTCTCATCAGATTTGTTTTTGTAGATCCACTTAGTACCAATGATGTTGGTCCCTTCAGGTCTTGGAACTAGCTCCCATACTTCATTCCTTTTGAACTGCTCAAGTTCCTCTTGCATGGCATTGATCCAGTATTCGTCAGTCAGGGCTTCTTTCACATTCTTTGGTTCAACCTTGGATACAAAGAAGGAATTTGAGCTTATTCCCCGTGACCTGGTAGTCACACCACTATTAGGATCCCCTATGATAAGATCCTTAGGGTGGTCTTTCTGAATTCTGATAGATGGCATTTTGGTGGTTGCATCTACTTCACATTCAGGAGGAGGTTCCTGTACTTCTTCAGACTTGACTGGAATGTCAGTTGAACTGTCAAGGAATGTTTCAACATCCTCTATGACATTGATCCCTTCCTCTTTATCATCCATAATAACATTTATGGATTCCATCAGGACGTTGGTCCTGTAGTTGAACACTCTGTAGGCTCTGCTGTTAGTGGAGTATCCTAGAAATATACCCTCATCACTTTTGGGATCCAGCTTCCTTCTCTGTTCACGATCTGTGAGAATGTAGCATTTACTTCCAAAGATATGAAAGTACTTCACTGTGGGTTTTCTGCCTTTCCATATTTCATATAGAGTGGAGGAGGTTCCTTTTCTCAAGGTGACTCTGTTGTGAACATAGCACGCGGTATTCATCGCTTCAGCCCAAAAGTGCATGGGGAGCTTCTTTGCATGAATCATTGCTCTGGCAGATTCTTGAATAGTTCTATTTTTTCTTTCAACTATCCCATTCTGTTGGGGAGTTATAGGGGAGGAGAACTCATGACTTATTCCTTCAGACGAGCAGAACTCATCAAACTTGGAATTCTTGAACTCCGTACCATGATCACTCCTAATCCGGACCACACAGCTGTCCTTTTCCCTTTGAAGTCTGATGCACAGGTCTTTGAAGACATCAAATGTATCTGACTTCTCTCTGATGAAGCTTATCCACGTGTATCTGGAATGGTCATCAACCACCACGTAAGCATATCTCTTCCCACCGAGACTTTCAACCTGCATAGGTCCTATTAAGTCCATGTGCAACAGTTCCAGAACTCTGGAAGTTGTAGGATGTCCCAGCTTCGGATGTGACATCTTGGTTTGCTTGCCCACCTGGCATTCTCCACAGACTCTTCCTTCATCAATAAGCAGCTTTGGAATTCCTCTGACTGCTTCCTTGGATATAATCTTCTTCATTCCCCGTAGGTGAAGATGTCCAAGACGTCTATGCCACAGCTTCACCTCCTGTTCTTCCTTGGCTGAGGAGCATATTGTGGAAAAGTTAGAGACTTTAGGTTCCCACAGATAACAGTTATCTTTGGACCTGGTTCCTCTCATAACTTCCTGATTGTCACCATTTGTCACAATGCACAGCTCCTTAGTAAATTGAACATAGAACCCTTGATCACACAGTTGGCTTATGCTAATGAGATTTGCAGTCAGTCCTCTTACTAACAGCACATTATTCAGTTTTGGAACTCCAGAGCAGTCCAGCTTACCCACACCTTTTATTTTTCCTTTGGCACCATCACCAAAGGTCACATAGCTGGTAGTGTGAGGTTGAATATCCACCAGTAGATTTTCCATACCAGTCATATGTCTTGAGCATCCACTGTCAAAGTACCAGTCTTCTCTGGTAGAAGCCCTTAGAGCTGTATGCGTTAACCTAGCATACCATTGTTGCTTCTTGATGGGGACATAGCGCTTATATGTCTTGTGCTTAGGCCTGACATGCGAGGTTTGGTTAGGGAAACCATGAAGCCAGTAGCAGAAGGTTTTTATATGTCCAAGCCTACCACAGTGGTGACATCTTCACTCCTGGTATTTCCTCTTCTGATGATTATTCATCTTAGTTCCCCGATGTTGAGACATTGGCTTTGACTTCTGCTTGAACTTCTGAACTTTAGCCTTTGGGCGTTTGTGTTCGGCTGAGGATCTTTTCCCAAATCCTAAGCCAGATTTGGTTCCAGACTTCTGTCCCACCTTTAGAATCTCTTCCAAGGTGTCAGTTCCCTTGTTCATCATTCTGATGGATTTAGTCATCTGATTCAGCTTGGAGGTCAGCAAGGCTATCTCACCATTTAGACCCTCTATGGCTGTCAGATGCTTCTGCCTCTCATCTTCCAGTTCCTTGATGAGTTTCTTCTGCTTTTCTCCTTGTGCACGGACTTCTGCACTGGTGGTACACAGCTTCTTATAGGCTGCAGCAAGTTCATCAACGGTCAGTTCATCTGCACTTGAGTCATCATCAGAGGCACAAACACTGGTTAGTGCAGTGACATGTTTGGCAGATTCTCCTTCAGATTCACTTTCAGAATCTCCTTCAGACCATGTGATAGTTAGCCCCTTCTTTTGCATCTTGAGATAAGTAGGACATTCAGCTCTGACGTGTCCATACCCTTCACAACCATGACACTGGATTCCCTTGCCTTGGTTGAACTTTTCTTCAGAAGTTGATCTTTTCCTGATGTCAGACGGGATGTTCTTGACATTAGGTCTCCCTCTTTGATCAATCTTCTTCACGAACTTGTTGAACTGTCTCCCAAGCATGGCTAAGGCTTCTGATATACTTTCATCACCTTCAGTATATCCTGCTTCTGACTCCTCTTCAGCATTAGATACAAAAGCTACGCTTTTGTTCTTCTTTTCAGCATTCTCACACAAGCCCATTTCAAAGGTTTGGAGAGAACCAATGAGCTCATCCACCTTCATATTGCAGATGTCCTGCGCCTCCTCTATGGCTGTGACCTTCATAGCAAATCTCTTAGGCAAGGACCTGAGAATCTTTCTTACAAGTTTCTCTTCAGCCATTTTCTCACCTAGTCCACCAGAGGTGTTTGCAATTTCAAGAATATTCATGTGAAAGTCATGAATAGTCTCATCCTCTTTCATCCTCAGATTTTCAAACTTGGTGGTCAGCATCTGAAGTTTGGACATCTTCACCTTGGAAGTACCTTCATGAGTTACCTTGAGGGTATCCCAAACTTCCTTAGCTAGTTCACAGTGGTGCACCAGCCTGAAGATGTTCTTACTGATTCCATTGAATAATGCATTCAAGGCCTTGGAATTTCCAAGAGCTAATGCCTCTTGCTCCTTGTCCCACTCTTCTTCAGGAATCTGCACACTTATTCCATCTTCACCTGTCTTCGTTGGATGCTCCCATCCTTTGTTGACAGCTCTCCAGACTTTGCTATCTAGAGACCTTAAGAAGGCTATCATACGAGGCTTCCAGTCATCATAATTAGAGCCATCCAACATGGGTGGTCTATTTGAGTGTCCTATATCCTTGTCCATGGTACTAGAGAGTAACTTCCCTAGATCTCACCCAGAAATTCACAGGCAGGGTGCCTTCTCTGATGCCAATTAAAATTCTAGTTCTCAGACTTTAGATGTCACACGGGTTGTTATGACATCCAATTCTGCACAGACAAGAATTATGCAGAACTTAACAGTAAGTGCAGTAAATAACACAAGTAATTGTTTACCCAGTTCAGTCCAACATGACCTACATCTGGGGGCTACCAAGCCAGGGAGGAAATCCACTATTAGTAGTATTAATTCAAAGCTAAACTCACCCGTTTACAACTTGTCACTTAATCCCTACCCAATGCAATTTCAATCTTACTCTAATATCAGAGTTCCTACTCACTCCCCCTCAATCACCTCAGTGATTACTACCTTTAATCAATATTAAAGACAATTTTGAAGTCACACTTCAAACAACTCTTGATTGTGCTTAGCAGCTTTAATCAAGATACACAACACTCACGCTTAAAAGCTTTGAGCGACACAACACTTACAACTCAATGAACACCCTATGCCAAAGCAATCATCAACGTGATAAAGGCTTGGCTTACAAGATATGTCTAATACAAGACTCACAAAAATACAGCAGTGAAGTATGATGGACACACTTAATCTTCACGCCTCAAAAATCTCCAAAACTGAATGAAGGAACGACTTCTTTTTATATTGCAGTACCTGGGCTTTTGCACTTGTATTCTCCTGAATTTAAGGTCACGCGAGTTCCCATAAATTCAACATCTAGGTTACTAACAAATAGGCTATTTGTTAGGTTCATTAAATGTAGCTTGGTTGTTGATTTCCTGGATTTTCTCTAAGCTGTTGAATCCCTGAAGAATAGCCTGAGAAAAAGCTGAAACAGAAAACTGAACAACCTACAATATAGCATATGCTGTCAGGAATGAATGTCACGACATTCAGCTTGACATCAAGGATCATATGCTGAGTCTGTTTTTCCAGAAAACAGACTGTACAATTTTGCTGACCTGTACATGACCAAAATGACCATACTACAGTAACAGCTTACAATAATAAAAGTCAAAGTATCCAATTTGACATTTACACATTTGGCCTTAAGTCAGTTTTGTTATCCTCTTGAAGAACAGACTAAGAAACATACTGAAGTGTAGTAGAACACCACTCTGTCTATTATTCAGTATATACTGTCCATGATGAATGTCATAACATCCAATTTGACATTCATATAGTAGGCCTTATGCCAGGTCTGGTTCTTCCTTGATAACCAGACTGCAAATGAATACTAAGCTCTAACAGAACACCAACTGTTCTATTCCTCAGTATCTGCTGACAGGGATGAATATCACAGTATCCAGTTTGACATTCAATAAATCCTGTATTAGCTAATCCTGCAGTAACTACATCAGTCAAGACATCAGAGTACAGTTAGATATTCTAACCTACAATGTAGTCACACCTACACACCATGTCATGACATCAGTCAAGACATTAGAATCCAACTAGTGTTTTACCATATAATGCATCCAATTAAACACCTACACATTCTATTTGTTTGCAAACATCATTTGTACAAAAACACATATGCATACAAAAAAGGGCTCTCTAGGAGTACCTAAGACACTTTGGGTGCTAACACCTTCCCTCTGTGTAACCAACCCCCTTACCTGTAATCTCTGGGATTTTATTAGTTTTGATTTGAAAACTTCTTATTTTTGGGTTTTGTTCGTACTTTTCCCTTTTCCCTTGGAAACAATAAAAGCACAGTGGCGACTCTTGTTTAATTGATGTCTAGCTTATCCATAGCTTGATTATCATGAATTTACCGCTACAGAAATTATGTGGCGACTCTGCTGGGGAGTAGTCTCTAGTGGGTTTATCCTACTTTCTTGTGTGTATATAACTGTATACTTGATGTAGGTATATTTGTTTGTGGGATATAATCTGCTTGTTGTGCTTGGTGATCTCTGAGTGGTGAGATAAGTTCTAACCCGAACTTGAGTGCAGTTAAGATAGGAGGATGGTATAGTCATGTTCGACTTGTGTGGAGTAGTCCTTAACAAGTTGGCTTGAGACCCATCTACTCAGTGGAGACCCTTTTGGATTTGGGAATGTCACACAAGTATTTCTGGTTAGGCATTACTATCTCTAATTCGGGGTCTGAGAAGCTGTGGACCGTAGAACATTTAACCCCTCTTGGCCTATTTAGGACGTAGTGCGGAGACTGTTCAAGTGTAGACTTGATAAAAGTTGTTACGCGATACTACACTCAGACGAGTTTCTCTTGAGAATATTATGGGTTGATGAGTCAGTCATCCTAACCTGTAATATCCGATAGATGGAATTAAGACTCTAGGAACTTTTTAGAACATGATCTACAGGTTTTTATCCTTCGTTCACTCCTTTGCGATGGTTCTTACCCAGACTCCATGCTCGTGATTCACAACAAACCCTTGACTCTTGGTTGATCCAATCAAGTCTTGTCAATATCAATGGAACTTGGGTGTTGATAAGGTGAAAACCATAATCCACCAAAATGGATGATTGATCTTGACAATGACTCGACTCATCCCTTGACCTTTGTTTGTTTTCCTTGTGTGTGATCCCTTATTCGTGATTGTTGCATTCATGCATTCATGCGCATCATAACATTCATCACACGAAAATTTCAAGGAACTGAGGTATTATTTGCAAATATTTTCAGACCATGGATTGCGGACGAAGGAACACTAAGAAGTACAGTTTTAGATGTCCCGACTTGGAAGAGTTAAGGAAGCTAGCCTCTTTTGTATTAGATCCCTTGGACTTCAGACAACGCCATGGGAAACTTCTTTCTATCTTGTCTGTTGATGTGCTTGAAGGACTCTTGAGTGTGTTGGTTCAGTTTTATGACCATCTCTACCGTTGCTTCACTTTTCCCGATTATCAGCTTATGCCTACGTTGGAGGAGTATGCCCATCTCTTGGGGACACCTGTTTCTAACAAAGTGCCTTTTAGTGGATTAGAAGAGATTCCCAGATCTCATCTTATAGCTGAAGCTCTTCACTTGAAGAAGTCTGAGATAGAGGCTCATTAGGTGAAGATAGGAGGATTGTTTGGGTTGCCTTCTTATTTCCTCATCATGGAAGCTACTTCCTTTTCTCAAGCCGGTAGTGCGGACGCTTTTGAAGCTATCTTTGTGTTGCTCATCTATGGACTAGCTTTGTTACCTAACATTGACGGTTTTGTTGATGTTAACGCCATTAGAATTTTCTTGATTGGGAATCATGTGCCTATTCTATTAGGAGATATGCATTTCTCTTTGCATCTAAGGAATTCTAAAGGTGGTGGAACGACTGTGTGTTGTATACCTCTTCTATACAAGTGGTTTATTTCGCACTTGCCTCAGACACCTGCTTTGTAGAGAACAAACACTGTCTACGATGGTCTTAGAGACTTATGTCTCTCACTAATGATGATATAGTTCGGTATGATCCTTCTTTGAGCAGTTTGGAGATTATTGATTGTTTTGGTGAATTCTCTAATGTGCCTCTCATTGGTACACATGGAGGAATTAACTACAACCCTGCTTTGCCTCGTCGTCAACTTGGGTTCCCCTTGAGAGACAAACCTAATAACACCTTGTTAGAAGGTCTTTTATATCAAGAGGGTAAAGATCCCCTACATTTGAAGTAGAAGATTATGCATGCTTGGCATAATGTGCATAGGAAAGAAAGATCCGAGCTTGGTCCGTGCAATTGTGTAGCTTTGGAAGCTTACACTCTTTGGGTGAAGAAAAGAGATTTGGAGTTGAAGATGCCTTATCCTTGCGAAAGACCTATATCTATGGTTATGATTAAGCCTTTAACTCTCCCTAACCAGGATGTAGAGGAGTTGGAAGACGCGATCGCCAAGATGAAGCGAGAGAAGGATATGTGGGAAGAGCGTTTCCATACTTAGAGCAGAAAGCATGAGGAGTTAGAACTTGAGTCTAAAGACAAAGATGCATTTATTGAGCTACTTGAAGACCAAGTAATGAAAAGACAGAGAAAGCCAGAGGTCTCATCTTCCTCTAGTATGCCTCAGTCTTCCGTTGCTTGGAAGAAGATTGTTGATCAGCTTGTCCTCGAGAAGACTCAAATGGAGGCTTCTTTTGAGATCGAGATCCGATGCATTCGAAGGAAGTACGCGCCTACAGCCAGATCTTCTGACATTGTTGTTAGGGATCCTTAGGATGGCTAGTCTCCTTTTCTCTTGTATTTTTCATTTGGTTTCTAAAATTATACTCAATGTAATCCTTCCAATTTATAAATAAAAGAGATTTTTATGGTCATATCAAATTGTTGCAATTATATATATATATATATATATATATATATTATATATATATATATATATATATATATAATATATATATATTTTGAAAATAATATAGTAAGTTCCTTGAAAATAAAAACAATCAAGCATTGCATTTTATGCATCATTTGCATAAGTGGGTTTCTCTTTCGCCAGATGCCTCATTGGTGTTTCTTCTGTGCTTCAGCCAAGCTGACTCATCGATACAATACACGCGCCAATCACTCCAGAATCATGGAACATCTTGAGCAAGAGAATAGAGACTTGAAAGAGGAGATCGCCCACCTGACTGCCATGATGGAGTCAGTGTTAGCTACTCAGAGCCAGTCTTCTCCAACACCCACAACTCCACCTCCTCAGAGGACTATTGTTTCCAAGGCGGCTACCTCTACCATTCCTGCAACTGCTGCTCATTTTTGCACCCAACATGCCTGTCGGATTCCCGTGGGGAATGCCGCCGAACTTCGTACCTGAAGGCTTTGCGCCTACGTTTGCTTCTATGCCAACATCTAGCCCGGTTATATTTGTGTCGCCGCTTGTTGTGCATACCCTGCCTCGTGTAGAAGGCACCATGTATCATTCTGAGCCGTCTGAGGGCCCGGATGTGTGTTACACCCCAAAATTTGCCCTCCTCATTCATGCATTCATTTAGCATTTCATATTGCATTTCATCATGTCAATCAGAATTAGATCCAAGAAACTTAAAAAAAAAAAAATATATATATATATATATATATATATATATATATAAATAAAAATAAAAATAAAATAAATAAAATATAATAGAAAAAAAACTTGGATTTGGACCTCTCTCATTTGAGCCCACAAAGCCATGAAAATCAGGTTATAAAAGAGGGAGATCAGATAGAAAAAGGAAGAGAAGCAAAATACTCTGAGGTTTCCTTGAAACAAAAACCCTTGACAAAACCTGGAGAGAAACCTGACAGAGAACTCAGAGCAACCCTCAGGCAGCTCTGAAAAATTCAATCTGACTCACACACTTTCATCTCACGCAAACCCTAACATTGCCTTGCAAACCCAGCCGTGCCATTTGATTTCAACCGGTCTCTCCCATCAGGTTTGCCTCATTCCCATGATTTTATGCTCTTAATTTGGATCATCTGAATGTATGAGGTATGATGGATGAATTTCATTATGTTTTTGCCCACGGGTTTAATTATGCATGAATGGGTGAAACCTATGCCTTGAATGTTTAATCACATGATTTCTGAAATGTATGCCACAGGGTTTGAGGTTTCTGAAACCATATTGTTATCCATGAAAAAAATGCTTATCGTGTTTCACTAACCCTTTTGTTGAGTTTTTGTGAGGGCTCACAGACTCTTGCAGAGATGGTTTGCGTGGTTTTCCCACTTTATTTGTGGGATACCCCCTGGAGGTTCATTCCGATTACCTGTACTGACTCACCTTTCTTTGATGGCATTAGCTTGGGAGATCCCTGGGTTTCTTACTCCTTTAATTGCTGTTACTTCGGATCTTCATCTGTGTGGTACTTTTACCTCTTTTCCGCATTTTATCGCTTTCTTAGCTAGAAGACCTCGATAGGAGGCATTTGTTTTCTTTTGTTTATTTACTTCTGAGCCCCTTGTTGGCACATTTACTTTATACATGTTTGTTTTGTATGTGTTCGTATCCCTGCAGGTAGCGTGGTTCCTTCGTCGAGGACTGCCTTTTTGCCCTTTTGCATGAGTAACCCTCAAACCCTAAAACCCAAAGCAACACGTTAACTCCTTCTACTACAGGCGAGTAAGTCTCCAAAGGTCGAGCATCCGGTAGATTGCGTAGTGACGTCGTTCGTCCAAAACCCAATCCATAACCCCATAGTTAGCCGAACTACGGCTTGCTCTGATTCTCATTCCAGATGAGATACGTAGGCATAAGACGCGCTGTCTTAGCGAGCACACATCCCCCCAACCCATATGTCAGCCGAGCTACGAAGACTCTGATTCTCATATTCAGATGAGATACATATGCAGTGGATGCGACATCTGCGCGAGTCATTTTCATTTAACCCCTTTTTTTTTTGGTAAACAGCACAAGATAAACTCACACCCTTTAGACAAGAACTACAAAAGTGGATCCCGTAGAGTACTACGGATGCGTAGGGGTGCTAATACCTTCCCTTCGCATAAACGACTCCCGAACCCAAGATTTGGTTGCGAGACCCTGTCTTGTCCTTTCCTTTTTCAGGTTTACTTCGAGCGTTTCCTTTCCCTCCTTTGGGATGAATAACGCACGGTGGCGACTCTTCTGTCATTTTCTTTCGCCGGTTGTTTTTTCGCGCACTGTATTTTTCAGGTTGTGACAGCTGGCGACTCTGCTGGGGACTGAAAGAAGTTGACCTCTTGCTGATCCATCTTCCCTAAGCGAGTCCCTCCTAGCTTGTGTGATTTCTTGTTTATTGGGTGTTCATGCTTTTGTACATTTATTTGCTTACCTGCTTGCATGCATCTGTTGTATCTGTTGGATCTGTTTGTTTGTTTGTTGGGATGGGGTATTCTATGAGAGATAAGCCCATTACCCAGGCTTGAGTGTACACATAGGTTTTAGAGTGGATAATCATGAGGCTTGCGTGGCGTGTTACTACGTTAAGTCGTTCGTGAAGAACCACACCCAGACGAGGTTTCTTTTGGATATATTATGTCTTACGGGTGTTCCGTAACGGCAGGATGTTCCTCTAGAAATCGTCGACTCTGGTGACCATTTCTCGAGAACTCAGTCGAGGCCTCTCCTCCGAGACGTGATTATGTTAGCTCTGGTGGGCGCATTCTCGCTGCTCAATCCGAGGATCCCGAGACTGGGAACTTGCTATTAGGATGTCCTGTTGAGGGGAGTCAATGGAGGTCTTTTGTCCCGTAATAATACCAAACCTTCAGTGGTAAACGTATTATTCGCGACTGAAGGGCTGAAGCTGACGAACTTCTGTTCTTAGAACCTACCAGTGAGGGGCGGGCTAAATTCAGGAAACCCTAACCTCCAACCAACCCGGTTTTCTGGAGCAGAGTTTTGGTCTTGTATTATATTCCTTAGTGAATTTCTCTCCAGGCAGTGCAACCTGACAGATGTTCAAGCGGATCCATCAATTCTGATTGGCATGCCTTTGCATTGCATAACATCATCTACATATTTGCATCCAACATCTCATGCTTATTCATTTGCAGGGTATTCCCTTTCAAAACGGGGGTGCCTTAAAACTGAACAAGCAGTGCATCGCATACCATGCATATTAATCCTTGTCTATTTTGCAGGTGTCACCACAGTGTCTAATGTTTGTTCCCTGTATCAGGCAGTTATTGGTCCCAAGAGAGTCCACAGGTACCCGACAAAGGAAAATCGTCCACAGCTAGCGATGGACCAAGTACAGAAAGAGCTGGCTGATATGCGTGAAAGGATGGATCAGTTCATGACATTGATGACTGGTATGGCAGAAGGCCAGGAAAAGCTGAGGGAATTGGTTGAGCAACCGAGACCCGATCCGGAGGTGGAGATACCAAATGCTGAGGGAAACCCTGGTAACCCTGGGAACGCGAATAACCCTGTGAACACTGGTAACGCGGGTAACGCAAATGCTGATGGAAACCCGGGTAATGTTGGCAACACAGGGAATGTTGGAAATGGTATTGGCGAAAGGTACAATGTGAATCAAGGAATTCGGATTAACGGGCGCCCCGTTACTGAAGATTATCAGTATGATCAATTTTCTTTGCACGACGAGGCCCTCGAGACCACTCGCCGTATGGATGAGCTTGCTGAGAAGCTCAAATCTTTGGAGTCTCAAAATTCCTTAGGCTTTGATGTCACAAATCTTGGTCTGGTTCAGGGAGTAAGGATTCCTCACAAGTTCAAACCCCCTACTTTTGAGAAATACAACGGGGCTTCTTGCCCATGCACTCATCTCCAATCTTATCTGGGAAGGTTGGGAGCTCACACGGAAGATGAAAAGCGATGGATGTACTATTTTGAAGACAGTCTAACTGGAGCTTCTCGTGAATGGTATTCTCATTTGTCTCGTACTACCATCAAAAGCTGGAAAGACTTGGCAGAGGCTTTTGTCAAGCAATATCAATACAACTTGGACATGGCTCCAAATCAGACCTTGTTGCAAGGTATGTCTCAGACTGCCAAGGAAACCTTTAGAGAGTATGCTCAGCGTTGGAGACAGATTGTTGCGTCCGGCCAACCCCCTATGTCTGAACTAGAAGGTCAGGTCGTCACTGTCTGTGGTGAAGAGGATATTTTTGTTAGCCACCTGTCTACATTTAAGTATGTAGAGATGGACGGCGAGATGCACGAGATGTTGTGTCAGGGCTTCGAAGCCATAAACATCAATGAGGTCGCGCCCGAAGCTGTCTTTTCACCTGAGCTTGAGAAGGTCGGGACTTCTATCTCTTCATACAAGCAAGCTGTCGAAGTGGTTAAAGCTGGTGATGCCCAAGGCTGGGGCAAATTTGTGGAGCCAGTCATCAAAGAAGACAAGTTTGGATTGGGGTATGCTACGGGATATCAGAAGAATGAAACCGGTACTCTCTCCAGCGGGGGTTTGGTTTCTCCCCACATCGTCAATACTGCAGATGAAGACAAGGCTGACAGCGACTGTGACTTAGATAGCTGGATTCGCCCGTGTGTCCCGGGAGAAAAGCTCGACAATTGGTCGTCTGAAAAAGTCGTCCGGGTTACTCTACTGAAAGAGTGATTTTTATTGTTTTCCTTTATTACATGCATAATAAAGTCTTACACTTTGCCCAAGGTGTAACGGCTCATTTGTAGGGCCATCCATTTAGTTACATTTCGCAATTATTTTTATCATCAATAAAGGACGGCTTTTGCAAACAATTTTGTGTTCTCTTTCTTTCAGTTTTTTTTACTTTTACAAAAAAAAAATGGCAATGTTTCTTTTTTCGTTTTTTCTTTCTTTCCAAAAAAAAATCTCTCATTCTAAGGTAAAGCATGATCCTCCATCATGCAGAGCGGACCACCCGGATCTCACTACTAACGACACTGTTATGGCCAAGTATGACTTCGACAATCCTATTTATTAAGCCGAAGAAGGGGTTGAGGAAGATTGTGAATTGCCTGAAGGGTTAGCCAGATTGTTGAAACAGGAGGACCGAGCTATTACACCTTATCAGGAGGTGATTGAGACCGTCAACATCGGTACCGCAGACGACAAGA
Organism: Lathyrus oleraceus; assembly: GCF_024323335.1. Lineage (NCBI taxonomy): Eukaryota > Viridiplantae > Streptophyta > Magnoliopsida > Fabales > Fabaceae > Lathyrus > Lathyrus oleraceus. Next base: position 446,217,070 of record NC_066584.1, read on the forward strand.
AAGAGATCAAGATCGGGGAAAGTCTACAGGCCGAGAGGAAAGATCGTTGATCATGTACTTGACTGTGTTAGAAAGGTCAATGGGTTGTGTGCTCGGTCAGCATGAAGAGTCAGGTCGAAAAGAGCATGCAATATACTACCTTAGCAAAAGTTTACCGACTGTGAACAAAGATACTCATTGCTCGAGAAAACTTGCCGCGCTTTGGCACGGGCTGCTCGCCGACTAAGACAGTATATGTTGACTCACACGACTCTATTGATATCAAAAATGGATCCAGTCAAGTATATTTTTGAAAAGCCAGCACTTACCGAAAAGGTTACTAGGTGACAAATGATACTGACAGAGTATGACATCTAATACACTTCACAAAAAGCCATCAAGGGAAGTGTCTTGTCAGACTATCTTGCAGAGCAACCGATTGATGATTACCAACCTATGAGGTTTGACTTTCCTGATGAGGACATCATGTTTCTCGAATCGAAAGATTGAGAGGAACCACTCCCGGAGGAGGGGCCTGACCCTGAATCCAAATGGGTTATGATGTTTGATGGGGCGGTCCACGTCAATGGTCGCGGAGTTGGTGTAGTGTTGATCACACCGGAAGGGGGTTCATATGCCATTTGGTGCCATAATAACTTTTCCCTGCACCAACAACGAAGCCGGACGAAGCACAATGAGTCCGTTCTCGATACAATCAGCTAAGCCTAGTTGAGGAAAAGAGACTAGCAGTTATATGCCATGGCCAGCTATATCAGAGATGGACGAAGAGAGCGTTTGATCAGAAAGTGCGCCCTCGGGAGTATCGAGTCGGTGAATTGGTGCTCAAAAGAATTCTTCCTCCCAACACAGATCACAGGGGCAAATGGACACCGAACAACGAGGGTCCATACGTGGTTAAAAGAGTTTTCTATGGCGGAGCTTTGATGCTAACAACCATGGATGGCGAAGGATTCCCGTCCCCTATTAACTCAGACGCAGTTAAAAAAAAATATACTTCGCATAAAATAGACCCGCTGGACGATAAAAAGAATAGTCCAGGCAAAAAAAAGGCATCCTGACGAACAAAAAAAAAAAGAATAAAGAGGTTCGGGAAAAAATTAGGGATATAAAAAAAGAGTACACCCGGTGAGTCGAAAACCCAAAAGGGCGGCTCAGGCAAAAATGGGTATCCCGGTGGATTGAAAACCCGAAAAGGGGGCGATCCAGGTAAAAGTTAGGGAATAAGCGAATGACTGTGATCTGAGTTCATCAGTGTTATATCACCGTTTCATTCAATCCAGCAATCTTCGAAGGTTAAAGATCGACTAATCATCCACTTCAGAAAGCAAGATGAGCAGAGCGTCTTGAGGACATACGAGCCATAGCAAAGTCGAAACTCGGTGGGACCCCGTATCCCCATTGCCATTAGGATAGTTCTCTTTTTATAGCGATCACCTCTTTTCAGGGATCAGCTTCCTGATACCCTCGCCTATTCCTGGCACAAATTTTCTCCCCAGTAAGAGTCGAATAATTCAGTTAAAGAGCCTCTTTATTTTTCATTTATCCGTTTGTTTGCAAAAATGTCCGAATTTTTGATAAAACATATTGCATATGAACATAATGGTGGCTTTTGCAGATGATTTGCACAGGAAAACATTTAAAATTGCTTTGAATGTGCTTAATCCCGGACGGTGAATTCAAACCGAGTAATTCCCCGAGGCATACGTGTATTTTTGGTTGCAGGTCACAGGAACCGGATGACAAGTCATGAATCCTCATCCCCAAGCGGTTGACAAAGTCTCTGCCCAGCAGAGCATGTTCCCCAGCAGAGTTGACAGTATCCAAACTATATATCCCTAGCGGAGTTGACAGTGTCAGACTGTATCTTCCTAGCAACAGCGGAGTGGTTGCATAACCAACAGATGAGAGGGGGGTGTTCCCAGTGTTCATCTCATTCCCCAGTAGATTATTTTTAACAGATTTGTTAATCCCCAGCTTGAGGGCGATTAGCAAGTTCATATCCCCAGCAAAGGTCATTTCCTACGACATTTCCCCAGGAAGTGTTTTCCCCACAGACTCTCCTCACAGAGCCTCGCCGAACAAAGTTTCCATAGTTGATACTCCCCCCGCAAGGTCAACTTTTCAAGCAGCCAATTTATTTGTGGTGGCTCATTGGTCCCGGCAGACGGATCATTCCCCACAGAGCATTCAAGGACTGATACAGGGATCTGTTCCCTACCGGAGTTTGCTTCCCCAAGCAGATTTCTTTTTACTCCATGCATAACATTTGCATTTGCATGCATATCATATCAAGCATACACATAAGCTGATAAACAGGTTCTTCCAAGCAGACTGAAGAATTACTTTACAACCAAGGTCATGAGATCCAGCCAGAGGATCAAGCGTGAGTGATCCAGCCTGAGGGTTGTTTTGAAGATTCAGCCTGAGAATCGTTTTCCAGTAATCCAGCCTGAGGGTCATTTCAAAGATTCAGCCTGAGAATCGTTTTCGAGTGATCCGGCCTGAGGTTCATTTTGAAGATTCAGCCTGAGAATCGTGTTCCAGTGATCCAGCCTGAGGGTCATTTCGAAGATTCAGCCTGAGAATCGTGTTCCAGTGATCCAGCCTGAGGGTCATTTCGAAGATTCAGCCTGAGAATCGTGTTCCAGTAAGCCAGCCTAAGGCTCAATTTGAAGATTCCCCAGTGAAGTCGCCTACAAGCTTTATTTCCCCAGCAAGCCCAAGTCTAATTGAGGAGTCGTTACAACATGTTCTAGCCCGAAGAATATGTATGAAGCCCAAAAGTGGAATATTCTCGAAGCTGCATATCTAATATGAAGGTTGGGTGTAGATTTCAAAAGAGGGTCAACCAGCGCATGCCTCAGATGCGGGATCCTAATGATGGGAATTTATCATCAAAACAATCCAGATCTAGCCAGAAGATCGAAATAGATTCAGCCAGAGAATCGAAACAAAGAAGATCTAGCTAGAAGATCGAAAATCGCAACAATTCAGATCTAGCCAGAAGATCGAAGTAGATTCAGCCAGAGAATCAAAGGAAATAGATTCATCCAGAGAATCGAAACGAAGGAGATCTAGCCAAAAGATCGAAGAAGATCTAGCCAGAAGATCAAAAACGTATCCAGCCCGAGGATCAAAATTAATATCCAACCAGAGGACTAAATTGAGTATAGGTTCAGCCAGAGGATCGACACTCCAGATTAAGCCAGAAGACTGATTCAGATCCAGCCAGAGGATCGGAAGAAAAATAAACAGCGCAGTGTATTTCCGCGTTTTTGTGGTGTTCTCGGAGCGCAAATTTTCGGTCTGTCTTTGGTATTCAATCACGGCTCACCCCGTTTGTCTGATAAGTTGTTCGCTTTCATCCTACTCGAGTTAGCTGATGATTGAATAGGGGCAACTGTAACACCCCAAAATTTGCCCTCCTCATTCATGCATTCATTTAGCATTTCATATTGCATTTCATCATGTCAATCAGAATTAGATCCAAGAAACTTTAAAAAAAAACAAAAAAAAACGAATATATATATATATATATATATATATATATATATATATATAAATAATAATAAAATAATTAAAATATAATAGAAAAAAAACTTGGATTTGGACCTCTCTCATTTGAGCCCACAAAGCCATGAAAATCAGGTTATAAAAGAGGGAGATCAGACAGAAAAAGGAAGAGAAGCAAAATACTCTGAGGTTTCCTTGAAACAAAACCCTTGACAAAACCTGGAGAGAAACCTGACAGAGAACTCAGAGCAACCCTCAGGCAGCTCTGAAAAATTCAATCTGACTCACACACTTTCATCTCACGCAAACCCTAACATTGCCTTGCAAACCCAGCCGTGCCATTTGATTTCAACCGGTCTCTCCCATCAGGTTTGCCTCATTCCCATGATTTTATGCTCTTAATTTGGATCATCTGAATGTATGAGGTATGATGGATGAATTTCATTATGTTTTTGCCCACGGTTTAATTATGCATGAATGGGTGAAACCTATGCCTTGAATGTTTAATCACATGATTTCTGAAATGTATGCCACAGGGTTTGAGGTTTCTGAAACCATACTGTTATCCATGAAAAAAATGCTTATCGTGTTTCACTAACCCTTTTGTTGAGTTTTTGTGAGGGCTCACAGACTCTTGCAGAGATGGTTTGCGTGGTTTTCCCACTTTATTTGTGGGATACCCCCTGGAGGTTCATTCCGATTACCTGTATTGACTCACCTTTCTTTGATGGCATTAGCTTGGGAGATCCCTGGGTTTCTTACTCCTTTAATTGTTGTTACTTCGGATCTTCATCTGTGTGGTACTTTTACCTCTTTTCCGCATTTTATCGCTTTCTTAGCTGGAAGACCTCGATAGGAGGCATTTGTTTTCTTTTGTTTATTTACTTCTAAGCCCCTTGTTGGCACATTTACTTTATACATGTTTGTTTTGTATGTGTTCGTATCCTTGCAGGTAGCGCGGTTCCTTCGTCGAGGACTGCCTTTTTGCTCTTTTGCATGAGTAACCCTCACACCCTAAAACCCAAAGCAACACGTTAACTCCTTCTACTACAGGCGAGTAAGTCTCCAAAGGTCGAGCATCCGGTAGATTGCGTAGTGACGTCGTTCGTCCAAAACCCAATCCATAACCCCATAGTTAGCCGAACTACGGCTTGCTCTGATTCTCATTCCAGATGAGATACGTAGGCATAAGACGCGATGTCTTAGCGAGCACACATCCCCCAACCCATAGGTCAGCCGAGCTACGAAGACTCTGATTCTCATATTCATATGGGAAGAGTGTTGCAAAATTACGTTTGGTCCCAAATGTGAAGATTCCAGTGAAATTCAAAAGTGCCTGACTTTGAAAAATACAAAGGGAATACCTGTCCACTTAGTCATTTAGTGATGTATGCCCGAAAGATGTCTACTCAAACAAATAATGATCAACTGTTGATCCATTATTTTCAAGACAGTCTAACCGGTGCCGCTCTGAGGTGGTACATGGGGTTGGATAGTGCGAGCATTCGCACATTCAATGATTTGGGCGAAGCATTTGTAAAGCAATATAAATACAATGTTGATATGGCTCCCGATAGAGGTCAGTTGAGATCATTGTCTCAGAAGGATAATGAGACATTCAAGGAGTATGCATAGAGATGGAGAGAGCTTGCTGCTCAGATCATCCCTCCTTTAGAGGAAAAGGAGATGACTAATATTTTTCTAAAGACCCTGAGCTCATTTTATTATGAGAGGATGATTTCCAGTTCCCCCTGTGACTTTACCGAAATGGTAAAGATGGGGATGAGGCTAGAAGAAGGTGTCCGAGAAGGACAGTTGTCTAGAGAGGAGGTGTCATCCAGCAAGAGGTATGGCAACAGTTTCAGTAAGAAGAAGGATAGTGAAGCTAATGAAGTTTCCAGTGAGAGGCAAAAGAGGCCTCAAATTAGAAGAAATCAACCACCCCGTCAACATCATCATCAAGTATCTTCAGTCATTCCTGTATTTTCAGCAAATCAATCAACACCAATTCAACAACAACAACAACCACAACAACGAACAAACACCTACAACAACAATAATACCAACAATCATTAGCAACAAACTTTTAAGAGGAAGAAGGTCTCTTTCGACCCAATTCCGATGGCATATGCAAAATTATATCCCTCTTTGGTTCTCAAAAACCTATTACAACCAAGAAGTCCTCCGCAAATCCCCGAACCACTTCCCTTGTGGTACAAACCAGAACTCCGTTGTGCTTTCCATCAAGGAGCTTTCGGGCATGATATAGAGAACTCCCCTCAAGTATGAAGTTCAGAAGCTGGTTAAGAATGGAATGGTGTCCTTTGAGGATCATGCTCCAAATGTTAAATCTAACCCATTGCCTGCCCATGGAAATTCATCTGTTAATATGGTAGGCGGTTGTCCAGGGGAGTTCAAGGTATTCGATGTACGCTTCATTAGGAGGTCCTTGGTGAGGATGCACAAGGACATTTTCTTGGTTAGTGATTGTGAGCATGACCATGATGGTTGTGCTATCTACAGTGTCAACCCTAGAGGTTGTATGATTGTGAAGAGAGACATCCAGCTGTTGATGAATGAAGGCTTGATCCAGATTGTTCAATCCCGTCACATAGATGACGATATCAATGTTATAGTACCGGTTTTCAAGAATCCTGATAGAGTGGTTATTCAGTATGACATCAGCAGTAGTAATAGTGTCAGCAAGAGATCGGTATCACCGTTGGTTGTAGGTTGGCGGGTCCAATCCCGTACGCATCCGATAAAGTTGTTCCTTATCAGTATAATGCAACTATGGTGAAAGATGGTCAAGAGGTTCCTTTACCGACGACCAGTTCTGTCGTAATCATTGTCGATGTTACTAAGGTGACCCGCAGTGGTCGTGTGTTTGGGTCGGTGTTCCCAAAGAATGTAGAAGATTTGACTGTCGGTAAGAAGGTGGATGTGCCTGTTGTAGAATCGGTTAGTGCTCCAAGGTGTCAGTCTGGTGAATCCAGTGGCTTGAAGCCTAATGACGATGATGAGGTACTCAAACTGATTAAGAAGAGTGAGTTCAATATGGTGGAGCAGTTGCTCCAAACTCCCTTAAAGATCTCATTATTGTCTCTGTTGATGAACTCCAAAGTGCACAGAGAAGCACTGCAGAAAGTTCTTGAGCAAGCCTATGTGGAACACGATGTTTCGGTGGATCAGTTCGATCATATTGTGGCTAACATCACTTCCTGCAATAATCTCAGTTTCTGTGATGAAGAACTCCCCGAGGAGGATAGGAATCATAACTTGGCTTTGCATATCTCTATGAACTACAAAGATGACGCTTTGTCAAATGTGCTAGTTGACACCGGATCTTTGTTGAATGTGCTTCCAAAGTCAACACTGTCCAAGTTGTCGTATCAAGGAGCGCCTATGAGATATAGTGGCGTGATCATCAAAGCTTTTGACGGTTCGCACAAAACTGTGATTGGCGAAGTGGACCTTCCGATGAAGATGGGTCTGAGTGACTTCCAGATTACTTTTCAAGTAATGGATATCCACCCGACCTATAGTTGTTTTTTGGGAAAGCCGTGGATTCACGAGGCGGGAGTTGTTACCTCCATGTTGCATCAGAAGCTCAAGTTTATTAAGAATGGAAAGCTAGTTATTGTTAGCGGGGAGAAGGAATTGTTAGTCAGCCACCTGTCATATTTCTCTTATGTTGAAGCTGAGGATGAGGTTGGAACTCCGTTCCAAGCCTTATCTATTGCTGTTGAAAAGAGAGTTGGGGCACCTATGTCCTCATTCAAAGATGCAAGGAAAATTGTTGAAGATGGAAATGTTGATCAGTGGGGGCAGATGGTAGAGGTCTCCGATAACAAGAACATAACCGGTTTGGGTTTCCAACAAGGTTCGTCAGCTGTCAGATCTGAAGATACGCAACTCAGCTTCTATAGCGGAGGGTTCATTCATGGCAATGAACAACACTTAGTTGTTGTGCTAGAGGATGACGAAGAGGAAGACTGCACCAATTTTGTGACGCATGGAAAAGCTTGCAACAATTGGACTGTTGTTGATATTCCTGTTATTATGCATCGATCTAAGTAATTGATTTTATTTGGTTTTGAAAATCCATCTCATATGCCTCAGGGAGAAGCGAACATTGTTTGGGCATTTTCAATTTGATCATTAATAAAATATAATTCTATTCATCCACATCTATGATGTTTCGTTTTTACTTTTTGCTTTATTCTGAAAATGGTAATCACAAAAAACATGAATAAATAATATAATTGTCCATCTGTATGATATTTAGTCACAAATTCACTTCTCTAAAATCAAAATATCAAATCATTATGCAGGTTAGTTTCTAACTCCATTGAATACAATGATCATTCTCCTTCTCCAAATTTTGAATTCCCTGTGTTTGAGGGTGAGGAGGAAAGTGATGAGGAAGTGAGTGATGAATTGTGTTGTAATCTTGAGCATGAAGGAAAAGCCATTCAGCCATTCGAATAGCAGATTGAGCTAGTCAACTTGGGTTCCGAAGATGATGTGAAGGAAGTCAAGATTGGGACTCGATTGTGTCCTGAAGTGAAGAAAGGGTGGATTGATCTTCTCCGAGAATATTCAGATGTGTTTGCTTGGTCCTATCAAGACATGCCTGGTTTGAATTCTGAGATAGTGGAGCATAGATTACCGTTGAAGCTAGAATGCCCACCAGTTAAGCAGAAGTTGAGAAGAACTCATCCTGATATGGCAATGAAGATCAAAGAAGAAGTGCAAAAGCATATTGATGCCGGTTTCCTTGTAACTGTTGAGTATCCGCAATGGGTGGCTAATATTGTGCCTGTTTCGAAGAAGGATGGAGAAGTCTGTATGTGTGTTGATTACCGAGATTTGAATAAAGTCAGTCCGAAAGATGATTTCCCTCTGCCACACATTGATATGTTGGTAGACAATACAGCTAAATTCAAATTATTTTCGTTTATGGACGGATTTTCCAAATATAATCAGATCAAGATGGCACCCGAAGATATGGATAAGACCACATTCATTACACCTTAGGGAACATTCTGTTATAGAGTGATGCCTTTCGGTTTAAATAATGCTCGTGCAACGTACCAGAGAGCATTGACTACTCTTTTTCATGATATGATGCATAAAGAGATTGAAGTTTATGTCGATGATATGATTGCTAAATCCATTGATGAAGAGGAACATGTTGAGCATTTGTTGAAGCTATTCTAGCGTTTGAGGAAGTATAAAATCCACTTGAATCCCAATAAATGTACTTTTGGTGTTCGTTCTGGTAAGTTGTTGGGCTTTATTATCAGCAAGAAAGGTATTGAAGTTGATCCTGCCAAGGTCAAAGCAATACAAGAGATGCTTGCGCCCCAAACTGAGAAGCAAGTCAGAGGTTTTCTCGGCCGCTTAAATTATATCTCAAGATTCATTTCACACATGACTGCCACATGTGCGCCTATATTCAAGCTTCTTCGGAAAGATTAGTCTTGTGATTGGACCAAAGACTGCCAGAAAGATTTTGATAGTATCAAAGAATATCTACTTGAGCCTCCGGTTTTGTCTCCACCTGTTGAAGGAAGACCATTGATCATGTATTTGACTATGCTTGAAGAGAGTATGGGTTGTGTTCTTGGTCAACAAGATGAAACTGGAAAGAAAGAATTTGCAATTTACTACCTTAGTAAGAAGTTCACCGACTGTGAGACTCGGCATTCTATGCTAGAGAAGACTTGTTGTGCATTGGCTTGGGCTGTTAAGCGTCTGCGTCAGTACATGTTGAATCATACCACTTGGTTAATATCCAAAATGGATTCAACCAAGTATATATTTGAGAATCCTACTTTAACTAGGAGGATTGCCCGTTGACAAATGTTGTTATCAGAATATGATATCGAATACCGATCTCAGAAAGCGATCAAAGGTAATGTCTTGGCTGACCATTTGGCTTACCAACCGATTGAAGATTACCAGTCAGTGCAGTATGATTTTCCCGATGAAGAGATCTTGTACTTGAAAATGAAGGATTGTGATGAACAATTTCTTGAAGAAGGGCCAGAACCTATTTCCCGTTGGGGATGGTATTTGATGGAGCTGTTAATCAGTATGGTAATGGCATTGAGGTGGTGATTATTACTCCTTAAGGCACGCATTTTCCATTTACAGCTAGATTGACCTTCAAGTCTACAAACAATATGGCAGAATATGAAGCTTGCATTATGGGGCTTGAAGAGGCCATTGATCTTAGAATCAAGTATTTGGATGTCTATGGAGATTCAGCTTTGGTTGTAAATCAAATCAAAGGTGAATGGGAGACGAATCAACCCGGTTTGATACCATATAGAGATTGTGCGAGGAGGATTTCAACTTTATTTACAAAGGTTGGATTTCATCATATCCCTCGAGATGAAAATCGGATGGCAGATGCTCTTGCAACGTTTGCTTCCATGACTATGGTGAAATATTGGATTGAGGTTCCCAATTTGACTGTGATGCGTCTTGATAGGCCAACTCATGTGTTTGGTGTTGAAGAGATCAAAGACGAAAAGCCGTGGTATTATGATATCAAGTGTTTCCTCCAAAGTCAGATTTACCCGCCAGGGGCATCGTTGAAAGATAAGAAGACTTTGAGAAGATTAGTCGGAAATTTCTACCTGAATCGTGATGTGTTATATAAGAGAAATTTCAATATGGTTCTGCTCAGATGTGTGGATACACACGAAGCAGACTTATTGATGACTGAAGTCCATGAAGGTTCCTTTGGTACTCATTCCAATGGACATGCAATGACAAAGAAGATGTTGCGAGCAGGTTAGTATTGGCTGATAATGGAGTCTGACTGTTGCAAGTTTGTGAAGAAATGCCACAAGTGTCAAATTTATACAGATAAGATTCATATTCCTCCGACACTGTTGAACATAATTTCCTCCCCATGGCCCTTCTCCATGTGGGGAATCGATATGATTGGCATGATTGAGCCCAAAGCATCAAATGGATATCATTTCATTTTGGTGGCTATTGACTACTTCACAAAATGGATTGAAGCGGCATCGTATGCGAATGTAACCAAGCAAGTTGTTGTAAGGTTTATCAAGAATCAGATCATATATCGTTATGGTGTGCCAAGTAAGATCATTATTGATAATGGATCAAACTTGAATAATTATATGGTGGAAGCTCTTTCTAAAGACTTCAAGATTGCACATCATAATTCTTCTCCCTACAGACCCAAGATGAATGGGGTTGTTGAAGCTGCAAACAAGAACATCAAGAAGATTATTCAGAAGATGGTTGTAACATATAAGGATTGGCATGAGATGCTCCCATTTGCTTTGCACGGGTATCGTACATCCATCTGCACTTCAACAGGGGCAACCCCTTTCTCTCTTGTATATGGTATGGAAGTTATGCTCCCAATAGAGGTTGAGATCCCATCACTACGTGTCTTGATGGAAGCCAAGTTGACTGAAGTTGAATGGTGTCATACCAGATATGACCAGCTGAATTTGATTGAAGAAAAGAGATTGACTGCCATGTGTCGTGGTTAGTTATATCAGCAGAGGATGAAGAAAGCTTTTGACAAGAAGGTTAGACCTCGTGTGTTCAAAGAAGGTGACCTTGTGCTCAAGAAGATTCTATCTTTCAATTCAGATTCTAGGGGAAAATGGACTCCTAATTATGAAGGCCCATATTTTGTTGAGAGTGCCTTTTCAGGCGGTGCTTTGATTCTTACAACTATGGATGGTGAAGAGTTCACTCGTCATGTGAACGGAGATGCAGTCAAGAAATACTTCGCCTAAAAACAAAAGAATAACTCGCTAAGTTGAAAACCTGAAATGGCGGCTTAGACAAAAATGAGCGTCTCGGTGGATTGAAAACCTGAAAGGGCGATCCAGACAAAAATTAGAGACATAAAACAGAAAGAATTATCCCGATAAATTGACTACCCCGCTTTGGGGAAATTTATACAAATATTAGGGATTCTGGAAAATAACTGCATCCTGCTGATCTTCAGTTTTGAAGACTTTCTTGAGCACAACGGTTGGATTCTAGTCCCCAGTAGTAGCCAAGAGCACATTGGATATCAAGAGTTGGTAGAAGGATTAGTGATCATTGTATTCAATGTAACCCTTTTCCGTGTAAATTACCATTTTCAACTTTGTAAAGATCTATGGAGTCTGGTCATTTACAGACTACCATTTTATTAAATAAAGTTGAACTTTTATCCAATTGTTTCTACTCTTATTTAATTCAGTCGAATAGATTTAAATTTTATTTGGATCACTTTTGAAATTAAAATTTTTAAATCAAAATCATTTTTCTTAAACATATAAAAGCATGAATTTTAAGCAATCGATTTCATTTAACAGGAATATCAACAATGGTTCGAAAGCAGTAAGCCCTAAGTGTGGAGCATTATTAGTTCTCCCCAAGCAGTAGGCACAATTTCTATTTCATCCCCGACAACATTGTTCAGCACTCGGTGTATGTTGTTTTCTCCAGACGATTATTTTTTTCTTCGTCTCCTCAACTGAGTTGGTTGATTAATCCCCTGCGGAGTTTAGTATGTATTCCCCAACCGAGTTTATATTTGGTCTCTAGCAGAGTGAGAACGGTTCTTTGCAACAGTTTGCATGGTTCTAATAGGACTTTGGTTTCCCCACCAGTCGCCATCAGATTCGCTCCTAGTCAGAGTTTCCTCCTGGTTTCTGAGCAGTTATTTGTGTTTATCCCCTGCATGGTTGTCTCCCATTTGATATGGTGTTGACCTAAAATTCCCCGCAGACTAGATAATGGTTTTCCTCAGCAGATCTCCTTTGTTTCCCCAGCTAGGGTTGAGCCTTCGGGATATTGATTTCATTTTTCTCCAGCAGTTGTTTCCCTCTTTTATGGATTGGCCGAGAATTGTATCAATGATTCAAATCTGCGACATCTTTGTATCCTTCGTGATCGCGTTGTCAGCATAATCATCATATATACATACACATATACATATACACTCATATAATTTCATTATTGCATCATCACACTTGTTGATTCATTCTTGTGATTTTAATTCTCTATTATGGTGGTACTTCATCCCCATACAAGTTTGGTGTCTGTCCTCCTTCAATTGTATAGTGTTATCCCCTTAAGAAGAAAGACTTTAACCTTTCTCCTTTTCCCACTGAGTTATTGTAGGATCAAGCGCTTACCACTGCGCTAAAAGTAATTGCTGTTAGTGTGGGTGCAACTTTATTTCCTTATAGTATGAGCCCTCAGGGGCTGCACCTAAAGCGAGGTTTGTAAGCTCCCTCTAAGCGCCATGGGTTGGGATTTTAAGCCCATTCGAATCCCTAAGGGTGACGCTGGATTTATTTATCCAACAGTTATTTCCTCGTGGATGATGATTTGTTTCAACTTCCTCCCTAGTTGATTATATGGATGGAACTACTCCCCTTGAGTTATATCCTCATTGGGTTGAGTCTTGATTGACTGTTTTCTTTCTAGATCTTACCTAGATCGATGCTTCAGGTCCCCTAAGAGTTTATTACCTAGTAACTGGTAATGTTCTTCTTAGGTTGCAGTTTGCTACTTCTTGCCTAATACCCAGCAAAAGTAACCTTTTTCTCCCCAGCGGATTCATTTTCATGTTTCCCCATGAAGTATATCTTTGATATGTTCATCCTAACCGGTGATGGATATTTTTTCCCCTATTTTGGGTCTATCCTTGATATGTTCATCCTAACCGATGACGGATCTTCTCATCTTTGGTATTCTACCCAGTAAAAAGGTAGTTGTAATCCCTACTTGTTCCCCAGAGAGTTAATCCTTGATATGTTCATCCTAACGGATGACATGTTTCCTTCTCTTTACGGTCTTCTGCCCAGTAACCGGTAGTTGTAAATCCTGTGTTTCCCCCTTTGGAGATTTTATCCTTGATATGTTCACTTTAACTGGTGACGGATATCCTCTCTGTGGTATTCTATCCAGCATTCGATAGATGTAATTCCTACTTTTTGTTTAGGTGGTTAATCCTTAATATGTTCATCCTAACCGATGATGAGTATCCTCCTTAACATTTCCCAGGCAAAATTATCCTTGATATGTTCATCTTAACCGATGACGAATTCTCTTTCCTTTGAGTTTATCCTTGATATGACCACTTTAACCAGTGACGGATATTCTCATCTTTAGTCTTCTGCCCAGTAACCGGTAGTTGTAAATCCTATTTCTGCAATTTTTCCCCAGCAAGTCTATTCTTACCCAGTAACTGGTAATGAATGCACTTCCTGAAGGCCCTCAATGAGTCATCCTTGATATGTTTACCCTAACCGATAACGGGTGTCCTCTCTGATCAAATTTTATTATCTCCTTACCCAGTAACAGGTAGTGGATAATAGATTTCTGCTCCTCCTGTGTTGAAGTTTATTTCTTCCCCAGATAAGTTTAGTGCATATTTCCTTGGTGAAATCGCTTTTCCTGCATGATTCGAGTATATCAGTTTTATTCTGATCTACCTGTTTCCCCTGCAGATGTCTTTTATTTCTCTAGTTGAGTCTTTCCATTTTCATGGAATTCCTCTAGTCTCCTAGTAGTTTTTGAGTCATAGTATGGCCTACGCACAACCTCTTTTATCCCCTCAGAGTCTCTGTCTCCCCGTTGAGTTTTTCCTTATGGAATGCATCATGCTCCTGCGGACCTTCGATCTCTCTGACTTCTTTTCCTCTATGGCAATATTTCCCCATAAAGATTTACTTTTACATTCATATCATATGCATCATGAGGTCTCTTAGGGACCAAAATTTGTTTCTATATATTTTTATTTAAGCCTATTATACTGAGTCGATACGAAGATTTTAACCTTCACCTCCTCAGTTAGAATGTCCTTAAATAGTGGCAATTGTAAGACCCCAATTTTGACCATAATATACCTCATGCAATCTCATCATATGCATTAGCATTGGGATCATACCTTGACATCCTCCTTACCCCTCTTTTATTGGGTTTGTTTTGGGAGAGATCACCAAGCATCATGTGATTGTATCATATTTGTATTTTATCATTTCACTAACCAAAATACCAAAAATATGTCTTTGTATTTGCCTAATTCTTTTGTAGGTAGGGCATGATCACTATTGATCTATCAAGTTCACATCTAAGCTTTAAGACCCTTATTGCTAAGAGCACAACCAAGGAATGATCCATAATGGATCTAGACATTATATATGAGTCCTCATGATCTCTACATGTTATTTGGAAACCCTAGTTCATCTAGGTATCTTGAGTAACTTCTTCAACAGGCTTCTTCACCAATTGATCAAATTTTTCAAGGGTCACTTCAAATTTCATCATCTTATGCATATATGATCTACCATGAGCCTAAAAAGTCAATAGAATTGCAAGTTAGCAAGTTGGTTGATGGTAGTTGGTCAGATGAATTCATCTGATCAAAACTGGGTCCCCCTAGACCCTATCTCCTACACTTTTTATCATATGAAAATGATTCCAAAAGCAAAGTTACTTTAAATGACATTCCAAACAACTTTCATGTTTAAGTCTAGAGCTAATTTTGCTTTTAAAGTCATTTTCTATGTTAAAACATTATAGGTCATTTTGTCTAAACCCTAATTTGAAAGTCAACTTCCCACGACCATAACTTGCTCAATTTTTATGAGTTGAAAGATTCCCAAGTTGCACAATCAAATTCAAGGTGTCTAATACAACTTTGACTTTTTAGAGTAAGAACTAATTCAACTTTTATGAGCATGTGATATGAGGATACATTATAGGTCATTTTGGACCAATACCATTGAACAAGTGGTTTTCCTCAACTTCAAAAATGCATAACTCACTCATCCCAAATCCAAATTATGTCAAATTTGTAACCATTTTGAAGGTTTTTGAAATATCTCCAACTTTGATGAAGACACTTTTCTCATTGGAGCTCAGATAAAAAGTTAGGCAAGGTGGAATAATTGAACATGTGGCTTGACACATAAAGTATTTTGACATGTTGAAATTTCCAAACTTCCACCTCAAAATTCACCCTGATACAAGTTCCAAATGAAAAAGTGTTCAACATAAGAGTTGTTCCTTTTGATCTAAGCTTTCCAAAGAGTCCTGATTTATTCATTTTGGACAAATTTTGAGGGGTCTACGCATGGCTTAAACAAGGTTGTATCAGTCGGCAAGAATCATGCTTCAAAAATTCAAATATATTTGCCTTGCAATCTAAGCTTCATTCAGACCTCATTTCAGTTGATTGTGGACCTAGTAGAGTTGCTTCATGGGCATGCACATGCCCATGCAAGCATGTACATTGCATTGCCAATTTTGGAAGTATTTTAAAGTGTGCAAATAACACTCATCTTTTGCTATAAATAGAGGTCCAATGCTTCAGTTTGAAGGACCTTGCGCGCCAGCTTTGCCTCCAACCATTGAAACCCTCACCATTCAAAGGAAAACCTAATAAATTTCAACTGAATTTTGAGTTTGAATCTCACTGTTTGGAGATTCAAAAACTCTTGGATCCAAAGCTTTGCATCACTCTTAATCCACATCCACAAGCTCCATAATCAAGATAAAGCAAGAATTTAAGCAAGAGAGATCCATTTATGCACAACATTGGAGGTATTTTTCCAGATTTTTCTTCTCTTTGATTCTCTCTCAATTCTCATCAATTCTCTTGGATCCTTGGTTCTCTAAAGTCCTATCAATGTAGGCAAGAAGATTGAGTTGCTTTGAGGTCAAATTGAAGCAACTCAGTTGACACACCTCAAAATTCAACTCCATGTATCTCTCTATATATTTGGAGTTAGGTTAAATTGAGGTGATATTCGTGATCTACGCCATTTTTTCTTTAAGATCATGTCCTCCTTTTTCATTTATGATATGGTGATGAATGAACCAGTCCGGCCAGGGTCATCGGAGAAGATGACCGGCCTTTGGCTCCGGCGATGAGCTGGAAGTGTTCAGAGCCAGTGATTTGATTTAAAATGTTTTAATCTAAAGAGCTCATTGTGATTACCAAACGTGTGGAATGTTGACTAGCGTGCATCATGGAACGTGCTCTTTCCACCACTTGATTTGCCACCTCAATTAATGAGGGAGATCAAGTGGTCCACGTTTTTTTGATTATCTGATTTTTATTTTTATTCCTTTCTTTTTCATTAATTCATATTAATTTTAATATTGATCCAAAAAATATGACAGTTTCACCAAACTTTTTAAAATAAAATCCTCTTTCATTTTCTGAATTAAAAATATTTTTTGGATAATTATTAATATTTTTGATGGTTTAATTGATTTTGTGAATATTCTAAATTGTTTAAAAATACTTTTAAGTTTCCAAAAATTCTGAAGTTTTTTCTGCAAGGTCCTTTGACCTTGTTTGACCTATGATAAATCTCATGGTCATTTCTTTGGTGTTTTGATGAGGTTTTAGGAAATTGACCAACCATATTTAATTTAATGCATTATTTTAAATATTTTTAATTGATTAATTGCCAAATTAATTATGTAGAGCCATTTTAATTGACTTTGTGAGTTTAACTTGTGTTGTTGGGCCTTGGTCAAGGTTGATTTGACTTTGTTAGGTTAAGATCATTGGATTTAGGGGATTGATGGAATGTACGTTCCATCTCCCAAAATGAATGAATGATCTTAACTTGGTAAAAGTCCTCCTTTGTCCAATTTGTGTTTGATTCATTCCCCCTCCCTCTTCATCTCATTCCCCTTCTTTATGCATTCATGTCATGGACCTATGATATCTTAATATCCTAAGGCTAGTTGATTGCAAAATCAACATAAGTATGGATGAGATTAAGCCCCCCACTTTGCATATTCTTTTTGTGTGTGGCATGTTTCATGAACATAGTTCATCATACTATGTCTCTAACATGCATTAACACCAAAATTCTATTGTCGGACCTCAAATAGTTGTGACTTCTACATAAGTCCAATTACAATTGCTTAACATAAAGCTAAATTTTGACACAAAAGGCATAGCATTCTAGTTAGTGAGATTGTAAGTCTCCCATCTTTCATGGTATTGTGTGGAAACTTGGACTTTTTTCCTTCCTTTGAAAGATGTCTTGGTTCAAGGATCCATGCTTGTGACAAGTGGGTTGAGTGTTCTCCAAATAATGACTTAAACAAAAAAAGCAAATAAAAAGCAATACTAACTTCTAACTCATTAACAAGTAACATTTAATTTCAAGTCATTTATTTTTAATGCAATTTAATTTTCGAGCTTTATTCATTTGCCATTATTCATACCATTCAAATTGTTTATGTTAATGTCATTTTCACTTTGTCCACTTGGACCATATTTTGTAATATATTTTGCTTGTGTATATTGTGTTTTGTTTGTGTGGTCTTTGACCATTAACGTACATAATAAGAACAAAAACCCTAAAAAAATATCTTGTGTGGATTGTTGGTTTGATCTGAAACAATTGGACTTAAAATTTAGGCAACACTCCCTATGCAAAGGACTTGGCCAATGCCAACTTTCACCTTATGTGCAATCGATTTTGTTTAGAATTTTGTATAGTTTTGTTGATCTTCAAATCCAACCACAACCTAATTGATTGTGATAAACTCAAAAAAAACTTTTTCAAATGGTTTTCAAAAGGATTAACCAAACACATTGATCGCACAATCAATGATTTCAATAATTTACGAATGAAAAAAAATAAATAAAGTATATATATATATATATATATATATATATATATATATATATATACACACACACACACACACACACACACACACACACACACACAGAGTACACAGGGGTTTGTTTAGGCAGTTCCCCAATCGGCCTCGCTATGGGTACGTTTTCCCTCAATTCGAACTCGAATTGAGATAATGAAATTAACCTTATTTTGCAAAAGTTGTATACAAGATAAATGTAGCAATCCAATCCTACAAACCCTATGTTTGATGTTGATTCTGCCACTTTCTCTTCCTTTAATGTTAGCTTGATCAAGTAACTAAACAATGCCAATTCGATCCACCGTCTCACACTACTCCTTTGCAAGAAACTCTTGTTCTTTAAAGCCTTCACTCAATCGGATCCAAATTGTGAATTGTTATAAACCAGTATTTATCAATATGATGCACCGTCCCACACAACTCCTTTACAAGAACCTTTCATTCTTTAAATCCTTCACTCGATCGGATCCATATTGCATAATCTTGTCCAAAACCTTCAAATCCTTAATTGATCTTGAAGGAAAACCCCAACTTGGTTTTCTTATTTTGAAACCCTCAAATATCTCAACCCAATTTACAATTCGACAACCTAAATTGGACGTTATCCACTCTAATTCTAGATGGCACTCAAACAAAGAATAATTATATGTAGTTTGTTTGTGTGTATGCATAAAATGTAGGTTGAAGATGATGAGAACTCTTTGAAATCCCGGTTTCGTGTAGGTTTACTCTAGAAACTTCCAAGAAATGATACATGTATGAAGTATTTATATGCATGCATGTTGGAGGCAAAATGAATGCAAAAGATTTGAAAAAGTCATGAATTTTTTAAAAATACATTGGATGTATCGACCTATATAAGTCATATGTCGACCTGTTCGATGCATGTGTCGACCTGTATAGGTCATGTGTCGACCTATATAGGTCATGTATCCACACATGCAGTCAGAACATCAAATAGAAGCTACAAGATTTAAAAATGACTTACACGTGTCGACCTGAAACTCGTATGTGTTGACACATAGGAAACAGTTTCTTCTATGTGTCGACATATAGCACGTATATGTTGTCACATGGATTTTTTTTCACACAGAAACTTATTTTTAATGCATCACACCGTTCCTAACTCATTTCAAAATGTTTTTATGTTTCCTAATTCTAAGATGCAAAAGACTCAGAGGATACCGTCCAATATACATAAACGCTAAAGTATCATAGTTTTGACATCATACAAAATACATCTAACCAAAAGTTGCACTCACACAAGTATCACGACTTCTATGGCTAAGCTTATATATCAGATATGACCTAGGATTTCCTTTGACTTTGGAGAATATGTTTTTGAGCAAGTCCTTAAACAAGTCGAGCTCCCTACTAGCTTTCTAGCATTAGTTTCTGGTATTCTGATGAGTCAAAGGCCTGATATTCTCACCAGTGAAGAGGTAATGGGTGTTAGTAGGAGTCCAATAAATTTTAGTTATAGGTTGTTTGTTGGGCCATATGTACCAGACATGTCTATCTCCAATATTCATTTTAATTTGTCTAATGAGAGTGATCTTTCTAAAGTTCCCCCAATGTCTGCCACTGTCAGAAGTAATGTCTTTTTAGAATTGATGCAGATATCAAAGTCTTTTCAGGAAAGGATTGTGGAATCCATTACACGCAAAAATATGGTGGATGAGCTGATCAAAATAATGACTCCCAAGGGTGGTGGTACTTCAACCTCTCAAGATGCTGAACAAGAGAATATCAGGATAATTGTTGAATAGGATGAAAATGGCAATAAGGTTGTGTCCAGTGCAAGTGAAATTGGTTTTGATTCTGGTTCATCTGGTGATTCGAAAGAAAATCATGTATATTTGTGATGTTTATGTGCCCCTGTGTGGGTTATCTTGATATTTGTTTAATCACATTAAGGGAAGAATAACAGTTCCCTATGTTGGTTCCATTTTTTTTCTTTTGTTGGTTCTATGGATTTGTGCCCATTCTGATCCATTTTTGTTATGTTGGTTGCCTCCTCTTGGCTCCCTTCCCATTTTTAGGCAAATAGGGGGGGACAAAACAAATAACTTATTATGAATGCAAGATTTTATGGTTCTTAAGATTTCCTTATGTTTTTCTGATGTTTATGGACTAACATGCATGTACAAAGATTATGTTTTTCACTGCTCTCTGATGCTATGTCATGAAGAATGTTCTAGTCATCTTGTTTCACATCTTGCATGTTTTATTTGCCTTAAAATTAGCCAAAGGGGGGATTATTGTTACATGTGATTGACACATTTTTGTAGTCAACATGCTATGCAAGATGTCATGACATGCTGCTGAGACATGTGATTTATATGCGCTCAAAACATGTTATTTCTTTTATAGTAATCAGGATGTAAAAATGTGGTGCCAAATGTCCCACACATGTTGGTACATTCTACACCAGAAGTTGTTGCGCCTTGCCATGATTTATTCATGATTTTTTTCCTTATTTATCTTTTGTTTATGCGTTTTTTGGAATTAGGAAATAACTCCTGAAAACAATAAAAGATCAAATCCATATCAGTGTTTGAGATTTATTTTAAGAAGATTTAAAATCATATTAAAAAACCACGAGAATTCGCACAATTTAGATCTTTTCTTCTACAGGAAGCTATGCAAACCTTAAAGAATCCGCAACTGCTGAGTTTGACTATTTAAGATGTTATATTCCTTGGAAAAAGACTCATACCTTGAGAAACTTTGTGTTTATTGAGTCTTTTTATTTTTGGTGTTTTAGATTGTAAAACTTTATTTATTATTCATTCTTATATTAAGGAATATAGTTGTGTCTTTGAGTTGTAACAAATTTCTCATTCAAATTGTTTTATACTTGTCTAACACTAGGGTGGTTGTTGAGACAAAGTGAGAGGGATATCATATTAGGGGGAGTCCTAAACAGAAATACACTGGTAGTATTAAGAAAAAAAGCAATGAACTAGAAGAGTTCATCTAAGATCAATTTGTATGTTTACTATTAGGAATGTATTTCATTTCTTGGGTTAACACTCTCTAGACGTAGGTATTATTATAACGAACTAGGTTACCAATCTTTTGTGTTCTATTCTCTTTATTTTCTTTTTAGTGTTATTATACTCGTAGTGTCACACATAGTGTCTAACACATTGTGCTTAAGATCTTTATTGAAGGTAAACAAAATTTCACCCAATAATGATTCTTATATGTTTGGGAATACTTTACACACACTCAAACGACGCAATACTCTCTCTGGTAGGTATTGGACCATACAAAATTCAAATTTTATCCAACCAAATTCAAACCATATCTTCTCCAGCTGACTTGTCTGCTAGTATTAAGTGTAGGAGTAAAAAGAACATATCTCACAACAGTAGCTGATCCAAAAACTCTAAATATAGGTATCTGGTAGGATGTCCTTTAAGCAAAATAAAGTAGTTAACACATGTTTCATCCTCTATGTACTAATGTTCATAATCTCGTCTGCCAACATATACTAGTCATTAAACAAAATAGAATATAATGTTTTTAACAAATACTTAAATAATTACATGAATATGTTATCTGAAGCAATATCAAATTTTTTGTCAGCTATTTTATCTTGAACTTTACAGTAGAATTAAGCTTCCTATATAAGAAATTCCTGTAAAAAAAAATGCTCCAAATGAAACCATTGACCATATTGAGATCCCTAAAACACTCCAAATACATCACATATGTGTAGGTGTGGATATTGTATAATAACATGGTTGATCCCACCAAATATATGATATATGTTGTGACAACAAACTGCATATGCAACGTGTCTCTTAACTTCATCATCACCGACATCAACGATTCTTGCAACTTTCAAGTGTCTACGAAATTCATCTTTAAGGAAATTGCAATGTACATGAGCCCTATTGATATTTCAACTTCCTAGCCACCAGTTTTCTAGCCACCACTTCAGTTGGTGAATATAGTGCAATCAAGAAGACGACCCTCAATGAGAAGACGCATCTGACATGACATGCTATCTAATGTTATTGTCATCCTCTAACTGGTAACAGAAGATGTTCGTCTCCTTATGCCACCTCTTAGAATAAGGTTGTTACTAAGCCATGTTTAAAAGAGAGAAAGACGTATCACACCTCTCTCTTTTGAGATATATCTTAACATTTGTTGGGGGAGTTTTTTTCACTAGGGAGCATTGAATATTGTGAGGCTTGTGAGAGACACACCATATATTCACCCAAAACCTTAAGGTAATAGGTGGGTGGGTTCTCTCACTTATAAATGCACAAGTCTCCACATTTACAACCAATATGGGACTATTGTCCATACTACTGACACTTGATACATTCTCAACACTCCCCCTCAAGTGTGAGTCTACAATGCTCCCCCTCAAGTGAAAGCTCTTCTTACTTCCACAAACTCTTGTACCACACATAATGTTTCTTATTCACCACACTGGTGCCGTTTGACACTCTTCAACGGAACGTTTCTTATTCACCACACTGGCGTTGTTGACTTTTGATACAAGTAACTCGGTCCCTTTCTGAAATCAAAGGCTCATGATACCACTGTTGGGGGAGTTTTTTACTAGGAATGACCTGTTTATTCCTTGTGAAATGCTATAAAATAGATAGGGAATAAATGAACGTGTAGTAATAAACTATAACCCACTTATAGCTAGAAATAAGGAAACAAACTTGACTAAATCAATTCAACAAACTATCCTAAAAACTAGGACTCTTATTTGACTAAAGACTTATCATTCCCTCCCTTGAACTAGACTGCATTTGCAGCTAGTTAACATGTGGTAGTTCACACACTCCAAGCCTCCTTCTTAGCTCCCGAAATAGCTCCAATTTGAGCGGTTTGGTGAAAATGTCAGCTATCTGCTGTCGTGTACCACAAAAACTGAAGCTACATAAATCCATCATTCACTAGATCTCGTAAGAAATGGTAGTGCACATCAATGTGCTTGCTCCTGCCGTGCATCACCGGATTCCTCGCCAACTTAATTATTAAGCTATTGTCACAAAAGATGACAGTACTCTCACTACCCATGTAGCCAATCTTCTTTATCACCCATTGCATCCATATTGCGTAACAACTACTTCCTGCAACTGCAATGAATTCAGCTTCGATTGCGCTTAGTGTTACGATCGGTTGCTTTCGAGAAGACCAAGTCACAGCTGCTTCACTTAGCATAAAAACATAGCCTAAGGTGCTTCTTCTATCTTCCACTGATCCGGCATAATCTCTATCAGTAAAACCAATCAACTCATCACTTCCTCCCCTTCTGTAAAGAATGCCAAATGTTGGTGTGCCTTGCAAGTAATGTAGAATTCTCTTGGCTGCTGAATGATGAAATTTTGTAGGCCTTGACATATACCTGCTTAATAAGCTTACTGCATACATTATATTCGGTCTCGTAGCGGTCAAGTACATCATGCTCCCAATCAGTTGCTTGAAGAATGAACCAACCATCTCAATACCATTTTCATCTTTGGAGATTTTGAATCCTGGAACCATTGGATTTTCAACGGAATTGCTATGCTCCATTCCAAAACGCCTCAACACTTCCATCACGTACTTCGCCTGACTGATGAATATACCACCATCAAACTGAACTACCTCAATACCAAGAAAATACTTCATCTTACCCAAGTCCTTCATATCAAATTCCTTCATCATGGACTTTTTGAAAGTAACCATCATATTCTCATCATCTCTGGTATAAATTAAATCATCAACATAAAAGCTAATGATTAAATGTTTACCTTGTTTGTTGACTTTGGTAAGCAATGTTTGTTCCCTGTCCTCCTTCCCAAAACCTTCCTTCCTAAATATGATTCAATCTGGATGACCATGCCCGTGGTGCCTGCTTGAGTCTGTACAAAGCTTTATTGATCTTATACACATTATGTTCCTCATTCTTTATTTCATAACCTCTTGGCTGCTCCACGTACACATTCTCAGTTAACTTCCCGTGAAGGAAAACTGATTTCATGTCCAGCTGAAACACACACCATCTTCTTTGTGCTGCAAGTGCTAAAATCATTCGAACTGTGTCCATGCGAGTCATGGGAGCATATACTTCTTTATTGCCATCACTGGATTCGTCCCTCACCAGAGAAGCTACGTTTTCTTCTTCACTACCATCGTTGGAATCCTCCATCTCTTCACCGCTGCCATCTTCCCATTCCAGATCAAACCTTCTGTCATCTTCAAAGCTCCTTTCCCAGTTCCATTGTTCTTCTTCTTCAAAGATGACATCCCGACTAATTATAATCCTATTAGAGATAGGATTATATAGCCGATATGCCTTTGATTCTTTGCTTACCCCTAAAAGAACACAACAATGGCTCTTATCCTCAAGCTTTGTTCTCCGAGCATCCGATACATGAGCATGTCATATACAACCAAAGACTCTCAAGTGCTCGACTGAAGGTTTCACCCCACACCAAGCTTCTTCTGGCATCATTTCTTTCACCGATGATGTCGGGCATCTATTAAGAACATAAAATTCCCAATTCACTGCTTCTGCCTAGATTTTTCTTGGAACATTCTTCTCAACCAATAAGCTCCTCACCATATTCATCACGGTTCTGTTTTTCCGCTCAGAAACTCCATTCTGTTGTGGTGTATATGCAACAGTTAATTGCCTTTTGATCCCATTCGTTTCACAATATTCTTTTAACTCATTTGATATGAATTCACCCCCACGATCTGTTCTGAGACATTTAATGGGAAAACCAGTTTCTTTTTCGACAAGAGCTTTAAATAACTTAAAGTAAGTGAATGCATCCGACTTAAAAGCAAGAAAATACACCCATGCCTTCCCACTGTAGTCATCAATGAAGCAAATAAAATACCTCTTGCTTCCCTCTGAAACTGGAGATATTGGGCCGCAAATATCAACATGAACGAGCTCCAACTTTGATGATGCTCTCCATGTATTTTTCTTTGGGATTACATCTCTATGATGTTTCCCTTTCAAATAATTGCTGCACTTGTAAGACCCCAATTTTGGCCCTAAGATCCCTCATGGCATCATAACATTGCATTTGCAAAGCCTCAAGGATCATGAGCACCTTGGTTCCCCTTGCCTTTGGGTGGGACCTCTTGTGAGTGGTTTGAGATCACCATGCATGCTTGAATTGTATATCATTGCTTTTCTCATTTTTATTTACTAACCAAAAGCACAAAAATATGTCACTAACATCTTTTGTTTGTAGCTTGAGCAATCACAAGGTCTAAAAGCTCCTAGGAGATCATTGGTGCAAAGATATGGCCAAGAGAAGATAAAGGCAAGCATGGAAATGGTTCCCAAAGCTCTCATACATCAAATATGACTCCATAGCATCTCAATTCATCATTTTGATCAAAGCAAATCCAAAGGGTTTGAGGTTTGTTCCTCAAGGAAACCCTAATTCATCTGATCATCAATTGTGCCTTGCTAATGAAGCAACCTCAACCCATGGTCAAATAAAATCAAGGGAAGTCCTATAATTCATCATTTCATGTATATTTGAGCTTATTTGAGTGTCCTCAATCATCAATTCATCAAGATATGAGTTGTGGACTTGAGAAGTTGATCAGTCAATTCATCTGACTATTTTGAAATGCACTGAGACCTAATGTTTTATATGTTGGTCAAATGGAGATGATCCTAAAAGAAACAATGTTCTTAAGGACCATATGAACAACTTTCATGTTCATCAAAAATTTATTTGAAGCTTGGAAGGTCATCTCCCACTCTAAGACATTATAGGTCATTTTGACTGAAACCCTAATTTTGGGTCAACTTCCCAAGAACATAACTCATTCATTTTTCATGAATTTGATGTGGGATTAAATGCATTGGAAAGCTTAATATTTCTACTTCAAATTTTCTGTTGAACAAAATTTCAAAATCTCAAAGGAAATACATGTGATAATGCAAAACATTATAGGTCACTTTGGACCAAATGCATTGAAAGGCAAAAAAGTCTAACTTCAAGTGCCCATAACTCCTTCATCAAAAATCCAAATGATGCAAAATGTAAGTCCATTATGATTGTATTGAAAATACCTACAACTTTTATGTTTGAAGTTTTTCCATTTGAGGCTTGCATCATCAACACAGAAGGACTTGAAATTGGTCCAATTTGGCAAAATTCTCAAAGGCATGTTTTGCACTATAAACTTCATGGCCTGTTTTCATAAATTTCCACACTCCAAATGAGTTTTTGTCCAACATAACATTTGATCCTTATGTCAACACCTTTCCAACCATTACCCACATGCCTATGTTTCAATTTTTCAAGTAGCATTTTTCGAAGAAGGGAAGATTCTGGTGCAATTATGGAAACTTGTTTGAAACTCATTGCACACTCCAAACCAATTGCATGTACACGTCCATTTCAGCTTAATTATACTTCAGCTTGCATTTGGCATTGGATTTGGGCTCTCCATGCGCCTGTACAGGCCCATGCATGGAGGCCTTCAACTTTCATGCACACGAGTATTTCCTTGCCTTGCCTCCAATTCAGCTATAAATAGACATGCTTGCTCACTTCAAATCTCAACCTGAAGGCGCCTGATATGCTGCACAATTGAATCCCTAGCCATACCTAAAGGAACTAGTTCACATTTCTTCAAAATTTCAGATCTGAAATTCAACTGAATTTGGTTGAATCTTCAGATCTAAAGTTCCTAGACCTTCCTCATATGATCCATTGAACTTCTGTTTTGCAAAAGGAACCAAGGAAAGGAGCCCAAATCTTCACAATCCAAAGGTATGGTTCAACTGGTTTTTGCTTCGAATCTTTTTGTTCCTTGATCTATTTGCCTGGCCAATGTGTTTTCTGAAGTCCTCACTTGAGAGGCAAGCCAGTGGTGGCTTTGATTTTGTGTTTTAATGAACTGCAATTTATGTACCTGAATCTCCCAGCTCAGATTTCTTATTCTATAGAAAGATTGAGTACAATTCAAGGTCACAGGGGTGATGTACATCACCCCAGCTTCAATTTGGTATAAGGATCGTGCATTTTAATTAAGTTTTGAAAACCTGCAAATCTTGGCCGGAGCGGTGAGTCTCGCCGGAGAAGACGGTGGTTTCCACCACCGTCCCCACGTGGATGAGCTCTGGACCATTGGATCTCATTTCCAGATTTAATCCCAGCCTTTGGATGTTATGACTTTATTAAATGCATTGTGTTTCTCATTGACTTGGACTCACCATGAGCGCGCGCATGTGGAGCGTCTGATCAGCCACGTCAATTAATGAAGCTTGATCAGACACCTGTGGTTTTTTTTTATTTTCTTAATTTCTGATTTTATTTATTTTATTTCCTTTATTTTCAAAAATTCATAACTTCTTCATTTTAATTCCAAAAAATATGGGACCAATTGCATTCTTCTCCATTTAATTTCTAGTTTCTAAAAACGATTTTTAATATTTTTTATTTCATCATTTGATATTTTTTGTGAATTTTCTCTTTTCTGGTTATTTTTAATTCATTTTAATTAGTTGTTGATATTCAAAAAATACAAAAATATTTTCCTAACCTATTTGAATGATGATGGATCTATGAAAAATATTCTCATCAATTTTTTAATTGATTTGAGATTTATTTGAGATTTTAGTTCAATTAGGTTATTTTTATTCATTTTTAATTGATTAAAAATAGTTTCTGACTTTTAAAAATGCTGAAATTTTTTGTCAAACTTTGTTTGACCTTGTTGAACTTGTGATAAATCACTTGGACTCTTCAAAGTTGATTTGAAGTGATTTTGAAGTTTGACATTTCTTTAATATTTTAATTCAAGTTTATTTTAAATATTTAAAAATGCCAAAACTATTTTGTTCATTTCTTGACTTCCAATCTTCATCTCACTTCTGTTTTTGATTGTTTGACCATGATCCTCAATGTCATTGGTCAACATTAGTTGATTGGTACATTCCATTTTTATTTAATGCACTTTGTTCTTTCCATTTCCATTATCCATCTCCTTCTTCTTCTTCTCCTTTTTTCTTTTTGATCAATGAGTTAAAGGTTGATAAGTTAGCATTAATTAGGAAGGTTTAATCTTCCTTGATTCAAATCTAATTCATCTTGATCAATTGATCAAGTGAATGGTTTTGCATTAAGGATAGGTTGCTTCCTAAATCATGCAAAGGACTTAAACCAATACAAGATCATTTCCCCTTTTCTTCTTGGCATGGCAAGTTGTTGGAACTTGGTTCACTAATCAAGACTTCTAACTTGTGTTGTTGCCTACATTATTATTGACCGGCCTCAGATAGTTGTGACTTCTACATAAGTCCAATTAGGATTGCTTAACATAGCGCTAAATTTGTCTTATGGCACACTAACTACTAACTATTAACCATTAACATTTACTTTTTTCACTTTACATTTATGCAATTTATTATTCTTGTACATATTATTAATTTCCTTTTTCCTTTGCTCATTGGAGCACATGTTTATGTTAATGCCATTTGCTTTTTGCTCACTTGAGCATATAATTGTGTCTATATCATTTGTGTTTGTGTTTTGTTTTGTTTGTTGTGAACCAAATGCAAAGAATTGGACAAAATGGACTTAGATATTAGGACCTTACCCAAGCTAATGGAGTTTGAAGAGCAACTAGGCCACATGCCTTTAGAGTGCTTAAAATGTCAAAGAGCAACTAGGCCCCATGCCTTTAGAATGCTTAATGTTGAAGATGACTTTGAAATGACCATATTCTAAACTCCCTCTTGTCCATTCTTTGATTGTTAATAGAACCTTTTGATGTGTGTGTTTTTATGCTAGGGATTCCAACATTGAGCCAAATTGAGGAACCATTGCCATGAGCTTCTAAGAGAGAGGGATCCAAGATACATTGAGGAACCTTCCAAGAGTTCATTTGATTGTTGATTTCTTGAGTTTATGCTTATGTGATTGCTTATTCCAAAGGATGGGAGCTACTTGGATCATCCATATGATCTCAAGAGAGGAACTCCCTTTGTGGTTTTGTTTCTTATCCCTCACCTCTTGTATGTTTAGGATTTAGCCTTTCTTCTTCTTCCCTCCACTCTAACCCAAGCCAAATTTTTGTGCAAACATTTAACACTTATTTTTCAACATTAGAAACCTAAGCCTTATGCTTTTGACTTTCAAACTTTCTTTTCATAATACTTCTTTTGAATTGAATCTTTTAATCCACCTTGACCATATTTTGTAAATACCTTTTATTGGTATATATAACCCATTCAAATACTTTTGTGGTTTCAATGGCCACTTCCTTAAGCAAAATTTTTCATAACCTTTAACTATTATGTTTGAGTTACCCTTGAGGTAGATGTAATACTCACCTTTATCCTTAGTGATGGACAATGAGTCTTCCATGCTTATTATAGGGTTAACCCCTCACTAGCATGTTGAAGCTATCCTCACATGGTGGATTTGTGGTTTTGGGTTGAGTCTTCTCCCTTGGATAACAAAAGACCTTAAGGCTTTTGGACCAATCAATTCACCAACTTCTTTTGAGATTTTTACCCCGAACTACGAGGTTTTGATCCTAATCTTTTTTAAGATGGTACGTAGGCAATGGGTTTATCCATCCAAACACAAAAAATGTAAATAAACTTGTATATTCTCTTCTCATCTCTTCAATCATGTTTGCACAAATAAAGTTTTCACAAAAAAAAAAACAACAACCTTACAACAAATGTGAAAATGGCTCCCTAGGAGTATCTAGAATGTTTTGGGTGCTTAAAACCTTCCCATTGCATAACCAACCCCCTTACCCAGATCTCTGACTTTTTTACTAGTTTTTGATTCGATAAAACTTTTAGGTTTTTGTTCGCTTTCTAACCATTCCTTTGGATAAACAGAAGTGCGGTGGTGACTCGACTTGTATGATTTACCTTGGATTTAGTCAATATCTCTAATGGTAACGAATACCCCGCTATAACACGTAATCTCACTCTCGGAAAAACTTGGCAAGCCTCTCACCATGCCCTTAGTTTACAAAGTCTTCAATCCTTTGTAGCTGAGATGACCGAATCTTCGATGCCATAAATGAGCCACGTCTTGAGTGATTACTTGGAGACACTATTTATCTCTTTCCTGTTTGATTGATCGAGTGTTCGATAGCAACACAAACATTCAATTGGCATCCATGGTAGTTTTGAAAATCAATCCCTTTGTGTGGTGATAAATCCGACACATATTTGACCGCATCAGTACAGCCAAACCCCTTTCTTGCAGCTGCCCAACACTGAGAAGATTATTCTTCAACCCCGGTACATAATACACATCTCGTACAAGATGATTCACTCCTTTTACGGTCAATTGAACACTTTCCTTTCCAACAACATTCATGCTTGCATAATTCCCCAATCTTACCACCTCGTTGAACCCCTTTTCTAAATCACAGAAGAGAGATGAATCACCACACATGTGATTGCTACATCCAGAGTCAATAAACCATATATTGTCTCGATCACCTCCAAACATATCGATATATGCCATTAGCACCATCTCTTCCGATTCATCCAAATTTGCATAATTTGCTTGGCACTCATACTGAAAGTGTCCAAGCTTATGACGTTTATAACACTCAACCGTATCTTTGCTCCAGTTTAGGCGACCCTTGTCTCTACCTTGTCCTCGGCCTCCTCTGAAAGCAACTTTTCCTCGTCCTCTTCCACCATAGCCTTCATGAGTCAACTTCAAAGCATGTTCTTCTCATCCATATCCTTTGAATTTTTGCTCATATACGAGCAGAGAACTTTGCAAGGCATCCGCAAAGAGTTGATCTATGTCCTTGGCTTCCTCAATGGAACAAACAATGTAGTTCCATTTATCAGTAAGTGTTCTCAAAATCTTCTCAACGATCTTGACATCACTCACATCTTCCCCATAATTCCTCATGTAATTTACAACCGTCATTACTCGATTAAAGTAATCATTTATCGATTCTCCCTGCTTCATTTCCAGAACCTCAAAGTCCCGGTGTAGACGATTGAGCTGAGCTCTCTTTGTAAGACCCCAATTTTGACCCTAAAATCCCTCATGGCATCATAACATTGCGTTTGCATTGCCTCAAGGATCTTTAGCATCTTGGTTCCCTTTGCCTTTAGGTGGGACTCCTTGTGATTGGTTTTAGATCACCAAGCATGCTTGAATTATACATCATTGTTTCTCTTACTTTTGTTTACTAACCAAAAGCATAAAAATGTGTCACTAACATCTTTTGTTTGAAGCTTGAGTATCATCCAAGACACTTTGTGGGTTCTATTTAGATGATCAGTCAACACAAGGGAATGGCTTGAGATACTTCCAACAGGTTCAAATGGGGTCTATTCGTCAGTCAAAACGTTAATCTTGAAGGAGCAAAAGTTTGTTCAGGAGCTGTCATGCTCGCTAGGCGAGCAGAATGGGTCGCTTAGCGAGTCCCAAGAAAAGCCACCAGAATCACCTACGCTCAGAGGAATTTCTTGAACTGTCATGCTCGCTAGGCGAAGCCCACGTGTTTAAAAAAAAATTTAAATAAATAAATAAATAATAAAATATAACAGAAATTTTTTGGACTTGGGCCTCTCTCATTTGAGCCCACGGGTCCACAAAAATCAGGTTATAAATTCAGAGTTTCAGTGAAACAAAAGGCAATGCTATTCCTATTACCCTGGCAGGGAAAAAGATAGTGAGAGAAGAGCTAACAGAGTTCAGAGCAACCTCCAGAGACTGAAGGGAACTCATCGGCAAAGAACCAATTCCCTCTCATATAAACCCTCAGATTGCTTTGCAAACCCAACCGGGCAATTCAATTTCATTCGATCTCTCCAGTCAGGTTTGCCTTATTCCCATTACTTTATGCTTTTAATTTGAATGCTCTGAATGTATGAGGTATTATGGTTGAATTTGATACCCTTTTGATGCATGTGTTTGACAAGAGGTTTAGGCCTCCTACCCTTGGTTGCTTTTTGTGAGCTTTTTGTGAATTTTAATGGCATGATTCATGTGGTTACATTTTGATTTGGGGGCAACTCTTGATTACCCTATCTTGTTTCTCTAACCTGTTTGTTGAGTTTTGTTTTGTGAGGGCTCACATACTCTTGCAGGGATAGCTTGCTTGGTGTTCCACTTTATTTGTGGGGTACCACCTGGAGGTCTATTCTGATTACCTGTACTTACTCACTTTCTTTGATGGTGCTAGCTTGAGAGATCTCTAGGTTTCTTATCTCTTTAATTGTTGTTACTTCGGATCTTTATCCGTACGGTAGATCTCTCGATCCCTTTTCTTTTCCCACATGCTACCGATTTCTTAGGTTTCGTATAGCCTCTCGTGGCATGTCAATTAAGGTTGCGCGGTTCCTTCATCTAGGACTGCCTTTTTGCATGAGCATCCCTAAACACCCCAAACTCATTGATATTTCTTCTCCTAAGAATACGTTATCTCCTTCTACTACAGGCGAGTAAGTCTCCAAAGGTCGAGCATCCGGTAGATTGCGTAGTAACGTCGTTCACCCCAAAACACAACCCTTACCCCATAGGTGGCCGAACTACGTTTTTCTCTGATTTTCATCCCAGATGAGATACGTAAGCATAAGACGTGATGTCTTAGCGAGCACACTCCTCTTTAACCCATAAGTAGCCGAGCTACGAAGACTCTGATTCTCAGATTCAGGTGAGATACGTATGCAGTGGATGCGACGTCCGTGCGAGTCATTTTCTTTTGACCCTTCTTTTAGTAAGTAGTACATTAGATAAACATACACGCTTTTCTCATTCCTTCAATCACGTTTGCACAAATAAATTTTCAAAAAAAACAACAACAACCTTTGCAACAAATGTGAAAAGGGCTCCCTAGGAGTACCTAGGATGCTTTGGGTGCCTAATACCTTCCCATTGCATAACCAACCCCCTTACCCAGATCTCTGACATTTTTACTAGTTTTTGATTCGATAAAACTTTTAGGTTTTTGTTCGCTTTCTAACCATTCCTTTGGATAAATAGAAGTGTGGTGGCGACTCGACTTGTATGATTTACCTTGGATTTAGTCAATATCTCTAATGGTAACGAATACCCCGCTACAGAAAATGGCGACTCTGCTGGGGAATAATACATCCTAGTGGGTTTTGCCTACTTTTTTATATTTGTTGTATTGTATTGTATATTTTTTTTGTGACATATTTTTGTGCAATTTGGGATTACTGTATTGTATGTAATGATTGGATTGTTTGAATATTAATTCCTTATATGCTTGGTGATCTTTGTGAGATGAGTTCTATACCCGAACTCGAGTGCACTTAGGATAGGAGAATGGCATAGTCTTGTCGACTTGTGTGGAGTTATTCCTTAGCAAGTTGACTTGCAAGCCCATTCACTTGGTGGAGGTTATGTTGGGATCAATAATGTCACACAAGTAAGTTGTGGTTAGACATTACTCTTTCCAATATAGACCTTAGAAGCCAAGGACCTTAGTTTACCAAGCCCATCTTGGCCTATTCTTAGGATGTAGTGTGAAAGTCGTTCAAGTGTAAGATTTGATACGATTGTTACGCGATACTACACTCATAAGAGTCTCTCTTGAGAATATTTTTGGAATACGAGTAGTCGTTTCTCCAATAATATCCGAAAGATGGGATGATGACTATGGGAACCTCTTGTAGAACATGTTTGGCAGGTTTAAACCCTAGTACACTCCCTTTTGGGTGGTTCTTAACCTAACTCCATGCTCGTGACTTACAACAAACCCTTGATTCATGGTTGATCCGTTCATGAATCCTTAATATCAATGGAACTTGGGTGTTGATAAGGTGTAAACCATAATCCACCAAAATGGATGATTGATATTAAGGATAACATGATTCATCCCATGACCTTTGTTTGGTGTGCTTTGCTTGATCCTTGAGTGTGATTGTTGCATTCATGCATTCACGCACCCATTTGCATCCATATCATCAATAAATAAGAAAATTTTCAAGGAACTTAAGGGGTTTATTTGCAAAATTTTCAGACATGGAAAGACAAAGAAGGAATACAAAGAAGTACAGCTTCAGGCAACCAGATTTGAAAGAGTTAAGGAATTTGACATCCTATGTATTAGATCCTTTGGGTTTCAAGGCTCGTTTTGGGAAGCTTCTTCCTCTTCTGACTACTCAGGTGGATGAAGGATTGGTGAGTGTATTGGTGCAGTTTTATGATCCCTTGTACCGTTGCTTCACGTTTCCGGATTTCCAGCTTTTGCCTACCCTTGAGGAGTATGCTTACCTTGTGGGTATACCTATTCTAGACCAGTTGCCGTTCAGTGGCTTGGAGAGTATTCCTACTTCTCAAGAGATAGCTGACATGTTACACATAGATGAATCTCTGGTTGGTGCTCATATGACTACCAAAGGTGGAATTCAAGGTCTCCCTTCTGAGTTCCTCATTGCTCAAGCTACTATGTATGGGAAGGCCATGAGTGAGGACGCCTTTGAGGCCATATTTGTACTTCTCATCTATGGGCTAGTATTATTCCCCAACATCGACAAGTTTGTGGATGTGAACGCTATTAGGATCTTCTCTACTCTTAATCACGTTCCGACTCTGGGCGATACCTACTTCTCTTTGCATATGAGGAATGAAAAGGGTGGTGGCGCCATTGTGTATTGTTTGCCTTTGTTGTATAAGTGGTTTATTTCTCACTTACCTCAGACGGTCGCTTTCAAGGAGAACAAGGAATGTCTACGGTGGTCCACGAGACTTATGTCTCTCACTAATGATGATATCTCTTGGTATAACCATGTGTATGATGGTGTGCAGATTATTGAATCTTGTGGTGAATTCTCCAATGTACCTCTTCTTGGTACATGTGGTGGGATTAACTACAATCCTGTTTTGGCACGTCGGCAGCTTGGGTTCCCCTTAAAGGATAAACCCAATAACATTATGTTAGAGGGTGTATTCTTTCAGGATGGTAAAGATCCCCAAGGCTTGAAAGCTAGGATGGTCCGCGCTTGGCGCAAGATTCATAGGAAAGGAAGGAAAGAGTTGGGTCCTAAGAATTACATCGCTTTGGAGCCTTACACTGTTTGGGTTAGGAAGAGGGCGTCTGAGTATCTCATGCCTTACGAGTATCCGAGACCTACACCTATGATTATGGTTGGGCCTTCAACCCTCCCTAATCAAGGAGTATAGGAGTTGAGAGACGAAAACCGTTCACGTGCCTGGATCCGTGAACGTGAAGAGTTGCTTCAGCAGATTAAGGAGAAGGATGCGTTGATTGAGTTTCTTGAGCATCAGGTTATTGATGACCCTGATGATGTATGGACTTCTCTACTTCCTCAGTCTTCTAAGTTCTGGAAGAGGAGGTATGATCGACTCGCCAAAGAGAAAGCCGATATGGAGGCAGCCTACGAGAGGGAGGTGAAGAGGCTTCGCGCATCTTATCTTCCTGTGTCCCGAGCTTTAGATGATTGTTTCTAGGGATCCTTAAGACGATTATTTTCCTTTTCTCTTGTATATGATTGACGATGCTGCACTTCTTTTCCCTGATATTATTTGATGAGATATTTCCATATGTGATAAAATGCTTAATATTTCCAAAATTTGCAAATAAAACTCTAAAGTTCCTTTGAAATAAAAAACAAATCATATGCACAAACATTGCATGCATCATATGCATAAGCAGGTTTTGTTTCCGGTCCCTTGCCCTGTGGTCTAACTCTGTGTCCTTCATTTATTTTTGAAGACAAGCTGACTCACCGGTACTACACTAGAGCCAACATTTCAAGACTGATGGATCACTTAGAGCAAGAGAATCGCGAGCTGAAAGAGGAAGTGGCCAGATTGACTGCCCTAATGGAGTCACTCATGGCTGCCCGGAGCCAGTCTTCTCCGACACCTTCAACTCCTCCCTAGAGGATAGTTATCTCCGAGATTGTCTCCTCTACTGTGCCCGCTGCCAGTGCACACTTTGTTCCAACAGCCATGCCAACCGGGTTCCCGTGGGGGATGCCTCCCAATTTCATGCCTGAGGGTCCTGTTCCTCCCTTTGCTTCTCTGCCGGCATCTAACCCGGTCCTTGTCGTTCCTCCTCCTGTCGTGCATACTTTGCCCAGGGTAGACGACACCATCTATCATTCTGAGCCGTCTGAGGGTCCAGATGTTTATGAGAAGATGGATGCTATGAACGATCAATTTCTTGAGCTTCGCAAGGAATTGAAAACTCTCAGAGGGAAGAATCTTTTCGGCAAGTCTGCTGCCGAACTCTGCTTGGTTCCAAATGTGAAGATCCCTGTGAAATTCAAGGTCCCTGATTTTGAAAAGTACAAAGGAAATACTTGTCCTCTCAGCCACCTGGTCATGTATGCCAGGAAGATGTCGACTCAAACCGATAATGACCAACTACTCATCCACTACTTTCAGGACAGTCTGTCCGGTGCCGCTTTGCGTTGGTACATGGGTTTAGACAGCGCGAACATTCGATGCTTCGATGATCTCGGCGAAGCCTTCGTCAAGCAGTACAAGTACAACATGGATATGGCTCCCGATAGAGATCAATTGAGAGCCATGTCCCAGAAGGATAAAGAAACATTTAAGGAGTACGCCCAGAGGTGGCAGCACAGGTCGTGCCTCCGCTAGAAGAGAAAGAGATGACTAAGATCTTTTTGAAGACTTTAAGTTCTTTTTATTATGAGCGGATGATTGCTAGCGATCCTTCTGACTTCACCGAGATGGTGAATATGGGGATGCGTCTAGAAGAAGGGGTCCGTGAAGGACGGTTAACCAGAGAAGAAGGCTTTTCTGCCAAATGTTATGGGGCGTTTGCAAAGACGAAAGATGGAGAGGCACATGATGTGATCTCCCATGAGAAACCAAGAAGACCCTCTGTGAAGAGGAAGACTGTGCGTCCCGCCAGTAACCAGCACCAGGTGGCTCATATAGCACCTGTTTTCAGAGACAATCAACAGTATCAGCAACATAGTAACAATCAGCAACCACATCCGCAATATCAGCAACAACAGCACCGACCGTAGCAGCAGGCCTACCAGCCTCAAAACAATAATCAAACCAGCATGAGTTACGAGAGGAAAAGGGTCACCTTCGATCCTATTCCTATGACGTACGCAGAGTTATATCCCTCTTTGATAGAAAGGAAGCTGATTACTCCGAGAGACCCACCGGCTATACCTGCTAACCCCCAGTGGTGGTATAAGCCTGAGTTACATTGTGTTTACCATTCTGGTGCTCCCGGCCACGATGTGGAGAATTTTTACCCTTTGAAGACCAAGGTTCAAGACCTTGTGAGGTGTGGTATTCTATGTTTTGAGGACGTAGGCCCTAATGTGAAGAAGAACCCATTGCCCGAACATGGGAAATATGTCAACATGGTCCAGGGTTGCCTGGAAAATACAAGGTCAAATATGTCAGTCATATTCAACAGTCTCTGGTCCAAATGCATTGTTTGTTGTGTGACTACAGTCATTATGAGCATGACCATGATAGATGTCGAGTCTGCTCTGTTAACCGATTGGGTTGTTGCCAAGTGCGCAAGGATGTTCAGGAAATGCTAGACGAAGGAGTCATTGAGATCCTTCAAAACAGGAATGTTGATGAAAATGAGCCTGAGGTCAACGTGATTTCCCCAGTGTTCCGGATACCCGAGCCTGTTATCATCAAGTACAATGGTAGCAAGCAGAAGGCTTCTCCCGCTCTGATTATTAAGCCTGCTGGTCCAGTGCCTTACTCTTCTGAAAAGGCAGTTCCCTATCGCTACAACGCCGTAGTAGTAGAGAATGGGAAAGAGGTGTCCTTGCCCTCTTCTTCTATTGTGAATATTGCCGATGTTAGCGGTTTGACCCGTAGTGGCCGTGTATTTTCAGCACCGCCGAAGCCTCAAATTAATGTTGATTTTGTTGAACGCCCGATCGGGAACGCTGTGAATTCTCCGAATCCGGCACTTGCTGTTAAGCCCTCCTCCGTACTGAAAACTCCTACTTCTGTTGGCCCGAGTGGCAATGTGAAAGAAGACTGTGATGAGATGCTGAGACTCATCAAAAGGAGCGAGTACAATGTTGTAGACCAACTTCTACAAACGCCATCCAAAATATCTGTGTTATCCTTACTCTTAAATTCAGAACCACACCGAGAGGCTCTGCAGAAGGTGTTGGATGTGGCATATGTAGATCACGATGTTACTTTGGAGCAATTCGATAGCATTGTTGCAAACATTACTGCTTGCAACAACCTGAGCTTTTGTGACTCTGATCTCCCTGAGGAGGGAAGAGACCATAACTTGGCTTTACACATATCTATGAATTGCAAAGACGACGCCATGTCCAATGTGCTGGTGGACACCGGGTCATCATTGAACGTATTGCCAAAGTCCACTCTCTCAAAGCTATCATATCAAGGGCCTCTCATGAGGCAGAGTGGAGTAGTTATGAAGGCTTTCGATGGGTCTCGCAAAACTGTGATTGGGGAAGTTGATCTCCCAATCAAGATCGGACCAAGTGATTTCCAGATTACCTTCCAGATTATGGACATTCACCCATCGTATAGTTGTCTCTTAGGCAGACCATGGATTCACGAGGCAGGCGCCGTGACGTCCACCCTACACCAGAAATTGAAATTCGTGAAAAACAAGAAGCTGGTGGTGGTAGGGGGAGAAAGGGCTCTCCTGGTTAGCCATTTGTCTTCCTTCTCTTATATAGATGCTGAGGTTGAAGTTGGAACTCCTTTCCAAGCTTTATTTATTGCTGAGCCTATTGAGAAGAGAACTCCTTCATTTGCTTCCTACAAAGATGCAAAGCTGGCCATTGAGCGTGGTGCAACCACTGGTTTAGGAAAAATGATTGAGTTAGAAGACAACGAGTCCCGGGCTGGCATAGTTTTTTCTTCTGGTACTTTCAACAAGCAAGGGTTATTCAAGAGTGGAGGTTTCATCCACACTGGTCTAGATGAGGAGGTTGTTGCCGTTTTAGAAGAAGATGCAGAGGATTCTGGCAATTTCATCATCCCTGGAGGGGTCTGCAACAATTGGGTCGCTGTGGATATTCCAACAGTTGTCCATAAGTCAACGTAATGATCACTTTGTTTAAAAACCCTCCTCTCATGCCAAAAGGAGGAGTGATAACATTGCTGGCAACATAAATACAATGATATTTTCATTCAATAAATTCATGTTAAATGTTTGTTTTTCCCATTTATTTTCCCTTTTTGTTTTTGCATGAAATTGGTGATCACATAAAACCCTAAAAAAAATAAAATAAAATCAACCTTCTCATCTGCGTAATGATTTGCCTTGTTTGAATTCTAAAGCTTTTCATATCCAAAAATCATTATGCAGGTTGATTTCTAAACCCATTGAACATAATG
This sequence comes from Lathyrus oleraceus, assembly GCF_024323335.1. Lineage (NCBI taxonomy): Eukaryota > Viridiplantae > Streptophyta > Magnoliopsida > Fabales > Fabaceae > Lathyrus > Lathyrus oleraceus. The sequence continues at coordinate 446,256,615 of NC_066584.1, forward strand.
ACCCAACATCATCTCCCAATTTTGAATTCCCTGTATTTGAGGCAAAGGAATATGATGTTGAAGAGATTCCTGATGAGATCACCCGGCTACTTGAGCATGAAGAGAAGATCATTCAGCCGCATCTTGAGAATCTGGAAACAGTCAACTTGGGGTCTGAAGATTGTGTGCGAGAGGTAAAGATTGGGGCACTTCTGGAAGAATCTGTTAAGAAGGGGTTAATTAAGTTGCTACGAGAATATGTTGACGTCTTTTCCTGGTCATATGAAGACATGCCTGGTCTAGATACTGATATTGTGCAACATTTCCTACCTCTAAAGCCTGAGTGCATGCCTGTAAAGCAGAAGCTCAGAAGAACTCATCCTGATATGGCAGTGAAGATCAAAGAGGAAGTTCAGAAGCAAATTGATGCGGGGTTTCTGGTGACTTCTACATATCCTCAATGGGTGGCCAATATTGTGCCCGTGCCTAAGAAAGATGGAAAAGTCCGGATGTGTGTGGACTATAGAGACTTGAATAAAGCTAGTCCGAAAGATGATTTCCCTCTACCACATATTGATATCTTGGTAGATAATACAACTAAATTCAAAGTCTTCTCGTTTATGGATGGATTTTTCGGATATAATCAGATTAAAATGGCACCCGAGGATATGGAGAAGACAACATTCATCACACCTTGGGGAATATTCTGTTATCGAGTGATGCCCTTCGGTTTGAAGAACGCCGGAGCCACGTATCAACGAGCTATGACCACCTTGTTTCATGATATGATGCACAAGGAGATTGAGGTATATGTTAACGATATGATTGCTAAGTCAAGAACGGAAGTTGAACATGTAGAGCATTTGTTGAAGCTTTTCCAGCGTTTGAGGAAATATAAGCTTCGTCTGAATCCCAACAAGTGTACATTTGGAGTCTGTTCTGGCAAGTTATTGGGCTTCATTGTTAGTGAAAGAGGTATTGAGGTTGATCCTGCAAAGGTCAAAGCAATACAAGAGATGCCTATGCCCAAAACTGAGAAGCAAGTCCGAGGTTTTCTTGGCCGCTTGAATTATATCTCCAGATTCATATCCCACATGACTGCCACATGTGCGCCTATATTCAAGCTCCTCCGGAAAGATCAGTCCCATGATTGGACCGAGGATTGCCAGAAAGCTTTCGACAGTATTAAAGAATATCTGTCTGAGCCTCCAATTCTGTCTCCGCCTGTAGAGGGAAGACCTTTGATCATGTATCTGACTGTTCTTGAAGACTCGATGGGTTGTGTCCTTGGCCAGCAAGATGAATCAAGGAAGAAAGAGTATGCTATCTACTACTTGAGTAAGAAGTTCACCGATTGTGAGTCTCGATATTCAATGCTTGAGAAAACATGTTGTGCTTTGGCTTGGGCCGCTAAGCGCTTACGCCAGTATATGTTGAACCATACCACTTGGTTGATATCCAGAATGGATCCAATCAAGTATATCTTCGAGAAGCCTACCTTAACAGGGAGAATTTATTGGAGAATAGCCATCCAAGGCGCAGCGGAATTTAAAAATTTCTCCATTTAGTGATCCTTACGAATGGGCATGATCAGTGATAGAATCGTTACCTCTTGTGGCGATTCAAACCTTTGGTGCAGATCTCTGATAATTATCAAAACCTTTGATACAGATCCACGGGGCGATCACGAACGTTGAACGATGACAACGTCTCTACTCAGTCCACACGAACGGATTCCTTCAATCGCAGTGCTAGCTGTTATGAATGAAGGCTTTGAGTGAGAGAGAGATACGAAATTCCAACTCTTCAGTTGTGTTGTCTGTCTCAGTGAGTTATTGGAGAGTGACCATGCTTCTACCCAAGGGGTTCTATTTATAGAACCACTTGTGTGGGCTTCAAGCCAAAAAGCCCACTTAAGTGCATTTTGGCCCATATCTCATAATATGCCAAAATCACTTAAGTATTTGGTACCTTACCATATTTCGTATTCCACTTAAGTGCACCGTACCTTACGATGTTCCTTAATTATTCTATCTCTCATCAATCCGTCCTTTGTGTGTGACCCTATAGGTTTTCGCGACGTTGGCAATTATATTAAATCACGCATTTAACATAATAAACAGTGAGCGGTATCTAGCAACACATCACTGCTACCCAAGTCACGAAAATGTCATGTGATCTGACAAAACCTCCTGTGATAATAATTATGTGTATAATTACCCCTTTGCCCTTATATCTATATTGAACACAAGGTATAGACCGTGTCACCCTTGTCCAGTTCAATATTGGGCCCATAGACATTTATCCTGTTACGCAGGATTGGCAAATTCCATCTAGGACACTCATGTCCCTCAGCATGCTTTGTGGAGTACCCATCAACTGTCTTTATGGTTATCCAGTTACGGACAACGTTGGATCAGCAACAAAGCACTCGACTCTACATCTAGGATCCATAGTGGTTTCAGGTCGAAGAGTGGTATACACTATTATCACCATGAGAATAACTTATGACACTTTGCATAACTTTCTATATAGTATTCTCATAGCGGGTCAATCCGGTATAAATATTACTCCTAATATTCATACCTATGTTTAAGACTTGATAACTCTTTATCCATGATCCATGAGATGTGATCATCAGTCTACAAACATAATAGTCTTAATGCTTTAATGTTATCCCACTTCACATTAAAGCTCGACTACGGATATTTTAAGAACAGTGCCCTTATGTTTAATGTGTTCTCATGATTAAGTCACACTTAATACATTAAACGGACTATCTATTCTAGGGACTTTATTAATCAACCATAATAAAGAAAATGCCTTTAAATAATTCGATACAAGTACCAAAAGTATTGGCCTCTAGGGCTTACACCAACAATCTCCCACTAGAACTAGAGCCAATCAGGCATACCCCGTATGCCCATTGATCTAGTATGGCCATCATGCTTTTGCTGCGCAAGAGGCTTTGTCAGTGGGTTAGCAACATTGTCAAGTGTAGGTACTTTACATATTTTCGCACAACGCCTAAGTATGTGTTTGGATCGTTGGTGAGATCTAGGCTCCTTAGCTTGTGCGATAACACCATTGTTATCATAATAGAGACCAATGGGATCCACAATGCTAGGGACTATGCCAAGTTTATTGATCCAAACAGCTTCCTTTGCTGCACTTAAGGCAGCAATATATTCGGCCTCAGTTGTAGAATCAGCAACTGCATCTTGCATTGAACTTTTCAAGCTCACAGTGCCACCATTTAAGCAAAACACATAACCAGATTGGAATCATTCATATTAAAGCGTCTCAGCACTTTGTCTATGTATGTACTCTGACTTAAGCAGTTTTGTGATCTATCTCTATAGATTCTGATTCCTAATATATAGGCTGCTTCACCTAGGTCCTTCATAGAAAAGCATTTCCCCAACCAAGACTTGACTTGTTACAGGGTAGGGATATCGATTCCAATGAGTAATATGTCATCTACATATAATACCAGGAATACGATCATGCTCCCACTAACCTTCTTGTAGACACAAGGATCATCTTCGTTCTTGTTGCAGGTGCCTTCTTTTGTTATGCCTCCACTAGGCTTCAAAGCAGCAGTGGGTCTGGGATTGGCAACTTCCTTGCCCTTCCCCTTATCACTCTGCTTAGTGGGCCTTTTGTTCTGTCTCTTTCCATTTCCGATCATCAGAATGGACTTCCCTTTTGACTTCAGATTCTGCTCGGCAGTTCTTAACATGGCGAGCAGTTCAGGAAGAGATTTGTCCATATCAATCATATTGAAATTTAGGATAAATTGACTGAAACTATCTGGCAAAGATTGCAAGATCAAATCAGTTGCAAGTTCCTTTTCGAGGGGAAAACCCAATCTCTCAAGGTTTTCCACATACCCAATCATCTTGAGTACATGGGGACCTACAGGGGCTCCCTCAGCTAACTTGCTTTGAAAAAGGGCTTTTGAAACTTCAAACCTCTCATGCCTTGCTTGCTCTTGATAGAGCAACTTCAGGTGTTCGATCATATCGAACGCTGACATGTTCTCATATTGCTTTTGCAATTCTGAGTTCATGGTAGCTAGCATGAGACAAGCAGTTTCACTGGCATCATCGACATGCTTCTTATAAGCATCTTTTTCTGCCTTAGGTGCAGAACTAGGAGGTTCCTCTTCAGGAACAGGTGTCTCCAAGACATACAGCTTTTTATCATGTTTGAGGACAATCCTCAGGTTTCGGTGCCAATCCAGGAAATTTGTCCCAGACAATTTTTCCTTATCAAGGATTGATCGCAGGATGTTGTTAGAAGTGTTTGCTGTCATGGTAATCTACATAAGGATTAATGAAAATATAAGTATCAATGACATATTTAATTAGGCCTTTAATTAAACATGCTCCCACTATTTTACTCAAAACAAATGACCCTCATCATCTGATTCGGAAAATCCCGTTGGAAGATCTTCTAGTGGGTCGAGATCCATATTTCACTTTGTTCTAAGTCCGCGTAGGCGGATTACACAAAACTAGGTTATTTTAGGTAGGAACTCCTTCCAATTGTATCTCATACAACTCTCGAAAATTTCAGTTGGGTGAATAACTCCTTATTCCAATCCATCATATGGACCATTCCCAACTCTTGCTTCTAAATATATATATAATCTTATTATAATTTGTTTAGTTAAGTTTGACCCATTGTTTTAACAGTTGGATATTACAATTATCCCATCGCACCTTACTAATATAGAACATGCACCTCGCGTAGGCGAAACCTACATTATTCGATACTAGTCTTGATGAGTGTTAAAACTTGGAAAGCTTAAAACTTAATATTTAGTTTTGAGGGAATTGCAATTTTTCTGATCTCACCGGCTTGTTTATCATATAAACCGTCTCTCACATGCATCAACATACATTCACATGCATCAACATACATACAAACAAAATGAAACAGTTATGGCCCTTAGCGCAATTGTTCTCCCAAGCCAATGAGAGAACCTAAGCTAACCTACAACGATCTAAGCTTCTCCAAGCAAGATCTTCAAGGTTGTCCTCCTTTGGCACTGACTTCTTTGCTTTCTTCATATCATTACATTACAAAAGAAACTCGTTTTACATACGAGGGAGTGAGATGAGAAAAGAAGTTACATTTGGGAGATTAAGAGAGAGGCACGACACGCAGGTCGTATTTTAAAAACCCAAAACAAAACAAAGGAAAACTAAGGCCATAACCGATCACCACAAGAAAATAATAAACACTTAATTATCATTATTATTAATTCCTTTAATTAATTAAAATCAAATTAAATTTCGACGACCGATCATCACATTTTAATGAACAATTCATTTAAAATCGATGTCGCTTTTCGTATCAACACTTGACACTTTTAAAGCACTGAGTTAGCCGAACGGGTGAAAATTTCCTTGCGTTAACCGGTTAACCATATGCGTTAACCGGTTAACACTGTTTTGAAATCTGAAAAAATTGTTTTCTGCCTTGCGTTAACCGGTTAACCAAATGCGTTAACCGGTTAACACTGTTTGAAAATGTCTTGGAAAACTGTTTTCCGCCTTGTGTTAACCGGTTAACCATATGCGTTAACCGGTTAACACTGTTAAAAAACTCAAAAAAATTTATTTCGCATCGCGTTAACCGGTTAACACTGTTCCAAAAAGTGTTTAGGAAGCACAACTCTTGTGCGTTCAAACCCCAATCACATAACTCTCTGACAACACAATCCTTGTGCCGTCACTAACCCTGATGCACCAATTTCAGACCGTCAAACACATCTCGATTGTTAATTCAGTATGATTGATCAACATGTCATTACTTCACCATACTAATGTCGGATCAAGAAGCAAACGACCATTGATCCCTCAAAGGAAAACAATCATCGAGGGTTTGAATGAACGAAACAAGAACACTATATCATATATAATGTGTTTTGCATCAGGATTACATATATCACATATATGTAACTTGATCGATCTCAATTTAACCTTTGATTCATTCTTTCTTTAATCATATTATTACAGAACAAAAACAGTTATCAGATTCATGGTTTCGTAAGTGGCTCTGATACCACTGTTGGAGAATAGCCATCCAAGGCGCAGCGGAATTTAAAAATTTCTCCATTTAGTGATCCTTACGAATGGGCATGATCAGTGATAGAATCGTTACCTCTTGTGGCGATTCAAACCTTTGGTGCAGATCTCTGATAATTATCAAAACCTTTGATACAGATCCACGGGGCGATCACGAACGTTGAACGATGACAACGTCTCTACTCAGTCCACACGAACGGATTCCTTCAATCGCAGTGCTAGCTGTTATGAATGAAGGCTTTGAGTGAGAGAGAGATACGAAATTCCAACTCTTCAGTTGTGTTGTCTGTCTCAGTGAGTTACTGGAGAGTGACCATGCTTCTACCCAAGGGGTTCTATTTATAGAACCACTTGTGTGGGCTTCAAGCCAAAAAGCCCACTTAAGTGCATTTTGGCCCATATCTCATAATATGCCAAAATCACTTAAGTATTTGGTACCTTACCATATTTCGTATTCCACTTAAGTGCACCGTACCTTACGATGTTCCTTAATTATTCTATCTCTCATCAATCCGTCCTTTGTGTGTGACCCTATAGGTTTTCGCGACGTTGGCAATTATATTAAATCACGCATTTAACATAATAAACAGTGAGCGGTATCTAGCAACACATCACTGCTACCTAAGTCACGAAAATGTCATGTGATCTGACAAAACCTCCTGTGATAATAATTATGTGTATAATTACCCCTTTGCCCTTATGTCTATATTGAACACAAGGTATAGACCGTGTCACCCTTGTCCAGTTCAATATTGGGCCCATAGACATTTATCCTGTTACGCAGGATTGGCAAATTCCATCTAGGACACTCATGTCCCTCAGCATGCTTTGTGGAGTACCCATCAGCTGTCTTTATGGTTATCCAGTTACGGACAACGTTGGATCAGCAACAAAGCACTCGACTCTACATCTAGGATCCATAGTGGTTTCAGGTCGAAGAGTGGTATACACTATTATCACCATGAGAATAACTTATGACACTTTGCATAAATTTCTATATAGTATTCTCATAGCGGGTCAATCCGGTATAAATATTACTCCTAATATTCATACCTATGTTTAAGACTTGATAACTCTTTATCCATGATCCATGAGATGTGATCATCAGTCTACAAACATAATAGTCTTAATGCTTTAATGTTATCCCACTTCACATTAAAGCTCGACTACGGATATTTTAAGAACAGTGCCCTTATGTTTAATGTGTTCTCATGATTAAGTCACACTTAATACATTAAACGGACTATCTATTCTAGGGACTTTATTAATCAACCATAATAAAGAAAATGCCTTTAAATAATTCGATACAAGTACCAAAAGTATTGGCCTCTAGGGCTTACACCAACAGAATTGCCCATTGGCAGATGTTGTTATTTGAGTATGATATTAAGTATCGAGCTCAGAAGGCTATTAAAGGTAGTATCTTGGCTGACCATTTGGCACATCAGCCTATTGAAGATTATCAGTCAGTTCAGTATGACTTCCCGGATGAGGAGATTCTGTATTTGAAAATGAAAGATTGTGATGAACCTACACTCGATGAAGGGCCAGAACCTGGTTCCCGATGGAGTATGGTGTTTGATGGCGCTGTAAACCAGTATGGAAATGGTATTGGGGCGGTAATCATTACGCCTCAGGGAACACATATTCCTTTTACAGTAAGGCTGTGACGGTGTATTCGTCGCTATATGATCTATCGATTAAATCATAAGCTATGAGATACATGAAATTTCGAGTCGCCACCGCACTTTTATTTATCCAAAGGACTGGCTAAAAAGCGAACAAAAGCCTAAGAAGTTTTACACATAGAAAACTAATAAAAAGATCAGAGATTCTGGGTAAGGGGTAAATTACGCAATGGGAAGGTGTTAGGCACCCACTACGTCCTAGGTACTCCTAGGGAGCCCTTTTCACACTTGTTATGCAAAATTATTATTTGTTATGACATATGTATTGTGCAAACATGATTGGGATGATGAGAAAAGAATATACATTTTTTATTGGGTTTTTGGGTTCGAACGGATGAACCCGTTGCCTACGTACCTTCCATCAAAGGTAAGGATCAGAACGCCGTAGTTCGGCTAAAAGATTTCCAAAAGTGGGTTAGGTTCAATTTTAAACACAAACCCTAGGTCTTACGTTATCCACGGGAGAAAACTCAACCTTATGCAAACAACAACGTCCACCATGTGAGAACAGCTTCAACTTGCCAGGGAGGGGTTAACCCTATAATAGGCAAGGAAGGCTTACAATTCAATCACTAAAGACAGAAGGTGAGATTAACATCAACCACTAAGATAAATCAAACCTATAGCTCATGTATGAAAAGATTAATGGACAAAGCCAAAACAAGTGAATGGGTGGAGTTACTGATTATGATTATGAAAATGGAGTCAAAGTATAATTAAGATCAATTCAAAGAAGTATTATGAAATGAAGTTTGAAAAAAGGTCAAGGACTTGAGTCCAGGTTTTTAGTTAGAAAACATGAAAATGTTTGCACAACACTTATGTCAAGTTTAAAAGGTATAGTGTGAAAAGTCTAGGACATAATGAATGATGAATGGATGAGGATGGATAGTAAAACTTCTTAGAGGGTTCACTTCTTGAAATCATATAGCAGATGATTCAAGTGTGTCCTTTGGAATAGCAATGGATAATAAACAAACAAAGCAAGAAAGACGGATATTGGATGCCAATCACTGGGCTTATACCAATCTCCTAAAACAGAATGGGATGTCAGATGCCACTCAATGGTCTTACACTAATCTCCACAGGCAAAGAAATAAAAAGCGGATACCGGATACCAATAGATGGATTTACACCAGTCTCCTAAAACAGAACAGGATATCAGATGCCACTCAATGGTCTTACACTAATCTCCTCAGAAGAAAACAAAAATGAAACAGGAAAGTCAACTGCCAATCTATCTGGACTTAGGTTAACTCCACAGTATGGTCCTAGGAAATCCAATGCCACATCACAGGGACTTACAATGGATCCTCACATACAAGAACAAAAGCAACAATATGCTCACAGGAATGCAAATGCCAACTTACAGGGACTTATAATTGCAACCTCTCATACAAACAGATAAAACCAACTATGATCACAGGAAAGCAGATGCCAACTTACAGGGACTTATAACTGCAACCTCACATACAACATCAAACAGATCAGATTATGATCACAGGACAACAGATGCCAACTTACAGGGACTTATAACTGTATCCTCACATACAAACAGATAAAACAGAAGATATGAGTGACCAATGAGGTCTTACACTCTATCCTTCCATATCACAGGAGCAAATGCCAAAGCAATGGACTTACAATTGTCCTCAATGGGCAAACAACAATGATAGCATCACAAAAAGCAAATGAGATGATCATGCATTAATGGCAATTGATGATGATGATAAATGCATAGCATACAGGCAAGCAAGTGCATATGAAGCAATCAAACAATCAATGAATATCAAACAGCACACTCTATAGCCAAACAATGGGGGCTCACACAAGAGGGTTTGACTTTGAAAGTCCACTGTAATAGGTAAAGGTCGCTCTTAACCTTGCCATTGAGAGGCTAAGGTGAAGCAGATGAAAAGGAGATGAGGGGTGTGCCTCATTGCTTCTATCTCAAATCAGAGAGAGCATCAAAGAAAGTGTGGGAGCTCAGAAAGTAGGAACTCTCTCCACATTATTGACTCGATTAGATCTTGGGTTTTTATCTCAGTGCTTCAACCATGTAATGGGAGCAAAGAGAGGACACACTGAATAGTGGGGGATAGATTGCTTATCCCTACCTTCCACCAATTGCCTTACTTGAAGGACTTTTCCTGCTTGGGACAAATATAAACAAACACAGGCATTGCCTCTTAAGGAGGACTTCAGACAGTTTGCCCGGTCAAATAACAGACCGGGTCTCCAGACTACATGAAGAAGAAGTAATTATACCTCAAAGCAAATGCTAAATAGCAAAGCAAGCAATCAAGTTCAAAGAACTTAAGCAACTAAAGCACCTGCAAAAGTCAGACCAATTAGTAAACAGCTCAACAGTCAAAATCAAAAGGAAATAACCCAATAATCAACCACAGAGGGACCAATTGTGCAAGGCACAAAGACTCAAGCATATGAGTCACCTACAAAACAAAGGTTAGCACAATATATAATCAAACTCAAGCACATTAGAATGATCCTCAAGGCATTGGTGCTTAACCTGAAACAGATGAACTCAACATAAGCTTGAAGGCCACTAGGACTAGCCTAGGGTCAAAGATGAAAGAAAAAAGTCAAGGCAGCAAGGAAAAGTCAACCCAAACCAAGTCTAAACATTCAAGAAGCATTCTCAATTGGATTCATAATTATATCATGCATCATGGTCATTTTATATGCAAAAGGATGCAAAGCATGGCAAGAGAAGCATACAAAAGTCAACAGCAAAGACTTCATTCAAAAGTCAACTCAAACAATCTCAAAAATTATGAAATAAATCACACTCAATCCTAACATCTAACATGGTATACATGTAAAATTTCATGGCATTTGGATGAGAGGAAGGCAGTCAAGTAAAATCATGAAGTCAAACCAAATTCAAGTAAGCATGGTGAAAGTCAACAAGCATGGGTCAACTTCAAAAAATCATATCAATTTGAAAACAGAAGAGAAATGAATGAGATTAACACCAATGCAAAGCTTGAGATGTCTAGTTATCACATATGAAATTTCATGGTCATACAATATGATTTGAGAATTTCACAAAAGATTTGGCAAGGCATAGCACAAAAAGTCAACAAATGACCAAATATGGAAGAAAATTCTCAATCAAATGGAAAACAGCAAGATTAATTCCAAGAAAATTCATACACAAACTAGACATGTGATAGATCATTCATGCAAAATTTGAGGTCAATTGGATAAGAGGAAGCATGTGAACAAAAATTGGGAAAATACATGATCATGGTATAGCACCAAATGTAACACATAACTTCAGAAAATCATAACTCTCAATCCACAAATGATAAATGCACAAACTTTATATGGAAATGAAGGTCAATGTGTCTAGTTTCACCACAAAAAATTTCAAAGGCAAAGGATATAACATGAGTATTTCACAATTGAAATGGCACAATGTATCATTTGAGCATACATGTTGGGAAAACAATTATCATTTAAAATCCAGCCACTGAAAAATTAATTAAAATTCACCATAAAATAGAGGACACATTCATGAGTTTAATGCAAAAAATCTCACAATTTTTGGAGTTGAAATGAATTTAAAATGAATTATGGAAGTTGAGGAAATAATTGGATGCAAGGTGAACAAATGGTATGGCAAAGGGTCAAACAAGGAGTCAACGAATGGCAGAAGTGTAATTCCCGCGCCACTAATCGAAGTGCTGCGTTTTGGCCTTGCAAAACGAAATATTTTGATTGGCTCTCAGCCAATGAAACAGTGCACAGCCAAACAATTCAAATTTTCTGGTTTTCACATAAACCCTTAGGGTTTCTAACAGCATGGCTCAGCATTCTCAAGCAATCGATCAAATAACAGTAACATGTAACAATACACAAGTCAAGCATCCACGACCAACACAATCAAACATCAATCATGTGGATTTTCTGGACAGCTTACAATAGCAAAACAGCAGGGCATTCAATCAACAGCATGTAACACAAAACATATGGATTTTCATGGGCAGCCTTAGGGTTTAATAGCAGGGCACATTCATGTTGTCACCAATCATCAAAACAAAATGACTCGACCAAACCACACAAACAACATTGTATTGGTACAGGCCATATCAATCAGCAATAAACAAACATAAACATGAAAATCTGGGCAGGAAAGGTTGTAGCAGCAGCATAATTCATTCATCATCATGTTCATCATTTAAATCACCCAACACATGAACAACAGCATCAACCAAAAATCAATGGCCATGAAGCAACATTAATCAACATGCAACCCTAGCTAATATCAAGACCACATAAGCATGAGGAATTTTTCTGGACAGAATTATGATTCAAGCATAACAGCAGCAGCAACATTCAAATTCATGGTTCATTAACAACATGCCAAATTCGAATAACATGGTAGACAAATGGCAAAGGCAATGATTTATGTAATTACCAACAGTAACAACAATCAACACACTTGCATATATGAACTGGATTTCTGGAAGAAAGTATAAGGGGTGCAAAACAGCAACAGTATTCATCATCATTCATCATTTAAATCAACAGCACATGAACACAGCAATCAACCAATAATCAGGGCCATGAAACGTCATCATCATGCAATATTAACTAACAATCAAACCAACAAAATCATGAGAAAAAATTCTGGACATGGTAGGTTTCGAAACAGCAGCATGGTATTGAAATACTTCAAGCAGCATGAGCAACAACAATAGACAATCCTCATAAAACATGATTTCTGGAAAAGCCAAGGTTTCAACAACAGCAGCATTGGCATTTGTAATCAACAATGTTCATCATCACACAGACAACTTCAAACAGGCACAATCAACAGCATGACCAAACAATGACATAACAACAACACAACATAAGCATGAAAATCTGGGCAGGGTTATGTTCATGTAACAGCAGCATACATCAGGTTCATGTTCATGATTCATCATCATCTAACAGATTTCGAGCAAAAACACACCATGGCATGGCATATGTTCTTATGTAACATCATAACACCAACACACAAAACACGATACAAGTGGATTTCTGGACAGGACAAGGGATTAAAACAGCAGAGTATCACCATCATTATGCAAAATCATCAAGAACAATCATGCCCAAAAAAATGAAATGATACATATCAAAATGACAAACAAGCATCACTCATGCATATTCTAACAGCCAACATCACTAAATCGAACCAAAACAAAAGAAACATACCGAAACAACTTTGGACATGTCACTTAAAAATCAGATTTCTCACGCATAACTCTACTAATTTACGTGCTACAAGTTGCAATGGACTCAGTGATGTGTATTCTACCAGAAGCATACCATGGTTTGGAGAAAAAGGAAGGTCGAGAAACTTACTTATTTTTGAAGAAATGGAGATGCAGTGGTCCTTTTGTGATTGTAAGCAAAACAGGTGAGCACAATGGTTGATAATGATAGAGGCTTGAAGAAACTTGGCTCAGTAGTGCTTGGAAACCCCAACATTCGATTTGCCATGTTTGTATATTTGGACAAAACAGAACTCATGATGATTTTCCAGCTGATGAACGTTGCTGCAGCAGGGCTCTAGATGGTGACTAGGTCATGGAATAAGCAAAGGCTGCTTGAATTCTTGGAGTCTTGGCAGAAAAAAGCTAATCGAACCAAAATGACAGATGAGAGGAAAGAAGTTTTTCTGTGCAATGGAGGCTGTAGCTTTTTGTCTCTAGGGTTTATTCTGTCAGCAAAATTGCTTTTATATGCCTGTTTAGAGCTGGTTTAAGGAATGCTAAGTTTGATTAACTTTTATGACATGATTTGTATTTTGCTAAGTATGTACCAAAGTGGATATGGAGGGTGTGTTTGCTGCTTGAGTGGGCTTGGACAGGCTGTACAGACTATGCAAAAATGCTGTTTTGCCTCTGCACATGAATTGCTAACTTGTACTCTCACTCATGAAGCCATTTGCATATTTGGCCAAACTTGTACAAATGAAGTGGAGGGTGTGAATTGGCACGATTTGGGCCTCACAAAAGGCTGCTACTGACCTTTGCTTATGCTGTTTTTGGTCTGTACCAGAATGCTGTCCTTTGTTCTACTTATTGAAGCCATTTTGCAAAATTGCCAAGTTTGCATTTTTATCCAAAATTGTGGTATGGTGATGGAATGTGCATGAATTAGGACTTGAGGCAAGTTTCAAATGTGATTTTAAACCTTTCCCAATTGGCCAAATCAAGAAAAAGTCAAAGAAACAAAAAGTCAAAGTTTGGTCAAACTTTGAATTTAAATGGAAAGGTCCAAAAATGCCATTTTGAATGATAAGGTTTTAGGTCATGAAATTTATATTTTTGGAAAGAGGATGAAAAATGTGGTTTGTAGGAAAAAACCCCACCAAATTTGGCCTTATGGTTTGAGAGATATGGCTTGTTGAAGTTCAAAAATTGGTGAAAATGATTTGATCATATCTTGACAACCACACATGGGATTTGAGAGTTCTTGGACTTTTTGAAAATGGGAAGACAAGATCTTCAACTTTCATGTTGGGCAAAAATTCATTTGAAGCTTGTATCATGATGTAAGTTTAAGATCAAGAAGTTTCCATTTTTGGCAGTTGAAATTACAGGTCCACTTGCTATTTCTGGAAATTTTCTGATTGACTTGATTTTCTTCCATGATGAGGTTTGGCATGATAGATGAGGCTTGTACAAGCATGAATGAGCTCCTTCAGATCAATTCTATCCATCAAATCTCTGATTAAATCAACAGTTGACCAAGTTTGACTTTTCTAGGGTTTTGGATGATTGGACCACTTCTGATGAATTCCAAACCCTAATTCTTTGAGACCTTGACTTCAAATGATATCACAAGTCATATGAACCTTTGATTAATGATCATGATGCCCAAATTCCACAAGAATGGCCATCATCCATTGCTTTGACTGACTGTTGACCATCTTTGACCAAATTTCTGATGATTACTTCAACTGCAATCAACAAGGTTAGACTGACAATATTTTTGTACTTTTTTGGTTAGTAAATATATGAAAAGCAAGAATATACAAATGCAAAGTATGCTTGGTGATCAAGAAACAACCCACAAGGCAATCTACCCACTAGGAGGGGAACCAAGGCATGCAGTGATCCTTGAGGTTATGATATGAATGATATGGGCCATGAGGGATCTTAGGGCCCAAAATTGGGGTCTTACAGATGCCCCTATTTAAGGTCATTCTAGCCGGAGAAGTGAAGTTTAGAAATCTTCATCTCGACGCGGTAGAATGGACTTAAATAACAGTAATGAGACAAATTTTGGTCCCTAAGAGACCTCATGATGCAAATGTATGCATGCAAAAGACACAAACTCTGTGGGGAATATGATTCACACAGAAGAAAAGACGATCCCTCGGAGTAGTACACTCACCAGGAACAGAGACTCTAACAAGACTCTATGGGGATAATAAAAGAAAAAGAAATGTGTGAACAAGACACGACTCCAAACCGGGGGAGAACAAAACTGACATAACGTGAACAAGACACGACTCTGATTAGAAAAAACAGAAAACAGACAGGAGAACTCACTGGGGAGTGAAGGACTCACACTGGGGAAAAGAAACTTCCAAAGGAAAATAAACCCATTGGAGAGATACAAGCTGACTCCTGGAGAAGCAACAAAAGGTTCCACTGGGGAAGTAACAAAGAAATGAGATGTTACCAGGCATACGGGTAACAAACTCAGGAAAATCTGACTCCACAGGGGGACCGAGGTCAAAATAGGGAGCAGAAAGGAGGGAACACCAAGGATACCGGTTACTGGGTATATAATAGGTGACCTACCAAAGCGTGAATTGGATTTCACTTCCAAAACACTCATCACCCTGAAGAGAGCTAGAAAAGCAAACTCGTTTATAGGATGGACATTCAATTCCACAAGGAAAATGAATCTTACTCTGAGGGGAAAACAATCAAAAGACTGACTCAAGAGCGCACGAGATATAATATCCATTACCGTCAGAACGTGGATAGAATACTCAGATGAGACATATTATTCATTACCGGCAGACCGTGAATAATATACTCGAAAGGAAAATTATCCTGAACCGGTTACTGGGTTGTTTAAGGATAAAATCCGAAGACGTGAATTGGTTTTCACTTCCAAAACACTCATCACCCTGAAGAAAGCTAGAACAGCAGACTTGTTTAAAGGATGGACATTCGATTCCACAAGGAATGCGAATCTTACTCGACTGGGGAAGATCAACAAAGGATTTCGACCAAAGAGCGCATGAGACATATTATTCATTACCGGCAGACCGTGAATAATATACTCGAAAGGAACATTATCCTGAACCGGTTACTGGGTTGTTTATAGGATAAGATCCGGAGACGTGAATTGGTTTTCACTTCCAAAACACTCATCATCCTGAAGAGAGGGCTTGAAAAAGCAAATCGACTTACAGGACGGACATTCGAATCCACAACGGGAATGCGAATCTTACTCAAATGGGGACACAAACCCAAAGAGTGCATGAGATATGATATCCATTACCGGCAGACCGTGGATAAGATACTCGCATGAGATATATTATCTATTACCGTCAGAACGTAGATAATAAACTCGCATGGTAAGAAACACCAGAGATACCGGTTACTGGGTATATAATAGGTGATCTACCGAAAACGTGAATTGGATTTCACTTCCAAAACACTCATCATCCAAAACACAAACTGGTTAAAGGATGGCTATTCGATTCTATAAAGAATACGAATCTTGCTCAGTTGGGGAAAATCAACAAAGGATTCCAACTAAAGAGCGCATGAGATATATTATTCATTACCGGCAGACCGTGAATAATATACTCGCATGGAAGATTATCCTGAACCGGTTACTGGGTTGTTTAAGGATAAAAATCCGAAAAGAAAGGCATCGGGATACCAGAATAGGTATATAATGATGACCAATCAAAAGGAGCAACAGACATTACCGACAAAAGGGTAAATGAAAGGCGATCTGCTGAGGATAAATTGTAAGCATCCGGCAATTATCCAACAGAAGACTATCTGGGGATGCACTGGTAAACAACCAATGATCCGGGGAACAAATCACTAGCATACGGTGAAAAGACCCACTGGGGATAAAATTGCTAGCATACGGCAATTATCCACAAAAGACTTGCTGAGGATATAAGTGCTGATCTGAGCAACTTATCCAAGCAAAGGAAAATCAACATCAAGAACTAGATGAAGATAACCACAAAATTAGGGTTTACATCTACCAAATACGGGGTAGAAGACCAAAAACTCCGCGTGGGGATAGAACAAATCACAAATCCGCACGGGAAACCAAAATAGGGTTTATAACAAACCACAAACTGCTGAAGAGCAGGAAAATAGGATTTACAACTACCGGGTAGTAGGTAGAAAACCAAAAACTCTGGCTGGAGAATAAAAGGTGTATAACCACAAATTCTGTTAAGAAAGCCAGGAAGGATAGGACTTACAACTGCTGGTTTGTAGGCAGAGGCCCAAGAACATTCCGCTGGGGAACAACCCACTGGGAAGCACAAGATATCTGACAAATGGTCGATTCGGGAATGATCCGAAAAGACAGACTGAATAAAGACACGTCCTAATGAGGATGTAACTCAAATAGGAAAATCCATCCCAATATATGTGTTGGGAGGAAACGGAAGAAACCGTCATCCACGAGGATATATCTCAGTGGGGAACTGCAGAAAGAAAGACAGACATTTTCTGCTTATGGGGTTGACTCTATATGGAGAGATTTTAAAAACCCGACATCTGCTTGGGGAGATCTGTAAAGAGATCTATATCACCAAAGCAGGAGACACGACAAACAAAGGATATATGGCAAGAAATGCAACATGAATATCTGAATGTTTATGAATATGCATGAATATGCGTGATTTATGTTTGATGAATGCTGACAAAACAGACAATTCTAACACAAACAGGTTCAGGAACAAACGTCCGGTATTATACTTCCAGGGGAAAAACCAACTGGAGAGCCAATCTGCGGAGATCCTTATGCCGTAAAGCAAAGATTTGCGGATACTGCTGAAGAAGCAGAGAATCGGAGATATCAGGAAACAACCCAATCAGGGTACAGAAAGTCACAACGGGCAAAACAGCCACCAAGACAAATCTGTAGGGGAACAAGAGAATTCCCAAAGCATCTGCAGGGGATCCCAGTGTCAACTGAGAAGCAAAAGGTGCATAAGCACGAGCACGAACTGCTGTAGAAGCAACTCCACATAACTCCACTGGGGGAAAACCCACTAAGGGAGAATGACATCATCCAGATAGAATCTAACTGCATAAGCAACTCTACTGGGGAAAACTGTCGGCTACTCTCTTGGGAACAAACCACTGAGGGAGGACAGATCAAATAAGCAGATTCTGCAACGAACCACTCCACTTGGGGAGAATATACATAGCAAACTGATCACAACAAGTAGATTCTGCAATATAAGCCACTCTACTGGGGATCACAGACAGTCAGGAAATCAAATCCGTTCACCGGAGGCTAGAGCCATCATCCGACTATATCGGGGATTGAAGGAGTATTCAGCAGGCGAAAACTGCCACAACAAGCACTCTGCAGACTAAGCTGAGGAAAAGATGGTTGAAAAACTGGGATGTCAACCCAATCAAACAACGAATAGGAAAATAAATCCTGCTCTGCTGAAGAGAATAACCCTGATGGAGAGATAGCAACAATTCTGCAGACGACTTCGCCGGGGAGAAGGTAAAGTACCGGGTATCAAACCACTGACTTATCGAGTCTTCAAAAAGAAAACAAACGTGCTGAGGAAACAGACAAATCCCGCTGGCACACTGCATGGGGAAAAGCGGTAACAACTCTACTTGCAACCCTGGTGGGGATATTAATAACAGCTCTACTCGTGACTCCGAGGGGAGTATCAATCAGTTATACTCATGACTGTGCTGAGGAGACAAATAAAGTCTGGGGATATGACCCACTGGAGAAAGTGACGGGGCACCAAGATGACAAACCATCAACCGTCGAAACTTCACAAGAAAACACCCATGCTAGGGGAACTGCTGCTAGAGAACAAAGTCTTCAACAACACCTACTTGCGACTGTACTGGGGAACAGCCCCAACAACAACTCTGTCTGAGGAACAGCCTCAACAAAGATCTGAAGAAAGAAAATATCACCAAACCAGGAATATGAACAAATGTCTTAC
Organism: Lathyrus oleraceus; assembly: GCF_024323335.1. NCBI lineage: Eukaryota > Viridiplantae > Streptophyta > Magnoliopsida > Fabales > Fabaceae > Lathyrus > Lathyrus oleraceus. The sequence goes on from NC_066584.1 coordinate 446,275,604, forward strand.
CTGTTGGGAATCATGCCACCCTCGGGAGAGCACTGAGATATTCTTGAGTATCCTTTCAATCTTGTGAATGTTCACTTTGTTTAAAACAAAAATTTTGAAAAAATTGATTTGTTTAAAACAATGACATTTTATCAATTTAAAACATGCAAAACATTTGTTGAATTGAAACAAATAAGAGTGCAAATAAATTGGATAAAAGCTCAAATTGATTTGATAGAATGGTAGTCCGCAAATGGCAAGACTCCATAGATCTGTACAAATTTGAAATCAGTGATATATATTGGAAGAGGGCTACATTGAACATAATGATCCTTTCTCTACCAATTTGAATCTCGATGTATCCGAAGCTTCAGTTGACGACGAGTCGAGAATCTTCTGACGAAATGACGACTGATGAACCAGAAAGTCTTGTCAGGATGCAGTTACTTGCCAAATCCCTAATTTTTGCCTAGATTGCCCCAGAGTGAGGTACTCAATCTAGCGGGATGCAAAATATTCTTTTTTCAAGTCTCTAATTTTTGCCTGGATCACCCTTGCGGGTTCTCCACCGAGACGCTCATTTTTGCCTAAGCCGCCCTTTCGGGTTTTCAACTTAGCGAGCTATTCTGTTTTTTCACTTTTTTTCATTTGCATATACTTTTTTTTCTAGGCAAAGTATTCTTGACTGCATCTGAATTCACAGGACGAGTGAAATCCTCCCCATCCATTGTTGTAAGCATCAAAGCTCCGCCTGAAAAGGCTCTCTTAACAACATATGGACCCTCGTAGTTTGGAGTCCACTTGCCCCTGGAATCGGGCGCGAAAGACAAAACTTTCTTGAGCACAAAGTCACCTTCTCGGAACACACGAGGCTTGACCTTTTTATCGAATGCTTTCTTCATTCTCTGCTGATACAACTGACCATGACACATGGCAGTTAAACGCTTTTCTTCAATCAAATTCAGTTGGTCGTAACGACTCCGAATCCATTCAGCATCAGTCAACTAGGGACTTTGAGGGTATAATTTTTCTTTTTTCCTTTGGAAAAATTTTGAAAAAATTTTCCTGGTTTTTTGATTTCTTCTTCTTTTTTCACCCTCTCTCTTTTTTTTTTTTTTTTTTTTTTTTTTTTTTTTTTTTTTTTTTTTTTGATTTTGATTGCGTTTGCAATGCCCCAGTTTAACTGTTTTGCTGATTCTCATGATACAGCTGAATGAGCTTCCTTGGTGCTCAAGAAGGCGGGTAATCTCGTCAGGAATCCCCTTCAACATCATCTTCCTCTGCCTCAGATACAAGGACTTCAAGATTGGGAGGTGGCGTTGGATCATTATGTTCAATGGGTTTAGAAATCCCTGCATAATGATTTTGGATAATGAAAAGCTTTTGGATTTAAACAAGCAAATCATTTATGCAGATGAAAAATGCTGTTTTTGTTTTTCATGGGTTTTTTGTGATCACTGATTTCATGCAAAAGCAAAAAGTGAAAACAAATGGAAAAACAAATGTTTGACAATGCATTAATTGAATGAAAACATCATTGTATTAAAATGTTGCCAACAATGTCACCACTTCTCCTTTTGGCATGGGAGAAGGGTTTTAACAAAGTGAACAAATCACGCTGATTTATGAATGACCGTAGTAACATCCACAGCGACCCAATTGTGGCAGACACCACCAGGAATGATGAAATTGTTCAAATCTTCTGCATCTTCTTCAATGATAGCAGCAGCTTCCTCTTCTGCAGGTTGATCAGCATGGATGAATCCTCCACTGGTGAACAGACCTTGCTCATTGCATGCCCCAGAACCATAGCCAATGCCAGCCCGGGATCGATTATCTTCAAGTTCAAGCACTTTCCCTAATCCAGCGACTGCACCACATTCAATGGCCAGCTTCGCATCACGGTAGGAAGTGAATGAAGGAGATTTCTTCTCGATTGGTTTATCAATAGATAAAGCTTGAAACTGAGTTCCAACTTCATCCTCTGCATCAATGTACGAGAAGGAAGACAGATTACTGACCAGGAGAGCCTTTTCTCCCCCTACTACAACCAATTTCTTATTTTTCACAAACTTCAGCTTTTGGTGTAGGGTGGATGTCACGGCGCCAGCCTCGTGAATCCATGGTCTGCCCAAGAGACAGCTGTATGATGGGTGAATATCCATTACTTGAAAAGTGATCTGGAAATCACTTGGTCCAATCTTGATCGGGAGATCAACTTCCCCAATCACGGTCTTGCGCGACCCATCAAAAGCTTTCACAACAACCCCACTCTGCCTCATAGGAGGACCTTGATATGACAAACGTGAGAGTGTGGATTTTGGCAATACATTAAGGGACGATCCAGTGTCCACCAGTACATTGGACATTGCATCAGATTTGCAATTCATAGAGATATGTAAAGCCATGTTGTGGTCTCTTCCCTCCTCAGGGAGATCAGCGTCACAAAAGCTCAGAGTGTTGCAAGCGGTAATGTTTGCAACAATGCTATCAAATTGTTCCAAGGTGACGTCGTGATCGACATATGCCAGGTCCAAGACTTTCTGCAGAGACTCCCTATGAGGCTCTGAATTCAGCAATAGAGAAAGAATGGAAATCTTGGAGGGCGTGTGTAGAAGCTGGTCTACAATATTGTACTCACTCTTTCTGATGAGCCTCAGCATCTCATCAGATTCTTCATCAACAGTGCCACTCGGGCCAACAGAAGAAACAGGAGTCTTTTGTACAGACGAGGAGGGTTTGGCGACATCAAGTGCCGGATTCTGAACATTCACAGCATTCCCTACAGGGTGCACAACAGTGTCAGAAGGAACAGCCTTAGCAGGCGCAGAAAAGACACGACCACTGCGGGTCAACCCACTAACATCAGCGATAGTGGTCACGGAAGTAGACGGCAGAGGTACCTCAACCCCATCCTGGACAGCAACAGGATTGTACCGGAAAGGTACGGCTTTATCAGATGAATACGGCACAGGGCCGGCTGGCTTGATAATCAAAGCAGGGGAAGCCTTTGGTTTATTGCTATTGTAGCGAATAACAACAGGCTCAGGCAACTTGAACACCGGGGAGATGACACTCACTTCGGGCTCAACAATATCCACATTGCGATTCTGGAGAATCTCAATGGTACCTTCATTCAACATCATTTGCAATTCCTTGCGAACCTGGTCACAACCCAAACGATTGACCGAGCAGACGCGGCACTGGTCATGGTTATGCTCCAAATAACTGTGCTGACACAGCAATCTATGTAAATCAACCAACGACCGTCGGATATGGCTGACGTATTTAACCTTGTACTTCCCAAGGTCCTCCTGGATCATACTCACAGATTTCCCATGCGAAGGCAATGGGTTCCTGGTGACATTCGGGTTAGAGTCTTCAAAACTCAGAATTCCGCTTCTCATAAGGTCTTGAACCTTATTCTTCAGCGGGAAACAGTTCTCTACATTGTGGCCCGGAGCACCGGAATGGTAGACACAATGCTGGTCTGGTTTGTACCACCATTGCGGGTTTGCAGGAATTGCAGGAGGATCCTTGGGAGAAACCAACTTCCTCTCCAACAAGGAGGGATAAAGCTCTGCATATGTCATCGGAATAGGGTCGAAGCTGACCTTCTTCCTATCATAATTCATGTTTGCTTGATTACTCGTACTCCCACGAGGCTGATAAGCCTGTTGCTGTGGACGAGATTGTTGTTGATACTGTGGTTGTGGATATTGTTGCTGATGCTGATACTGTTGAGGATTATCCTTGAATACAGGTGCCACATGAGCCACCTGGTGCTGATGACCAGAATGTCGTGCAGGCTTCCTCTGAACAGAGGGTCTTCGATGCTTTGGCTGAGACTGCACAGCATGCGCTTCACCTTCTTTCCTCTTAAACGCTCCATGTCGCTTAGAGGAAGAACCATCATCTTTGGCTAACCGTCCCTCGCGGACACCTTCTTCGAGACGCATCCCCATGTTCACCATCTCGGTGAAATCAGAGGGAGCGCTAGCCACCATTCTCTCATAGTAAAATGACCCAAGAGTCTTCAGAAAGATCTTAGTCATCTCTTTCTCTTCTAATGGTGGAGTGATTTGAGCTGCCAGCTCACGCCATCTCTGGGCGTACTCCTTGAACGATTCTTTGTCCTTTTGTGACATAGACCTGAGTTGATCTCTGTCAGGCGCCATGTCAACGTTGTATTTATATTGCTTGACGAAAGCTTCGCCAAGGTCGTTGAAAGAGCGGATGTTGGCACTGTCCAGACTCATATACCAACGGAGAGCAGCACCAGACAAACTGTCTTGGAAGTAGTGGATCAAGAGTTGATCGTTGTCGGTCTGCGTGGACATCTTCCTGGCATACATGACTAAGTGTGCCAAAGGACAAGTGTTCCCTTTATACTTTTCAAAGTCTGGGACCTTGAATTTAACAGGTATCTTAACACCGGGAACTAGACAAAGTTCGGCTGCTGACTTGCCGAAGAGATCTTTGCCTCTAAGAGTTCTCAATTCCTTTCTCAGCTCGAGGAATTGGTCGTTCATTGCATCCATCTTCTCATGAACATCTGAGCCCTCAGAAGCTTCAGAGTGATAGATGGTGTCGTCTACCCTAGGCATGGTATGCACGACAGGAGGAACGGGGATAGGGACCGGGCTAGATGCCGGCATTTAAGCAAACGTAGGAGCTGGCAGATCAGGCATGAAGCCAGGAGGCATCCCCCAAGGAAAACCGGGAGGCATGGCATTTGGCTGCTGGGCACTAACAGGCACCGCTGAAGTAGCTATTTCAGAGATAACCGTCCGCTGAACGGGAGTTGCTGGCTGTTGAGCAGGCTGATTCTGAGCAGCCAGGAGTTGCTCCATCAATGCGCCAAGTCTGGCAACTTCATCCCTCAGACTCTGGTTCTCTTGTTCCAATTGCTCCATAATCCTTGCGGAGTTGACTCTCGTATAATACCGGTGAGTCAGCTTGTCTTCAAAATAAATGAAGAGCAAAGATTAGAACCGGAAGACCAGAAAAATGGGTACCTGTTTATGCAAGAATGATGCATGAAATGCTTGTGCAAATGCTTTGTTTTCAAGGAACCCTTAGGGTATTTATTTGCAATATTTTGAACATTAAACATTTTGATTGCTCATGGAAAATATTTCTTTCAAATATATTGAGACAAAGAAGTACAGCATTCTTTTGATTCATTACAGAGAGGAAAGGTAAATGACATCCTATGGATCCCTATTAGCTCGGGATGCTGGAAGACGAGAAGTGCACAACTTCTTGATCTCTCTCTCATAGGCAGCCTCCATATCAGCCTTCTCCTTTGCAAGTTGATCATACTTCCTTTTCCAGAATTTGGAAGATTGAGGAAGCAGAGAAGTCCAAGTGTCGTTCGGATCATCGATCACTCGGTGCTCGAGAAATTCAATCATAGCGTCCTTCTCCTTGAGCTGCTGCAGCAATTCCTCTCTCTCGCGGATCCAGGCACGCGAAAGGTCTTCTTCTCTCAACTCCTCTACACGTTGGGTAGGGAGGGTTGAAGGCCCAGCCACATCCAACAGTGTAGGTCTCGGATGATCGTATGGCATTAGGTAGGTGGCAGCCCTCTGTCTGACCCAAGAGGTATATGGCTCCAAAGCAATGCGGTTCTTTGGACCCAATTCATTCCTACTCTTTATGCGAATATTGCGCCAAGCGCGGACAAATCTGGCTTTCAGGCCTTGGGGATCTTTACCCTCCTGAAAGAATACACCTTCTAACAGAATGTTATGGGGTTTATCCTTTAGGGGGAACCCAAGCTGACGACGTGCAAGCGTAGGGTTGTAAGTAATCCCACCACATGTACCAAGAAGAGGCACATTGGGGAATTCACCACAAGAATTGATGATCTGAACGGTATCATACACGCGATCATACCAGGTGATATCATCATTGGTGAGAGACATGAGTCTCTGAGACCACCGTAGACATCCTTTGTTCTCCTTGAAAGCAACTGTCTGTGGCAAGTGCGAAATAAACCACTTGTACAGCAGGGGCAAACAGCAGACAATAACGCCTCCATTCTTCATATTCCTCAGATGCAAGGAGACATATGCATCACCCAACAAGGTCGGAACTGGATTAAGGACTGAAAAGATCCTAATGGCATTCATGTCCACGAACTTGTCAAAGTTGGGAAAGAGCACCAATCCATAGATGAGTAACACAAACAGAGCCTCAAAGGCATCCTCACTCATGGCCTTCCCATAAAAGGTTGCTTGGGCAATGAGGAACTCGGAAGGAAAACCCTGAATTCCGCCTTTGGTAGTCAGATTAGCTCTAATCAGATCTTCATCTATGTGCAACAAGCTGGAAATCTCTCGAGCAGATGGAATGCCCTCTAAGCCACTGAACGGCACTTGATCCAGAATCGGAATCCCAATAAGGTGAGAGTATTCTTCCAAAGTCGGCAGCAACTGGAAGTCCGGAAATAAGAAGCAATGATAGAGCGGATCATAGAACTGAGCAAGAGTGCTCATCAATCCCTCATCCACTTGAGTAGTCAGCAACGGCAGAAGCTTCCCATAGCGAGCCTTGAAACCCAAGGGATCTAATACATATGATGTCAGATTCCTTAACTCTTTTACATCAGGCTGTTTAAAGCTGTACTTCTTTGTATGCCTCTTTGGTCTTTCCATGTCTGAAAATTTTGCAAATAAACCCTTTAAGTTCCTTGAAGATTTTCTCTTTTTTGATGACATGAATGCGGATGAATGCGTGAATGCATGAATGCAACAAACACACTCAAGGATCAAGCAAAGCACACCAAACAAAGGTCGTGGGAAAGCTCTAGGTATCCCTAATATCAATCATCCATTTTGGTGGATTTAGGTTTTCACCTTATCGACACCCAAGTTCCATTGATATTAACGGTACGTGAACCGGTTCAAACATTCTTAATATCAACCAGCCACTTTGGTGGATTTTAGGTTTTACACCTGATCCGGGATCCATTGATATTAACAATGTTTGAACGACTCTACCACGAATCACGGGTTTGTTGAGAGTCACGAGCATGGAGTCTCGGTTAAGAACCACCCAAAGGGAGTGTACTAGGGTTTAAACCTGCCAGACATGTTCTATCAGAGGTTCCCATAATCATCGTTCCATCTTTCGAATATTATCGGAGGAACGAATACTCGTATTCCAAGAATATTCTCAAGAGAAACTCTTATGAGTGTAGTATCGCGTGACAATCGTATCAGAACTGACATCTGAACGACCTCCGCACTACGGTCCTAAAAATAGGCCAAGATGGGTTTGGTAAACTAAGGTCCTTGGCTTCTGCGGCACATGATTGAAAGAATAATGCCTATCCACAAATAACTTGTGTGACATTATTAGTTCAACATGACCTCCACCAAGTGAATGGACTCGCAAGTCAACTGGCTAAGGAATACTCCACACCAGTCAACAAGACTATGCCATTCTCCTATCCTAGAGTGCACTCGAGTTCGGGTATAGAACTCATCTCACAGATCACCAAAGCAAACAGCAAATGTATATCAAGCAATTCACACATTACAATCAATACAGTTATCCCAAATTGTACAAAAATATGTCAAATGACAAATAATAATATAGCACAACAAGGGTGAAAAGTAGGCAATACAACCAGAGATTCTGGGTTCGATCCCCAGCAGAGTCGCCACTTTTCTGTGACGGTGTATTCGTCGCTATATGATCTATCGATTAAATCATAAGCTATGAGATACATGAAATTTCGAGTCGCCACCGCACTTTTATTTATCCAAAGGACTGGCTAAAAAGCGAACAAAAGCCTAAGAAGTTTTACACATAGAAAACTAATAAAAAGATCAGAGATTCTGGGTAAGGGGTAAATTACGCAATGGGAAGGTGTTAGGCACCCACTACGTCCTAGGTACTCCTAGGGAGCCCTTTTCACACTTGTTATGTAAAATTATTATTTGTTATGACATATGTATTGTGCAAACATGATTGGGATGATGAGAAAAGAATATACATTTTTTTATTGGGTTTTTGGGTTCGAACGGATGAACCCGTTGCCTACGTACCTTCCATCAAAGGTAAGGATCAGAACGCCGTAGTTCGGCTAAAAGATTTCCAAAAGTGGGTTAGGTTCAATTTTAAACACAAACCCTAGGTCTTACGTTATCCACGGGAGAAAACTCAACCTTATGCAAACAACAACGTCCACCATGTGAGAACAGCTTCAACTTGCCAGGGAGGGGTTAACCCTATAATAGGCAAGGAAGGCTTACAATTCAATCACTAAAGACAGAAGGTGAGATTAACATCAACCACTAAGATAAATCAAACCTATAGCTCATGTATGAAAAGATTAATGGACAAAGCCAAAACAAGTGAATGGTGGAGTTACTGATTATGATTATGAAAATGGAGTCAAAGTATAATTAAGATCAATTCAAAGAAGTATTATGAAATGAAGTTTGAAAAAAGGTCAAGGACTTGAGTCCAGGTTTTTAGTTAGAAAACATGAAAATGTTTGCACAACACTTATGTCAAGTTTAAAAGGTATAGTGTGAAAAGTCTAGGACATAATGAATGATGAATGGATGAGGATGGATAGTAAAACTTCTTAGAGGGTTCACTTCTTGAAATCATATAGCAGATGATTCCAGTGTGTCCTTTGGAATAGCAATGGATAATAAACAAACAAAGCAAGAAAGACGGATATCGGATGCCAATCACTGGGCTTATACCAATCTCCTAAAACAGAATGGGATGTCAGATGCCACTCAATGGTCTTACACTAATCTCCACAGGCAAAGAAATAAAAAGCGGATACCGGATACCAATAGATGGATTTACACCAGTCTCCTAAACAGAACAGGATATCAGATGCCACTCAATGGTCTTACACTAATCTCCTCAGAAGAAAACAAAAATGAAACAGGAAAGTCAACTGCCAATCTATCTGGACTTAGGTTAACTCCACAGTATGGTCCTAGGAAATCCAATGCCACATCACAGGGACTTACAATGGATCCTCACATACAAGAACAAAAGCAACAATATGCTCACAGGAATGCAAATGCCAACTTACAGGGACTTATAATTGCAACCTCTCATACAAACAGATAAAACCAACTATGATCACAGGAAAGCAGATGCCAACTTACAGGGACTTATAACTGCAACCTCACATACAACATCAAACAGATCAGATTATGATCACAGGACAACAGATGCCAACTTACAGGGACTTATAACTGTATCCTCACATACAAACAGATAAAACAGAAGATATGAGTGACCAATGAGGTCTTACACTCTATCCTTCCATATCACAGGAGCAAATGCCAAAGCAATGGACTTACAATTGTCCTCAATGGGCAAACAACAATGATAGCATCACAAAAAGCAAATGAGATGATCATGCATTAATGGCAATTGATGATGATGATAAATGCATAGCATACAGGCAAGCAAGTGCATATGAAGCAATCAAACAATCAATGAATATCAAACAGCACACTCTATAGCCAAACAATGGGGGCTCACACAAGAGGGTTTGACTTTGAAAGTCCACTGTAATAGGTAAAGGTCGCTCTTAACCTTGCCATTGAGAGGCTAAGGTGAAGCAGATGAAAAGGAGATGAGGGGTGTGCCTCATTGCTTCTATCTCAAATCAGAGAGAGCATCAAAGAAAGTGTGGGAGCTCAGAAAGTAGGAACTCTCTCCACATTATTGACTCGATTAGATCTTGGGTTTTATCTCAGTGCTTCAACCATGTAATGGGAGCAAAGAGAGGACACACTGAATAGTGGGGGATAGATTGCTTATCCCTACCTTCCACCAATTGCCTTACTTGAAGGACTTTTCCTGCTTGGGACAAATATAAACAAACACAGGCATTGCCTCTTAAGGAGGACTTCAGACAGTTTGCCCGGTCAAATAACAGACCGGGTCTCCAGACTACATGAAGAAGAAGTAATTATACCTCAAAGCAAATGCTAAATAGCAAAGCAAGCAATCAAGTTCAAAGAACTTAAGCAACTAAAGCACCTGCAAAAGTCAGACCAATTAGTAAACAGCTCAACAGTCAAAATCAAAAGGAAATAACCCAATAATCAACCACAGAGGGACCAATTGTGCAAGGCACAAAGACTCAAGCATATGAGTCACCTACAAAACAAAGGTTAGCACAATATATAATCAAACTCAAGCACATTAGAATGATCCTCAAGGCATTGGTGCTTAACCTGAAACAGATGAACTCAACATAAGCTTGAAGGCCACTAGGACTAGCCTAGGGTCAAAGATGAAAGAAAAAAGTCAAGGCAGCAAGGAAAAGTCAACCCAAACCAAGTCTAAACATTCAAGAAGCATTCTCAATTGGATTCATAATTATATCATGCATCATGGTCATTTTATATGCAAAAGGATGCAAAGCATGGCAAGAGAAGCATACAAAGTCAACAGCAAAGACTTCATTCAAAAGTCAACTCAAACAATCTCAAAAATTATGAAATAAATCACACTCAATCCTAACATCTAACATGGTATACATGTAAAATTTCATGGCATTTGGATGAGAGGAAGGCAGTCAAGTAAAATCATGAAGTCAAACCAAATTCAAGTAAGCATGGTGAAAGTCAACAAGCATGGGTCAACTTCAAAAAATCATATCAATTTGAAAACAGAAGAGAAATGAATGAGATTAACACCAATGCAAAGCTTGAGATGTCTAGTTATCACATATGAAATTTCATGGTCATACAATATGATTTGAGAATTTCACAAAAGATTTGGCAAGGCATAGCACAAAAAGTCAACAAATGACCAAATATGGAAGAAAATTCTCAATCAAATGGAAAACAGCAAGATTAATTCCAAGAAAATTCATACACAAACTAGACATGTGATAGATCATTCATGCAAAATTTGAGGTCAATTGGATAAGAGGAAGCATGTGAACAAAATTGGGAAAATACATGATCATGGTATAGCACCAAATGTAACACATAACTTCAGAAAATCATAACTCTCAATCCACAAATGATAAATGCACAAACTTTATATGGAAATGAAGGTCAATGTGTCTAGTTTCACCACAAAAAATTTCAAAGGCAAAGGATATAACATGAGTATTTCACAATTGAAATGGCACAATGTATCATTTGAGCATACATGTTGGGAAAACAATTATCATTTAAAATCCAGCCACTGAAAAATTAATTAAAATTCACCATAAAATAGAGGACACATTCATGAGTTTAATGCAAAAAATCTCACAATTTTTGGAGTTGAAATGAATTTAAAATGAATTATGGAAGTTGAGGAAATAATTGGATGCAAGGTGAACAAATGGTATGGCAAAGGGTCAAACAAGGAGTCAACGAATGGCAGAAGTGTAATTCCCGCGCCACTAATCGAAGTGCTGCGTTTTGGCCTTGCAAAACGAAATATTTTGATTGGCTCTCAGCCAATGAAACAGTGCACAGCCAAACAATTCAAATTTTCTGGTTTTCACATAAACCCTTAGGGTTTCTAACAGCATGGCTCAGCATTCTCAAGCAATCGATCAAATAACAGTAACATGTAACAATACACAAGTCAAGCATCCACGACCAACACAATCAAACATCAATCATGTGGATTTTCTGGACAGCTTACAATAGCAAAACAGCAGGGCATTCAATCAACAGCATGTAACACAAAACATATGGATTTTCATGGGCAGCCTTAGGGTTTAATAGCAGGGCACATTCATGTTGTCACCAATCATCAAAACAAAATGACTCGACCAAACCACACAAACAACATTGTATTGGTACAGGCCATATCAATCAGCAATAAACAAACATAAACATGAAAATCTGGGCAGGAAAGGTTGTAGCAGCAGCATAATTCATTCATCATCATGTTCATCATTTAAATCACCCAACACATGAACAACAGCATCAACCAAAAATCAATGGCCATGAAGCAACATTAATCAACATGCAACCCTAGCTAATATCAAGACCACATAAGCATGAGGAATTTTTCTGGACAGAATTATGATTCAAGCATAACAGCAGCAGCAACATTCAAATTCATGGTTCATTAACAACATGCCAAATTCGAATAACATGGTAGACAAATGGCAAAGGCAATGATTTATGTAATTACCAACAGTAACAACAATCAACACACTTGCATATATGAACTGGATTTCTGGAAGAAAGTATAAGGGGTGCAAAACAGCAACAGTATTCATCATCATTCATCATTTAAATCAACAGCACATGAACACAGCAATCAACCAATAATCAGGGCCATGAAACGTCATCATCATGCAATATTAACTAACAATCAAACCAACAAAATCATGAGAAAAAATTCTGGACATGGTAGGTTTCGAAACAGCAGCATGGTATTGAAATACTTCAAGCAGCATGAGCAACAACAATAGACAATCCTCATAAAACATGATTTCTGGAAAAGCCAAGGTTTCAACAACAGCAGCATTGGCATTTGTAATCAACAATGTTCATCATCACACAGACAACTTCAAACAGGCACAATCAACAGCATGACCAAACAATGACATAACAACAACACAACATAAGCATGAAAATCTGGGCAGGGTTATGTTCATGTAACAGCAGCATACATCAGGTTCATGTTCATGATTCATCATCATCTAACAGATTTCGAGCAAAAACACACCATGGCATGGCATATGTTCTTATGTAACATCATAACACCAACACACAAAACACGATACAAGTGGATTTCTGGACAGGACAAGGGATTAAAACAGCAGAGTATCACCATCATTATGCAAAATCATCAAGAACAATCATGCCCAAAAAAATGAAATGATACATATCAAAATGACAAACAAGCATCACTCATGCATATTCTAACAGCCAACATCACTAAATCGAACCAAAACAAAAGAAACATACCGAAACAACTTTGGACATGTCACTTAAAAATCAGATTTCTCACGCATAACTCTACTAATTTACGTGCTACAAGTTGCAATGGACTCAGTGATGTGTATTCTACCAGAAGCATACCATGGTTTGGAGAAAAAGGAAGGTCGAGAAACTTACTTATTTTTGAAGAAATGGAGATGCAGTGGTCCTTTTGTGATTGTAAGCAAAAACAGGTGAGCACAATGGTTGATAATGATAGAGGCTTGAAGAAACTTGGCTCAGTAGTGCTTGGAAACCCCCAACATTCGATTTGCCATGTTTGTATATTTGGACAAAACAGAACTCATGATGATTTTCCAGCTGATGAACGTTGCTGCAGCAGGGCTCTAGATGGTGACTAGGTCATGGAATAAGCAAAGGCTGCTTGAATTCTTGGAGTCTTGGCAGAAAAAAGCTAATCGAACCAAAATGACAGATGAGAGGAAAGAAGTTTTTCTGTGCAATGGAGGCTGTAGCTTTTTGTCTCTAGGGTTTATTCTGTCAGCAAAATTGCTTTTATATGCCTGTTTAGAGCTGGTTTAAGGAATGCTAAGTTTGATTAACTTTTATGACATGATTTGTATTTTGCTAAGTATGTACCAAAGTGGATATGGAGGGTGTGTTTGCTGCTTGAGTGGGCTTGGACAGGCTGTACAGACTATGCAAAAATGCTGTTTTGCCTCTGCACATGAATTGCTAACTTGTACTCTCACTCATGAAGCCATTTGCATATTTGGCCAAACTTGTACAAATGAAGTGGAGGGTGTGAATTGGCACGATTTGGGCCTCACAAAAGGCTGCTACTGACCTTTGCTTATGCTGTTTTTGGTCTGTACCAGAATGCTGTCCTTTGTTCTACTTATTGAAGCCATTTTGCAAAATTGCCAAGTTTGCATTTTTATCCAAAATTGTGGTATGGTGATGGAATGTGCATGAATTAGGACTTGAGGCAAGTTTCAAATGTGATTTTAAACCTTTCCCAATTGGCCAAATCAAGAAAAAGTCAAAGAAACAAAAAGTCAAAGTTTGGTCAAACTTTGAATTTAAATGGAAAGGTCCAAAAATGCCATTTTGAATGATAAGGTTTTAGGTCATGAAATTTATATTTTTGGAAAGAGGATGAAAAATGTGGTTTGTAGGAAAAAACCCCACCAAATTTGGCCTTATGGTTTGAGAGATATGGCTTGTTGAAGTTCAAAAATTGGTGAAAATGATTTGATCATATCTTGACAACCACACATGGGATTTGAGAGTTCTTGGACTTTTTGAAAATGGGAAGACAAGATCTTCAACTTTCATGTTGGGCAAAAATTCATTTGAAGCTTGTATCATGATGTAAGTTTAAGATCAAGAAGTTTCCATTTTTGGCAGTTGAAATTACAGGTCCACTTGCTATTTCTGGAAATTTTCTGATTGACTTGATTTTCTTCCATGATGAGGTTTGGCATGATAGATGAGGCTTGTACAAGCATGAATGAGCTCCTTCAGATCAATTCTATCCATCAAATCTCTGATTAAATCAACAGTTGACCAAGTTTGACTTTTCTAGGGTTTTGGATGATTGGACCACTTCTGATGAATTCCAAACCCTAATTCTTTGAGACCTTGACTTCAAATGATATCACAAGTCATATGAACCTTTGATTAATGATCATGATGCCCAAATTCCACAAGAATGGCCATCATCCATTGCTTTGACTGACTGTTGACCATCTTTGACCAAATTTCTGATGATTACTTCAACTGCAATCAACAAGGTTAGACTGACAATATTTTTGTACTTTTTTGGTTAGTAAATATATGAAAAGCAAGAATATACAAATGCAAAGTATGCTTGGTGATCAAGAAACAACCCACAAGGCAATCTACCCACTAGGAGGGGAACCAAGGCATGCAGTGATCCTTGAGGTTATGATATGAATGATATGGGCCATGAGGGATCTTAGGGCCCAAAATTGGGGTCTTACAAAGGCTAACTTTAAAATGCACGAATAATATGGCTGAGTATGAGGCTTGTATTATGGGATTGGAGGAATGTATTGATCTAAGGATCAAGCATCTTGACGTATATGGTGATTCGGCCCTCGTTGTTAATCAGATTAAGGGTGAATGGGAAATGAATCAGCCTGGCCTCATTCCATACAGAGATTATGCGAGGAGGATTTCAACGTTCTTTACTGAGGTTGACTTCCATCATATTTCTCGAGATGAGAATCGGATGGCAGATGCTCTTGCTACGCTTGCTTCAATGATTGTGGTTAAATTGTGGAATGAAGTCCCCAATATCACCGTGATACGCTTGGACAGACCAACTCATGTATTTGCAGTAGAAGAAGTAAAAGATGATAAGCCGTGGTATTATGATATCAAGTGTTTCCTTCAGAGCCAGATTTACCCGCCTGGGGCATCTGTAAAAGATAGGAAGACTTTGAGGAGATTGTCAGGCAGTTTCTACCTCAATGGCGAAGTGCTTTACAAAAGAAATTTTGACATGGTTCTGCTCAGATGCGTGGATAGACACGAAGAAGACCTGTTGATGACTGAGGTCCATGAGGGTTCATTTGGTACTCATTCTAATGGACATGCCATGGCTAGAAAGATGTTGAGAGCAGGCTACTATTGGCTGACAATGAAGTCTGACTGCTGCAAATTTATGAAGAAATGCCACAAGTGTCAGATTTATGCTGATAAGATTCATATTCCCCAGACACTTTTGAATGTGATCTCATCACCATGGCCTTTCTCCATGTGGGGAATTGACATGATTGGCATGATAGAGCCGAAAGCGTCCAATGGACACAGATTTATTCTCGTAGCAATTGATTACTTCACCAAGTGGGTTGAAGCGGCGTCGTATGCAAATGTGACCAGGCAGGTGGTCGTGAAGTTTATCAAGAATCAACTCATATGTCGATATGGTGTGCCAGATAAGATCATTACTGATAATGGATCTAACTTGAATAACAAGATGATGAAAGAACTGTGTAGTGAATTCAAGATTGCACATCATAATTCTTCTCCGTACAGACCCAAGATGAATGGGGCTGTTGAAGCTGCTAACAAGAATATCAAGAAAATTATCCAGAAGATGGTTGTTACGTACAAAGATTGGCATGAGATGTTGCCATTCGCTTTGCATGGATATCGTACATATGTCCGCACTTCAACAGGGGCAACCCCTTTCTCTCTTGTTTATGGCATGGAGGCGGTACTCCCAGTAGAGGTGGAGATCCCATCAATGAGAGTCTTGATGGAGGCCAAGTTGACTGATGCTGAATGGGTTCAGAGTCGTTATGATCAGCTGAACTTGATAGAAGAAAAGAGATTGACTGCCATGTGCCACGGTCAGTTATATCAGCAGAGGATGAAGAAAGCTTTTGATAAGAAGGTCAAGCCTCGTGTGTTCCGAGAAGGTGACCTTGTGCTCAAGAAAGTTTTGTCTTTCGCGCCCGATTCCAGGGGCAAGTGGACTCCGAACTATGAGGGTCCGTATGTTGTTAAGAGAGCCTTTTCAGGCGGTGCTTTGATACTTACAACTATGGATGGGGAGGATTTCACTCGTCCTGTGAATTCAGATGCAGTCAAGAAATACTTCTCCTAAAAAAATAAAAATTGAATAGCTCGCTAAGTTGAAAACCCGAAAGGGCGGCTTAGGCAAAAATGAGCGTCTCGGTGGATTGAAAACCCGAAAGGGCGATCCAGGCAAAAGTTAGAGACATGAAAAATGAATATAGGTATCCCGCTAGATTGAGTACCTCATCCTTGGGCAATCTAGGCAAAAATTAGGGATCTGGCAAGTAACTGCATCCTAACAAGACTTTGTTCTACAATTGTCATCCGTCAGAAATCCTTGCTCATTATCAGCCAAAGCTTCAAATACATCGGATTAAGAATTGGTGGAGAAATGGTCATTATGTTCAATGTAGCCCTTTTCCAATATATATCACCAATTTCAAATTTGTAAAGATTTATGGAGTCTTGCCATTCGCAGACTACCATTCTATCAAATAAATTTGAGCCTTTTATCCAATTATTGGCACTCTTATCTGTTTCTATTCAACAAATATTTTGCATGTTTTGATTAAGAAAATATCATTGTTTTAAACGATCAAATTTTTTATAATTTGTTTTTAAACAAAGTGAACATTCACAATGACGAAAGGATACTTAGGAGATCCTCAGTGCTCTCCCAAGGGTGGTACAATCCCCAACAGGGTAAGATTTTTGTCCATATTCCTGGCATGACTGTATCTCCTCCCTCCGGAACCCCTTGTGGTTTATCCTACCAAGTGGATTGCTTGTTGAGAGTCACCTCTCTTCCCTTTAGCAGAGTAGCAATCTTTCTTCCTCAGCAGCTTGGATCTCTTTGGGCAAGAGCGGTATTTAGTGGTTGATCCCGATAAATCCTTTATCTCCTCGGATAGATTCCCCAGTAGAGTTGTTGGTGTGGTGGACCTTGTCTGTGATAACTCTCGTCCCCAGCTGGAATGATTGATGATTCATCCCCTGCAAAGTTCTTTGCTTCCTGGTATCTCTGATCCCCAGCAGATTGGATACTCCACGGTGAACTTGGCTTTCTCTCTTGAGATGTGGTACCGGCCCGGGTTGGTCACCTATTATATGCCCAGTAACCGGTATCCCTGGTGTTCCTTCCTCTCTGCTCCCTATTATGACTTTTTGTCCCCTGTGGAGTCAGAATCCCTGAGTTGAAGTATACCTTTTAGGTTTTCCTCAGACGTTTTGAAGTTTTGATATCTCTTACCCTTATACCGGTCTTGGATATTCATCTCTTCCTGAGCATGTTGTATCTCTCACCCTCATACCTGGCGTTCAGATCACATGTCTCCTTGAGCTTATTACCCAGTAACCGGTAATACCTCGTCCCGCTGCTTCCCCATGAGTGTCCTTGTGGACATCCCCAGCGAAGTCCCTTAGTGGATTGTTTTCATCCGGATTTTATCCGAAGTATCCGTTGTGGATAGTTTTTTGCTGTATTGGCATATTCCCCAATACATGCATCTTCGAGTCAGCTCGAGTCTTTCCATTGGATCTTTTCCCTTTGGAATTCTGTCCCCCACGCTTTGAGTCGTGACCTGCTCGCGCATTTTTATCCCTTTTCTATCCCCAGGAGAGTCCCCAGGGTCTTGGTCCCATGGAGTGAATTGCTCATATCGATTATCAGTGGCTTCTGATTTCTTTGCTTTTGTGGACACATATCTCCACAGAGTGCTACCATTTTTCATACCTACATTTTCATCATGAGGTCTCTTAGGGACCAAAATTCGTCTCTTTGTTATTATTTAAGCCCATTCTACCCCGTCGAGACGAAGATTTTAACCTTCACTTCTCCGGCTAGAATGACCTTAAATAGGGGCATCTGTAAGACCCCAATTTTGACCCTAAGATCCCTCATGGCATCATAACATTGCGTTTGCATTGCCTCAAGGATCTTTAGCATCTTAGTTCCCTTTGCCTTTGGGTGGGACTCCTTGTGATTGGTTTGAGATCACCAAGCATGCTTGAATTATACATCATTGTTTCTCTTACTTTTGTTTACTAACCAAAAGCACAAAAATGTGTCACTAACATCTTTTGTTTAAAGCTTGAGTATCATCCAAGACACTTTGTGGGTTCTATTTAGATGATCAGTCAACACAAGGGAATGGCTTGAGATACTTCCAACAGGTTCAAATAAGGTCTATTCGTCAGTCAAAACGATAATCTTGAAGGAGTAAAAGTTTGTTCATGAGTTGTCATGCTCGTTAGGCGAGCAGAATGGGTCGCTTAGCGAGTCCCAAGAAAAGCTACCAGAATCACCTGCGCTCAGAGGAATTTCTTGAACTGTCATGCTCGCTAGGCGAAGCCCACGTGTTAAAAAAACGAAAAAATAAATAAATAAATAAATAAAATATAACAGAAATTTTTTGGACTTGGGCCTCTCTCATTTGAGCCCACAGGTCCACAAAAATCAGGTTATAAATTCAGAGTTTCAGTGAAACAAAAGGAAATGCTATTTCTATTACCCTGGCAGGGAAAAAGATAGTGAGAGAAGAGCTAACAGAGTTCAGAGCAACCTCCAAAGACTGAAGGGAACTCATCGGCAAGAGAACCAATTCCCTCTCATATAAACCCTCAGATTACTTTGCAAACCCAACCGGGCAATTCAATTTCATTCGATCTCTCCAGTCAGGTTTGCCTTATTCCCATTACTTTATGATTTTAATTTGAATGCTCTGAATGTATGAGGTATTATGGGTGAATTTGATACCCTTTTGATGCATGTGTTTGACAAGAGGTTTAGGCCTCCTACCCTTGGTTGCTTTTTGTGAGCTTTTTGTGAATTTTAATGGCATGATTCATGTGGTTACATTTTGATTTGGGGGAAACTCTTGATTACCCTATCTTGTTTCTCTAACCTGTTTGTTGAGTTTTGTTTTGTGAGGGCTCACATACTCTTGCAGGGATAGCTTGCTTGGTGTTCCACTTTATTTGTGGGGTACCACCTAGAGGTCTATTCCGATTACCTGTACTTACTCACTTTCTTTGATGGTGCTACCTTGAGAGATCTCTGGGTTTCTTATCTCTTTAATTGCTGTTACTTCAGATCTTTATCCGTACGGTAGATCTCTCGATCCCTTTTCTTTTCCCGCATGCTACCGATTTCTTAGGTTTCGTATAGCCTCTCGTGGCATGTCAATTAAGGTTGCGCGGTTCCTTCATCTAGGACTGCCTTTTTGCATGAGCATCCCTAAACACCCCAAACTCATTGATTTTTCTTCTCCTAAGAACACGTTATCTCCTTCTACTACAGGCGAGTAAGTCTCCAAAGGTCGAGCATCCGGTAGATTGCGTAGTAACGTCGTTCACCCCAAAACACAACTCTTACCCCATAGGTGGTCGAACTACGTTTTTCTCTGATTTTCATCCCAGATGAGATACGTAGGCATAAGACGCGATGTCTTAGCGAACACACTCCTCTTTAACCCATAGGTAGCCGAGCTACGAAGACTCTGATTCTCAGATTCAGGTGAGATACGTATGCAGTGGATGCGACGTCCGTGCGAGTCATTTTCTTTTGACCCTTCTTTTAGTAAGTAGTACATTAGATAAACATACACGCTTTTCTCATTCCTTCAATCACGTTTGCACAAATAATTTTTCAAAAAAAACAACAACAACCTTTGCAACAAATGTGAAAAGGGCTCCCTAAGAGTACCTAGGATGCTTTTGGTGCCTAATACCTTCCCATTGCATACCAACCCCCTTACCCAGATCTCTGACATTTTTACTAGTTTTTGATTCGATAAAACTTTTAGGTTTTTGTTCGCTTTCTAACCATTCCTTTGGATAAATAGAAGTGCGGTGGCGACTCGACTTGTATGATTTACCTTGGATTTAGTCAATATCTCTAATGGTAACGAATACCCCGCTACACTCTTCACTCGAACATTACCTTGACACTTCATCTTCATGGAATCCCATAGCTGTTTGGATGTCTCCATCTGCGTAATTGTCTTCAGAATTGACTTGTCAAGTGACTGAAACAAGTAATTCTTAGCTTTCAAATCCTTCAACTTCATCTCCTCTAGGTTCTGTTTTTGCGTCGGCGTCATCCCATCCATACTCGTAGGCTGGCTATAGCCCGATTCGACAACAACCCAGTACTCCTTGGATCAAAGAAGATTCTCCATGACCATGCTCCAATGATCGTAGTCACCGTCAAACTTTGGAATGGATGCTGAAACAAAGTTTGCTTCTGAACCCATCTTTCTCAAGTCACACTCTGATACCAGTATTGTTAGTTGTTTTCTATTGAATTCTTAATGCATCTAACAACATTAACATCTAGCTCATATGATTTAACATTGTCCATTCAAATCATACGTTGACGCTTCTGCCTAGTAGAGGAAACATCAATGTATATGTTCCCATCAAGGTTATCTCTCAACACAGTATTCCCACCCTTTATTAAAAATAATGAAAAACATAAATAAAAAATCAACACACATACAAATCCTCACACATATAACAGACAAATGGATGAATAAAGTGAACACAATCTGCTAAATTTCGAATTATAAAATCCAAATACATGCATGAAGCATGCTCAAAATCTATATCCAGAATAATACCAACAAATAAAAATAAAATATTTAAGCAAATATGTACTAACTCAATGTTAAATAGTTGAATGCATAATGAATTGACCAAGATTTGATGACAAATGAGGAAATGCAAATTATTTTGAATGTGAGGATTTCCGACTCCAAAGAAAAATGCATAAGTGAAGAGGGAAGAAGAAGGGTTTCATGACTTATATCTAGTGTTCATATTTTAGAATCTAAATTTTTTAAAAACCAACTCCGAATCTTAGATTTTGATGAATGTTTTTGGAACTTCGAAGGATTTATGAGATGTATGGAAGAGAAGGAAAGAACTTCATGACCTTCATATACCAAAAGTGAAGGCGGCATTATTATTTACTCTCTCTCTAATGGTCCATTTGGTAAACATGATAAGATATAGATAAGATATGATAAGAAGTTGGATAAAGATATGCTATGATATTTAAATGATAGTTCTTATCATATCATGTATCCATACAAATTGCTTTGATTTAAATTGGGCATTTTTAATGGGGTGAGATTGTTTTTCAAATTAGTCAATTCTAAGACCCAATGCCAAATTTCCAAAAAGGATAAGAATTAAATTTGTTCTAACTTTTTTTTATATTAAAAGTCACATGAAATGGTTCACCAATTTGAGTTGATTTTTTTATTTTTTTATTTTTTTATTTACAAGGACTTATTTTGATTTTAAAAATTATAACTAAAAATAAAAGTTTTAGAAATAAAATCAAAGTTATTAGATATTGCTATACTATAGCTTAAAAGATATATTTTTTGATATAATGTTATAATTTTAGTTAAATAATAGTAATCTTCCACAACAACTTTTTTGTTTTGAAAAGTTTATATTTAGTTTTAAAATATATATAAATCTATTCTTTAATAGCACGCTTAATTTTGTTATATCACCTAATATTGTTGTTTTATTATAAATTTGTACAATTTAAATAAAGTTAAAGATAACAAGGAAACTAATACCACCAAGACAAGAAGCAACACTTCAAGCATAAATGTTCATACAACCTATGGAATCATGAACCCAATCTGACAAGTTAGGAGTTTGATTCCCTTGCACCTTTTCAATAAACCAGTCTCATGCCAAGTTCTTAATCAACACCTTCATTTCATACACACCTTTCCAATAGTCTCTAAAAAGATTTTCATTTCTACTCACCCAAACCACCCAACAAACGCTAAGTCAAATCATAATTTGGTTGTTTTCTTGACCCTCAATTTGATCTTGTTTTTAAATACCAAAAGTTTGTCGTGCTATGAGCTATCAATTGTAACACGATCTACACCCAACCAAAGGAAAATTCTCTTTTAAACCCGTGCAATAATAGGGCAAGACAAAAACAGATTCACTTGATTTTCTTCGGATTCATAATAAATAGGACAAACCACACTATGATTCCCCCAATAATTCCTTTTTTACTAACTCAAACCTTAATAGAAATTTATTCAACAAAAGTCTCCAACAAAAGAATTGAATTTTGCTTGGGACATTAGTTTTCCATAACATTATTAAATCTTCAAGAATATTTTCATCGATGCTCAATCAAAACAAATATCCTTCATCCTCTCATCTGGTAACTCCTTTTAAAATAAAATCCAGCATTATTTTTCCACCAAACCAATGTGTCTTCAACAAACAGCCCGGGCTAAAGCGGTCTTAGCATGTCTAAGAACAACATTAAATCATTTCGTTGATCTCCTGTTAGGACGATTCACCAAAAAACATCTCCCACTTTCAACTAGAGTCAATCCACCTACTTATGTCTGGTGCGTTAATTTTATTGAATCATGAGGAGGAGCATCAATATTGAGATAAGAGCAACACATAAGATAGATAGACACCACATATGCATCCAAAACTTTAAGGTGATAGATGTGTGGACTATTCCACTTATAAATGCTCAAGTCTCCACATTTATAACCAACGTGGGACTACAACTCACACTTAACTTATTATTCTTAACACTCTCCCTAGTGTGAATCCACAATACTCTCACTCAAGTGAAAACTATTTTTTCCGCATACACTTGTACCACCGTTAACATCTCTTCTTGGGCATTTCGATACACCTCTTCCTGAACATTTCGATTTCAACGGGACACCTCTACTTGGATATTTTGATACAAATAAGTTGATCCCTTTATTTGAACCAAAAACTTATGATACCATTTGTTGGATCATGAGGAGGGGCATTAAAATTGGACTAATAGAAACACAAGTGAGAAAGACACCACATATTCACCCAAAACCTTAAGATGATAGATGTGTGAATTCTCTCACTTATAAATACTCAAGTATTCACATTTATAACCAATGTGGCACTCCAACCCACATTTGACTTATTATTCTTAACAAATTTTGGTTTGAAAAACTAACTCAAAGAGATCCGGAAACAAAAAGTAGACATGACAACGAGATGGGTCTGAGACAGTTTTTACCTCCCCCAAACTCAAACCTAAATCCTAAAACAATCCTCATTCTCTGCTCTAATCCCCATCGGGGATGGAAAATAAAAATCCAAACTCATCCTAAACGAGTTGGGGTTAGGTTCAGATATCCCCACTCTGCCATCATCTATTTAGTAAAATCGATTTTTTTAATATAATAAAGTAAAAAAAATCAAAATATTCAGACATACATTTCAAATATTTTAAATAATCAATACAAATCAAAATATCAAAACATTAATCATATATTTAATATTCTAAATTATCAAAACCAAAATAATAAAGTATATAATAAAATAAATTTGACGGATTCGGGGACGGGTTCGTAGTGAGTACTAATGTCCATATTATCCAACCCGTCCCTATATTTTATAATTGAGAAAAACCCAAACGCATCCCCATATTTTATAATTGAGAAAAACCCAAACTCAAATCTAAACTCAATCAAAACAGGATTTTCCCATCAAATTCGGGACGAATTCAGATGGATACTTATAGATATGGATTGTGTTGTGTTACTTAATTTAAAGCAATAGGGCTAATCCAACCATCTTTCAAAATTGATGTTTATTCCATTGCCTTGTACTAGTAATAAAAGGATGTATATGAGAACATCTTTATTCTCGTATTGAATGTGAAGAATCTAGAAATAAGATTTTATAAAGCGAGTTCTTCACTTTAAAATGTAAAATGAGTGTTCAGTATAACATGCACATGTATAATACTTATAAATGGTTTTTTAAATATAAATTCATAATAATTATAAATGGTTTTTTTGGAATATAAATTATGAATGATTACAATATAAATTTATTGATTTTTTTATTATTTTATGAACTAATTTTTTTTTTCTTAATTCGATACAACTCTATTAGCGATGTTATAAATATCTAGGATGTATCATATAGTGATGGTGTATGATAGGATAAAAATTTACATATTTTTAATTAAGTAAGAATCCTCTATTTATTATAGGTCTTGTGTGGTTCATCATTACGAGATATAATTGACAAAGAATTCTCCCTCATAATAGCGAGTACATTACATGATGTTTAATTGTTTCCGATTGAATATTTCTTTACGAGTTATTGAATATGATTAAAGATACTATAAATTAATTTTACATTATTATTTAATAGAATTATAATATTATATTAATATTTTAAAACTTGAAGAAATACAAATCCGCAATTGATTGTGGTGTATATTTTCTTTTCTTTTAACTTGTTTCATTATGTGAGACTCAAGTCATGGCTTTCCATGTTTATATGAACCCATAATCCTCCTAACACGAGAAATAAAATATTTAAAAATATTATTCATGTCCAACTACTATTCAACTTAGATTGCTCATAATTTTGTTGTTTTAAAGATTCAAATTGTATTGTAACTTCGTTGTTTTAAGACTACCACAAATATTTTTAAGAAAATTGAAGTTCGAACTATAAAATTCGGGTACAAAATTTATAAACATTATTTATGGACGGTTATTATTTATTCATAAGAATAAAATTTACATATAATTTTAAAACTTTTACTTCCATATTAAAAAGTGATAATTTTTTATTGACATTAATAAAAGTATAAAACACAACCATCAATAACTATCAACTTTCCTCTACTATCATTTTCATTTCAAATTTTATATATGTAAGCTAAATATATTTTTTAAAAGGTTTCTAAAAATAAAATCATTTATTAAACATATTTCATGAAATAATAGTTTATGCCATAAGATTCTTGGTAAAATTAATACCAATTATTTTTAAACTTTAAAACAAATACATCCTCGTTTTCAAGTCAACAAAAAAAATAGATCATAAATAATTAATTTGGACTATATAAAAAAGATATACCTATTCTTATGAAAAGGATAAAAGGTAATACATGGGTTACACGGTATCATGGTAATAACTATTTTAAGAAATTAAAGTTAAAACTATAAAATTCTAATACAAAATTATAAAACTTATTAGGCTTATCATTTCTTCATAGGAATAAAATTTACATATCTAAATTGTTACTCCTATAATAAAAAGCAATAATTTTTGTCTACCAATCTTAATTCAATCGACAAAAATCGATATTATTAGATTGAACATTATCACTAAAATTCAAAGTCTAATACTCATAATTGTGTGGTGAGTTTATAATATTTCAGCATTAAAAAAGCGATAACTTTCTATTAACAATAATAAAACAATTATGAACAACTATGAACTTTTCTCTACTATTGTTTTTATATATTTAAGAGAAATAAATTTATAGAAAAGATTTCTAAAAAAACCATTTATCATACATATTTCATGAAATAATACCTTATCCAATAAGATTCTTGATAAAATTAATACCAAAAATAATTTTTTAAACTATAAAACAAATACATCCTCTTTTATTGGTCAACAAAATAAATACATCATAAATAATTAGTTTGGACTATTAAAAAAGATAATACCTATTCTTATGAAAAGAAAATACCTTTTTCTTAAGTGTCAAAGGCCTACTAATGGTGTAACTATAATTGCACTTTCAATAATTTTATTAAAACTTAATATTTTGTATTGAATTATTTATTAATAATTAAAAGATATTTATCTATTATGTTTGTTTATCTAAAGTAATAAAGTTCATAGAATAACCAGTATGTTTAATGAAATATTGAATGCGACTTAATTGTGGGATCCTATTAAACATATGGACATTATTCTTAAAGTATTTATAGCCGAATTTTATTGTGAAGTTGGACAACATCAAAGTATTTAGACTATTATTTGGATAGGTTGATGATCATATCTCATGGATCATGGATTAATAGTTATCAGGTCTTCACATATATATAAATATTAGGAATAATATGCATACTAAATTGACCCGCTATGAGAATACTACATAGAATATTATGCAAAATGTCATAAGTTATTCTCACGGTGATAGGGGTGTATACATCCTTCGACTTGAAACCACTATGGACCCTAGATGTGGAGTTGAGTACTTTATCTTTGACCAAACATTATCCTCAAATGGATGACAATAAAATAGTTGATGAGTACTCCATAAATCATATTGAGGGACATGAGTAACCTATGTGAAATTTTCTCATCCTACGTAACAAGATTAATGTATAAGGGCCCAATATTGAATTGACAAGGGTGTCACAATTTATGCCTTGTGTTCAACATAGACACGAGGGTAAAAGGTTAATTATACACACGAGCATTATCACATAAAGGTTTTTGCCAGTTCACATGACATTTTCGTGACTTGAGTAACAATGATGTGTTGCTAGATACCGCTCACTGTTTATTATATTAAATTTGTGGTTTAATATAATTACAACGTCACGAGAACCTTCAGGACCACACACATAATGACAAATTGATGGGAGATAGAATAAATAGGGAACACCATAAGGTACTATATACTTAAAAGAATTACGAAACACAGTAAGGTACGATGCACTTAAGTGAATTGTAGAACATTGTAAGGTACAATGCACTTAAGTGGAATATGTAATACGACAAGGTACCAAGTGCTTAAGTGAAATACTGTACATCATGAGGTACGGTGTACCTAAGTGGACTTTTTAGCTTGCAGCTCACACAAGTGGTTTTATAAATATAACCCTTGTACAAAAGCTTTCACACTTGATGAAACCTTACCTGTAATTCCCCTCCCCCCTCCCCTCTCTCTCCCTCTCTCTCTCTCTCTCTCTCTCTCTCTCTAAGTCTTTATTCGTAGCAAGTAGCACTGAGATCGAAGACATTTTGTTCGTGTGGATTGAGTACATGCGTAGTTCTTCATTCAATGCTTGTGATCTTTCATCTAATTCTACATTAAAGATTTTAATCGCCACAATATGTAACTATTTCTATCACTGATCATGCATCATTCGTAAGGATCAACTAAAAGAAATTTGTATTTTCCGCTGTATTTTATATCACGATTTCCCTTCACACCATCCATTGTTATTGTCATCCCCGATTAGTAATGAAAGGTGTTCGTCTCATCGTGCCACCTCAAAATAAGGCTGTTACCAAGCCATGATCAACAATTTTGTAACCCGTGGCAGCAAGTTTTGACAATCCATCATCTTTGATATCATCAATGAACCGTATTTCGCATGGATTAGTCAAATTAATGATACTTCAAAATCTTCAGATATATTTAAGTGGCAAGTTAAGGAATTTTAAAAAGACATAATAAATTAGAAACATCATAAAATAATAAAAGAAAATAAATTATAAAAAATATTAATTAGAAAGACGTATCACAACTCTCCCTTCCAAACATGTCTAACCACAAGTCCTCATAAAGTGACCGAAATGTGGTATGAGCCTTTGAGATATATATCAGCCTCAACATCTGGCTTCTACACCTTAGGCAATGGCTCATGCTATGTATGAGGCTAAGATGATTCAACTTTATCCACTTGAATCATAGGTTAACGTTTATGCCTAGTAGAGGAAGTGACTGGGCATCTGTTATCTAAAGATAGTTTTAGATTATGATTTTAAGAGGATGATTGTTGAATTAAATTCACACAAAGTTATTGAGTTAGTAGTGAAAGGGTGTATAAGAGAATGGTGTTCAGTGGAAAGATTTTTGGGCGAAGGCGTGCCATCGTTTGTGGATATGACATAATAGAGAGTTACACGAGAATATGTTCCAAATAAAATTAGTTAATAAAATGATAAAATGAGTGATGTTAATAAAGAACAATTTTATTCTCAAATTGGACCTGAAGAATCTAGAAATAAGATTTTGTAAAGAGAGATGTTTACTTTAAATTGTAAAATGAGTGAAATAGTAAATAAATAAAAAAAATACTTAATATAACATGCACATGCATATAAATATTTTTTCTGGAATATAAATTGTTGGAAATTGTTTTGCAATATTAGTTCCAAAATGACAAAAGAGTTAAATAGCATTTAATGCTTTGAATTCAATTTTTTAGTTATTGTTTTGTTTGAATTTTGAATTCAATTTTCATATCTTTTCATGAAATAGTGTCATATATGAAACATTGTGTTTTATGGTGAAATGGTGTTGTTTCATCAAAGGTTGCAAACTTTTGAAACAACATCCATGTCTCCTATAAATATATGATTCTATTCAGAAAAATAACACAAGAACTAAAAACGAATTTCTCTTCCAAATTCCAGAAAACCTTCCTTGCATTTCGGGTTCTTCACTTGTCTTGTGCAGACTCGAAATAAGGCTGACATTATCCTGAGTGTTTTTGCATTTTCCAACTCTAAGACATAATAAAAGAGTGCTTGAAATACTTTTAAGGAAAGTGATTCTCAATCATGATTCAGTCCTGGATCCATTTAATTTTACCGAATTTTCTAACAATCTTAAAAGTATTAGTAACATAATGGCTTCAGACGCTGTTGTTTCAAGCATCAAAGTAATGAACCAGGATCTTGTCAAGTTAGATCGTTTTGATGGAACAAATTACACAAGATGGCAAGACAAGATGACATTCCTATTGACTGCCCTGAAGGTTCACTATGTTCTTGATCCCGACCTACAACCAATACCTGAACCAACAGAAAATGATTCGGAAGAACTCAAGAAGGAGCGCAAGAAACGCAAGGAGGACGAACTGCTTTGCCGTGGACACATTCTGAATACTTTATCTGATCGTCTCTACGACCTCTACACAGACAATCCATCGGCAACAGAAATATGGAAGGCACTAGAATTCAAGTTCAAGGCTGAAGAGGAAGGTACGAAGAAGTTCTTAATATCTAAATATTTCGATTTTAAATTCTTAGATTCTAAGCCCATTCTTCCCCAAGTGCATGAATTGCAAGTTCTGGTCAATAAAATAAAGGC
Organism: Lathyrus oleraceus; assembly: GCF_024323335.1. Taxonomy (NCBI): domain Eukaryota; kingdom Viridiplantae; phylum Streptophyta; class Magnoliopsida; order Fabales; family Fabaceae; genus Lathyrus; species Lathyrus oleraceus. The sequence goes on from NC_066584.1 coordinate 446,304,956, forward strand.
AGTAAAAATAGACATCCCTGAGACCTTCCAAGTCGGTGCAATTATTGCAAAATTACCACCTTCATGGAAAGGCTACCGAAAGAAATTGTTGCACAGTTCCGAGGACTTCTCCTTGGAGAAAATTCAGAAACATCTTCGAATCGAGGAGGAATCGAAGGAGAGGGAGAAATCAGAACCCCCTACTCATTTCAAAACAAACGCTGTGACCAACAAGGGAAAGAAGAGACATGATGGCATAAAGAGTCATCTGGGACCAAAGAAAGAACATAACAAGTTCAAGAACTCTGGCGGTCATAAAGGTCCAAAGAACGGATGTTTCGTATGCGGTAAACCTGGACATTATGCTCGAGATTGCAGACAAAATAAAGCAAAAAATGAGATCAATGCAATTCGATCAGATGATGACATAATTGCTACAGTGAGCGAAATTATGGCAATCAAAGGAAAAGTTCAAGGTTGGTGGTATGACACTTGTGCTACAGTGCATGTTACTTATGACAAGGCTGCATTCAAAACCTATTCTGAAGCAATTGATGGACAAGAGGTACAAATGGGAAATGAAGTCCGCTCTAAAGTTGTTGGAACCGGTTCGGTCGAACTTAACTTCACTTCTGGAAAGAAAGTTACACTTGTAAATGTGCTTCATGTTCCAGACATGAATAGGAATCTTGTTAGTGGGGATTTATTGGGAAAACCGGGTATTAAATCTGTATATGAATCGGGCAAACTTATTTTGACCCGTAATGGTGTATTCATTGGAAAAGGATATTCCGCAGAGGGAATGATCAAACTATGTACTAATGATAATATTATTAATGAAATTTCTAATTCCGTTTACATGCTTGATTCCGTTTCTTTATGGCATAATAGATTAGCACATTGTGGTATTAGTTCTATGAAGAGACTAATTAAATCTGGACTAATTTCATGTAATATAAAGGATTTCAAAAAATGTGAATTATGTGTTGAATCAAAAATGATTAAGAAGCCTTTCAAAAGTGTTGAAAGGAAAACGAAATTACTTGATCTTGTGCACTCAGATTTGTGCGAATTTAATGGCATGTTGACACGTGGAGGGAATAGATACTTTATTACATTCATAGACGATTCCTCTAGATACACTCATGTATATCTCTTAAAACATAAAGATGATGCATTTAATGCCTTTAAGACTTATAAAGCAGAAGTCGAAAATCAATTAAATAAAAGTATAAAGGTCCTTAGAAGTGATAGGGGCGGCGAATACTTTTCAATTGAATTTGATGCATTCTGTGAAGAGCACGGTATAATACATGAATGTTCGGCACCACGAACACCGCAACAAAATGGCATGGCAGAAAGAAAGAATCGAACATATCAAGAGATGATGAATGCCATGTTGATGCATTCTAAATTACCCCTTAACTTGTGGGGTGAGGCATTATTGTCCGCCTGTCATATAATCAATAGAATTCCGTTAAAGAAAACTGGTATATCTCCATATGAGTCATGGAAAGGCAGAGCGCCAAATATCGATTACTTTAAAGTGTGGGGGTGTGTGGCATACTACAAAAACATGGACCCTAAAAGAACCAAGTTGGGTCCTCGAGGAATAAGATGTGCTTTTGTAGGATATGCACAACACAGTAAAGCATATAGACTCTTAAATCTAGAATCTAATGTAATTGTTGAATCCCGGGATGTAGAATTCTTTGAAAACCTTATCACAAAGGATAAAGGATCGGAGTCGGCCACTAATAAAGAATCTCATGAAGATAACTCTTCTCGGATTGTAGAAATACAAACTGAAGGCACTCCTATAATCATTGAACCACAACCCGAGCCTAGGATAAGCAAGAGAATTCGGAAAACAAAGAATCTAGGACCAGATGAGATTGATTCTCAATCTATTTCCTTTTATCTTGTTGAGGGAAATTGTAAGAACTTTGTTCAACGCATTCCGATTATTCTTCAAGTGGAAGATGATCCAAAAACTTATAAGGAAGCAATAACTTCAAGGGACTCCACTTTTTGAAAGATGCTATCCAAGATGAAATGGATTCAATTGTATCAAACCACACTTGGGAACTTGTTGACTTACCTAAGGGATCAAGGCCCATTGGATGCAAGTGGGGTTTAAGAAGAAATACCATAGCGATGGTACTCTAAACACTTATAAAGCCAGATTAGTGGCAAAGGGATTTAGACAGAAAGAAGGCATAGATTACTTCGACACATACGCACCAGTAGCAAGAACAACTACTATTAGATTGTTGTTTGCCATAGCATCTTTGAATGATCTTATAATCCATCAGATGGATGTTAAAACAGCGTTCCTAAATGGAGATCTCGATGAGGAAATCTACATGGAACAACCGGAAGGCTACCTGCTTCCTGGAAATGAACAAAAGGTGTGTAAACTTGTCAAATCCTTATACGGACTAAAACAAGCACCAAAACAGTGGCATCAAAAATTTGACTCTGTAATACTCTCAAATGGATTTATTCCTAATTCTTGTGACAAGTGTTTATACACAAAGACGTGCAAAACCACTGTAATATTCCTTTGTCTCTATGTCGACGATATGTTGATCATTAGTAATGATTTAAAAGGAATCTTAGAAACAAAGAAGTTTCTAACATCCACTTTCAAGATGAAAGATCTTGGACTTGTTGACACAATTTTAGGGATTAAGGTTAAGCGAAATAGTGGGGGTTATGAACTTAGTCAAACCCACTATATTGAGAAAATGCTTGATAAGTTTAAACATCTAAACTTTAAGGAAGTAACCACTCCATTTGATCATGCCAACAAACTTCAAAAGAATAATGGAAGATCAGTGGCTCAATTGGAATATGCAAGTGCAATAGGGTGTCTAATGTACCTAATGCAATGTACCAGACCCGACATATCATTTGCAGTCAGTAAAATGAGTCGATTTACTAGTAATCCAAGTAATGAACATTGGAAGGCAATTACAAGGATTTTGGCTATCTACTGAAAACCAAGGACCTTGGTCTTCACTATGGAAGGTTCCCTGCCATATTAGAAGGATACACTGATGCGAGTTGGATATCTAATATTGGAGACCATAAATCTACAACTGGATGGATATTTACACTTGCTGGTGGAGCAATTTCTTGGAAGAGCAAGAAACAAACATGCATTACACTTTCGACCATGGAATCAGAGTTTGTGGCTCTCGCTTCCGCCGGTCAAGAAGCGGAATGGTTGAGGGATCTTCTGTTGGAAGTTCCATTGGCTAAAGACAATGTCTCAAAAGTGATGATACATTGCGATAGCCAAGCCACATTAGCAAGAGCATTCAGCGAAGTGTATAATGGAAAGTCTAGACATATAGGACTTAGACATTCGTTCGTAAGAAAATTGATTAAGGATGGAATCATTTCACTCACCTACATACGAACATGCTATAACTTAGCAGATCCGTTTACTAAGCCACTGGCCAGAGACTTAGTACGAACAACCTCGAGAGGAATGGGGTTGAAACTCCTTAAATAAAGGTTCCGACAGCGGCAGCAACCCAATCTTATGTTAACAAAACATTAACTTCAAGATTCAATGGGTAACAACAAGTCGTTGAATTGGATGTAAGTCAAGAATTTGGGAAATAAGGTTGACTGTGTTGAATTGAGGGTTGAGGTTTCCAGAACCTCTTAATGAAGTTCATTAACGAAGAAGAGTATCTATTGGAAAGGATGCTATATGAACCTCACCTATGTGAATTTTGAGATGGTGCCGTCTCAAAGTGAGAGTTGGAGTTTCTCTCATGAAAAATTCATGAAAAGGATAGCATATGGCCATAAATAAGTGCTAAGCGAGATATGTAAAGGAAGAACCTTTAAAGAGTGTGTGTAAGGTAACGCCGGTCTGATCCCATGGATTAATGGTTTAAAAGCTTTGCTACCAAACATTCCGATTAAACTTTGCGTTATCCTCACTAAGGTTAAGTTTAAAATCGAAAGATACCTAACTGTATTAACACTTTTTATATTTCACTATCTGGAATGATTTTTGTCATTATTAGAACTAGTGGGGGATTGTTGGAAATTGTTTTGCAATATTAGTTCCAAAATGACAAAAGAGTTAAATAGCATTTAATGCTTTGAATTCAATTTTTTAGTTATTGTTTTGTTTGAATTTTGAATTCAATTTTCATATCTTTTCATGAAATAGTGTCATATATGAAACATTGTGTTTTATGGTGAAATGGTGTTGTTTCATCAAAGGTTGCAAACTTTTGAAACAACATCCATGTCTCCTATAAATATATGATTCTATTCAGAAAAATAACACAAGAACTAAAAACGAATTTCTCTTCCAAATTCCAGAAAACCTTCCTTGCATTTCGGGTTCTTCACTTGTCTTGTGCAGACTCGAAATAAGGCTGACATTATCCTGAGTGTTTTTGCATTTTCCAACTCTAAGACATAATAAAAGAGTGCTTGAAATACTTTTAAGGAAAGTGATTCTCAATCACGATTCAGTCCTGGATCCATTTAATTTTACCGAATTTTCTAACATAAATTACGAATGATTACACATCAATTTTTATTGATTTTTGTCTTCATTTTATTAACTAATGTATTTGCTTAATTATATATAACTCTACTAGTGATGTTATGAACAAGGGTCTAGGATGTATGGTATATTTAAGGTGTACAATAAAATAAAAATCACATATTTTGAGTTATATCTGAACCCTTTATTTATTATAGGTGTTGTATTGTTCATCCTAATTTAAAATCATGAGATATAATTGACAATGAATGTCTCTCTCAAAAAGCGAGGAAGTGGTAGTGGATTGCTGATGAGTGTATTTTAATACATTATATTTTACTTTGTGCTAACACATTTTTATGATTTGTTATTTTATTTTACTGTTTTTAGTGCGTTTTCTATGTTTAACTCATTTCTGTTTTTAAATTTTAAATCTGTTATTTATTTTTTGAATAAACAGTAATTTGATACCTTGATGTGCAGGTCATAACTTGAGCTACGGGATACTGTTTTATGCCTTCTAATATAATTTGGAAAGCTGAGAGGATAAGATACAAGTTTCGTGTTGAAGTCAGAAGCTAAATTGAAGCGAAGAAGAGTTGAATAATTCATTTTATCTCCAAACTTAATAAAATAATTAGTTTTGTGCCGTTTTTTTTATGTTTTTCAGGTGATATGCTATTAGGGTCCGATTTCCCTTTTATTATTTAAGTAAATTCGCAGTTTTTTTTTTCATTCATACAGGTATTCACGAAATTAGAAAAGTTGTTACGAATTCTATGGAAAACAAACACCCTAGGGATTGTTTTGTTGTAACCATGTTTCCATCCACTTTTTTTTTTTAGAATTTTCAAAGCTATTTCAATTCTTTTTCAATTCTTTATGTAAATACAATTTCTTAATTCGGTTTCCATTGTTTGCTTAATTTGATTGCTGCTTATAGAATATGATTGATTTATTTCAATTGATGTATGTTTTGTACCGTAACCGCATTTGCTTAATTCGCTTCTACTTAATCTGTTTGCTTAATTCGAAAATTATGAACACATATCATATATTAGTATCAATTGCGCTTGTTATTGTTGTTGTAATCAAAAGAGAATTAAAACTGTTTAGGACTTTGGAATTATATTAATCGATGATAAGTTGGAGACCAGACAATAGATTAATTTGTCAATATTATTCGTAATCAAAATTCTATTAATCGTAATCTTAGTCGAAACCTAAAAACCCCATCATTGTTTCCATCAGTTGGTTAAATCATTCAAGAGTCCTTGTGATACGACTCGAGTGTCGCTTCCGTTTTACTACATTTTTAGTTCTCGTTTTTTACCTGTGTGCGACATCGGATGAAACTGGAACCGTTGATGGAGACTCTTATCGATTTTAACCAATATTAGAGTCAAATGTGTTGTGATTCTGCATCCTGGCCCTTTCGTTCTTGTTGTTTTGGCCTTTACGCGATCTAGTGTCAAAATCCCGATTTTTTGAAAAACCGGGTATGAATTGAAATATTTACGTGCCATTATAGAGGAAAATAATCAGGGTATTTTAGTACAAAATACAAGAACCCCCCCCCCCCCCCCCCCCTAAAATCCCCACATTTTTTATTTTTCAATTTTTTATTTATTTTCTGTTTTCATATTTTCGAAGAATTCCGAAAAAAATTATGGTGTCTTATTTTATTTTTATTTCCTTATTTTATTTTATTTTAATCATTTTTTTCAATTGTTTTTGTCAATACGGACATTGTCGATATTTTCATAATTGTTGTTGCATTGGTGAAATATGTCTGGTTGTTCTTAGTTGTTTGATTTTGATCCTGAAGTAGAGAGAACTTTTCACGCACGTCGTAGAGTCGATCAGGCTAGTACTAGTGCACCTGTTAGTGATTTTGATTTTGATTTTATGTTCTCCCATAATTTGTTAAATTCTGATTTTTATTTTAATTATCATAACATGGCTGAACAGAGAATTATAAGAGACTCGATGCACCAGATGTGAATTATAATGCACTTTGTATTGAGTATCTTGAAGTTGTTACACCTTTTGAATGAAAATCTGGTTTAATACATTTGTTGCCAAGATTTAATAGTTTTGTAGGTGAGGATCTGCATAAGCATCTGAAATAATTCCAGGTTGTGTGTTATACACCATTGAGGTCTCAAAAAATCACCAAAAATCATGTCAAGCTCAGAGCCTTTACATTCTCACTACAAGATGTTGCAAAAAATTATTTGTATTATCTTGAGCCAAAATTTGTCACAAGCTGGAATGATTTGAAAAGAGTGTTCCTAGAAAGATTTTCCCTGCCTCAAGAGTTGTTTCAATCAGAAAAGAAGTATGTGGTATTAGACAGGTTGACATGTGATCATTGGCCAAATATTGGGAGAGATTCAAGCAGTTAGTGTCGAGTTATCCTTAACACCAGATTTCTGAGTAATTATCAAACCAATACTTTTATGAGGGATTACTACCTAGTGACATAAATATTCTGGATGCTGCTAGTAGAGGAACACATGTTGATAAGATCCCAACTGTAGCTAAGGCCTAAATTGAAAATATGTACTCAACTAACAACAATTCAAAACCAGAAACAACTATGTGGTTTTGACAAAAGAAGTGCATGGAATTCAAGCTTCTTCTTTCAACAAGGTTTTAGAAACTAGAATTGATGAACTTACTTCATTGGTGAGACAATTGGCAATAGGAAAAACTCAAACACAGAGGTTATGACATTTGCACCTCCTCTAAACACCCAACATATACATGTCCTACCTTGCAAGAGGGTGTAATTTCTTATTTCCCTTAAGCATACGCAACAAACATTTACAATCCTCAGAACAACAACCAGTATTGGTATAACACTCATGACATATCCACTAACACGTATCATCCCAACTTGAGAAACCATCTAAACCATCGGTATGAGAATCCACCCACGCAACAACCTAGTCAACAACAATTGATGTTACCACTGCCATCACCACATAACACTCCACAAGTAAACATGTTTTCTTAATTCGCATTTGTTTAATCAGTTTGCTTAATTCGCAAATTAGAAACACATATCATATATTAGTATCATTTGCGCTTGTTATTATGATTGTAATCGAAAAGAAATTAAAACCGTTTAGGATTTTGGAATTATATTAATTGATGATAAGTTGGAGACCGAACAGTAGATTAAATTGTCAATAATATACGTAATCAAATTTTATTAATTGTAATCTTAATTGAAACCTCAAACCCCCTCAGTTTTTGATCAGTTAATTAAGTCATTCAAGAATCCTTACGATACGACTCAGGTGTCATTTCTATTTACTACATTTTTAAACTCGCTTTTTATCCGTATGCGACAACGGATCAACTACTATTGGTCACACATTTTTTCACGACGAGTCATTACATGGAGATGATCATTTTTCCTTTTTGGTTAGGACAATCAGACTAGGTATTAATTAACCCCTATCCAAATTTAAATTATGGGAGTTCGAGACTGGATCAAAGGCCTATTAGGAGATTAGGAGATGGCCATTAATTTTTCCTTCTAATTTTAAAGTGGAACTTGGTGAAGTGAGCCTCTAGTATTGTGGTCGAGGTCCATGTTTCACTACGTGAGGGTTAAGTTTATGACTTTCTATGTTTATATGAATCCACACTCTCCCGACACAAATAATATTCCGACCAAACTATTATTCAAATTAAACGACTCAAGTTGTACATGTTACTTTAAAGTTACCACAAATATTTTTAAGAAAATGAAATTAGAACTATAATAAAAATTCATAAAACTTAATTACGATTATCATTTATTCATTGAAATAAAATTTACACACTTTTTAAAATTTTGTCGCTATATTAAAAAGTGATTTTTTTATTGACAATAATAAAACACTAACTATCAACAATTATCAATTTTCCTCTACTATTTAAAATTCAATTGATATAGAATATTTTACTCAGTCAATTAACCATAAATGTTAAATTTTTATTTGTGTTTGACCTTCTTATAATCACATATAAAATATATTGATATAAAATATTATTTTGAATGGTTGTAATGTATAAATAGTATATTTAAACAACTTCATATTTAAGCTAAATAAATTTAAAAAAAAATTCCAAAAATAAAATCATTTACCATACACATTTCATGAAATAATAAATAATAACTTATACAATACGATTCTTGGCAAAATTAATACAAAAAAAATAAATTTTCAAACTATAAAACGAATACATCCAATTTTTTTGGTCAACAATACAAATACATCATAAATAATTATTTGGACTATATAAAAAAGATATACCTATTCTTATGAAAAAGAAAATAAAAGGTATACTTGGGTTAGACGCTATCATGATAATAACAAATTTGAAGTCAAATTTAATTTAATAGACTAAATAAGATAAGAACATAATAAAAGAAAATGATAAAAAAAATAGAAAAGATATCTGATTACATAACAAAGATAATTTTCTTAACAATTATGAAATATTTTAGCCAACAATAAATGATAATTATTTATATTTATATATAATAAAAACAAAATAAAATTCTAAAATATATTCACCAAAATTTTCAATCTTCAAATGAAAATAGTGGATCATCTCTCTCTCCGAAATCCCGCGCTTCTCTCGTTCTCGCTGTGGCTCTTCACAATCGTAGCACCGACTTTTCTTCTCTGCGATCCAAATCTAAGCCATTACAACTTCAACACTCACTCGTTCTTTTAGGTATTATTCTCCACCATTCATGCATTGTTGTTGATTATTATTATTATTATTATTATTGTTTGAAATGTGATTTTTTTTTACTCATGGTTTTTCATTTTCGATTTTTGTTGAAGTGATTATATATTAATCTGTTTTTGCTATGTTTGTATCGTAGGGTTAGGGTCTTATGTGTGTTTTTTCTCGCTTGCATGCAATGTTCATCAACTTTTCTGCTTTGTTGTTTTTCCTTTGAAAATTCTTTCAAAAACTTGATTTTTCTTTTTTTTTTGCGTGTGTGCTAGTGCTAGGTTTTGTTCATGTTGTTTTCGTGAATTGGTTTGTTTTATGATAGATTAGGTTTTATTTTTTACTTAACCATAGTTTTTTGTGAAATAATAGTTATGCTGAAAGGTGGAATGCAAGGAGAAAATTTTAGATATAAACCATGTTGATTGATTGATGATTTAGTTGTCTAGAAATAATGTATTGAACTGAATTTTTTGTTTAAAATCGATCCACGATCCACGGCATGAAGGTTTTTTATGCCTTTGATAACGCGATTATGGCTACATTATGTGGATTGGAGTGCAATTTTTTATGACATGGATTGACACAACCGTGAATGCGGTTTAGGATGTTGGTTATTAGTATAGGTAGTTTGTTTTTGTTTAATAACAATTGCGGTGATGGTGAAAGTTAAAACTGTGATTTTCTTCTTTTATGAGTGGGCCACTTGTTTGAAATTATTTTGGGATTTGAGGTTGTTGAATTCTGGTGTTTGAGATGCAATCGGGAGATGGGGGTAGTAGTACCCCTAAGACGGAATTGGAAGGTGAGGCTTTGAACACAAAGATGAAGAAGAGTGGAAATCTAAGCGGCAAAGATATGATCTTCAGAGCTGATAAAATTGATTTGAAAGCTTTGGATGCTGAGCTCGAAAGGCACATGAGCAGGGCTTATTCCAGAAGTGCCGAGGCAAGGAGGCCTAGAGAAGAGTGGGAGGTTGATTTGGCCAAATTGGATTTACGATATGTTGTTGCGAATGGAGCTTATGGCACTGTCTACAAGGGAACTTATGACAACCAAGCTGTTGCAGGTATGTGTACTTAATGTTTTGCATTCTTATTATGCTTGCTTGTCTTTGTTTAAAGCAGGATTGTTAAATAGCAGCTATATCGGAGTTATACTACTATAGTGTAGCGGAATTTGACAAACCGTTCCGTAATACGCTATTTAATACAAAATATTATCAAATAGCGGGCTAGAGTGGGGAGTTGTAGCACTATTCCTTAACGAAATTTTAAAAATATGTCTTTTTCCGTTATCTGCGATTGACAACATTATTTTAAAAATAACAGAAAATAAAATATGTCAACTTAGTTAGATAGTAGAGGATATTGTACTTTCTCAAGGTTTGTTCTTTCAGCCTCGATTTTAGGTTTTGAAATGTGGCTGTTGTTGCGGTTCTGTTAAAATCGTTGATACTGCATGTAACGACAAATAAATGACGGACAAATTCGGTTGGTGCAACCATAATTGCAGTAAAGGACTAAATAATCTTTATGTGTACTTTATGTTTTGCATTCTTATTCTAGTTGGTTGTCTTTGTTTAAAGCAGTGTTGTTAAATAGCTGCTATAGCGGAGTTATATTGCTATAGTGTGTGGTGTTTGGACAAACCGTTTTTATTCCGCAATACGCTATTTAATACAAAATATTATCAAATGGTGGCTATAGCTGAATTTTAAAAATCTGTCTTTTTTCGCTATCCGCGATTAACAACATTATTTTAAAAGTGACAGAAAATAAATATGTCAATGTAGATAGATAGTAGAAGTTATTGTACTCACTCAAGGTTTGTTCTTTCAGCCTTGAATCTAGGTTTTGAAATGTGGCCGTTCTTGCGGTTCTGTTAAAATCGTTGATACTGCATATAACGACAAATACAGTTGGTGCAACCATAATTGCAGTGTCAAAGAACTACTAAATCTTTTATACTGCGGCTTTCTGCCGCAATTTAAAGCTACAATACGAACATTTTTACCTTATTCAGTTACACTGTTCCCATAAAATAACTGCTCAAGTCATTAGCATTGGTCTCAATTTTGTGTAGAAATTGTCATGTTGAATTTTCTAGTGAAAGTGTTGGACTGTGGTGAGATGGTTTGCCACTATCGCTGAAACTGTTGCTTTATGAGCATCATTTTGACTGGAGGTTACTCTCTGGGAAAAACTTGATCATTCAGTTCAGATGTCACAAAAGTACAAATTTTAACAATCCACAATTTTCCGTGGTTGACTAGATTGTTTTAAAAATATAACAGAAATTAAATTATGCTATTCAATGTAGTTAAATAGTTGAAGGGATTATATTCTCTCAAGGTTTGTTCTTTCAGCCTCAAATCTAGATTTTGAATTGTGGCTGTTGTCGTGCTTTTGGTATAAAATCTTTGATATTGCATATGACAGATAAATGTGGATGATGTGATCATAATTGCGGTATGGTAGACCTACATAATCTTTATATTGCATTTGTCGGCCGCAATTTAAATCTGCATTACAAATTTTATTGCCTTATTCAGTTATGCTGTTCCCATATAATTAATGCTAAAGTCATAGTCATAGCCTTGATTTTTTTGTTTAGAAATTCTCACTGAATTGTCATGTTCAATTTTCTAGTGAAAGTGTTAGACTGGGGCGAGGATGGTGTTGCCAGTGTGAATGAAATTGCTGCTTTACGAGCAGCATTCCGGCAGGAGGTCACTGTTTGGCAAAAACTTAATCATTCAAATGTCACAAAAGTACTTAATATCCTTCACATTGTTATATTTAAATTCATCATTACTACTTTGCAAATTCTGCATTCTTATTTTTCTCCTTCTTTCCTATACGAGGTCGAACAATAGGCATTTTATTTTTTAAAATCGTTAATGTGTAATTGTTCATATCATTCTTCCAACAGTTTGTTGGAGCTTCTATGGGCACTTCAAATCTTAAGATTCCTTCAGACGCTGGTGGTCAAAATCCCCTTCCTTCCAAGGCGTGTTGCGTTATTGTTGAGTTTGTTCATGGTGGGACATTAAAACAATTCTTGATGAAAAATAGGCGGAAGAAACTTCCATTTAAGATTGTGGTTCAGTTGGCTTTGGATCTCGCTAGAGGGTGAGTCTCATTGTACTTACCTTTTACAATTGTTGGTATATAATTGTATTATTCCTCTCTCAAACACATGTTTTTTCATATTGCAGTCTTAGTTATCTACATTCGAAGAAAATTGTTCACCGTGATGTAAAAACTGATAATATGTTGTTGGATGAAAATCAAAAATTGAAAATAGCTGATTTCGGAGTTGCTCGGGTTGAAGCGGTAAATCCAAGTGAAATGACGGGTGAAACTGGAACCGTTGGATACATGGCGCCGGAGGTACTAATCGTTCTTTGTAATATGCTCTCGATATCATGTAGTTAAATGTGATAGCTGCTTATGGAAGTAGAAATCCGAACTCTATTTCAATAATTTTCTTCAATCTCAGCCTTAAACTATGTGTAGGTTATAAATGGTAAGCCATACAACAGAAGCTGCGATGTCTACAGCTTTGGCATTTGCTTGTGGGAAATTTATTGCTGTGACATGCCTTATCAAAACCTGAGCTTTGCTGACGCGTCGTCTGCCGTTGCTAATAAGGTCAGTTCATACAATGAACCATGAAGTCTTTCTATCTACCATCATATTCTTTTCCTATGAGCATTTTTGAAATTTTCATGATCTTGTTTCTACATGGCATGATTTAGTCATATATTCATTCCTATATATATATCACATAGTAAACTTTTTCAGCTGTCATTACACGACGATAAACATTTTAACTAATTTGAACTACATTTACATTTAATTCATAAGTATGCTCCCTATCACGCTGCCATAAACATTTTCTCTAGAAATACTTTATTCTGTTTTATACATCATTCTACACTTCCATCTATAACCAGATTTGCTTCCATTCTTGCTCAGAATTTACGACCAGATATTCCTCGATGTTGTCCAAGTGAGTTAGCAACTATAATGAAAACATGCTGGGATAAACATCCAGAAAAGCGTCCACAAATGCAAGAGGTGGTGAGAATGCTGGAAGCACTTGACACAAGCAAAGGAGGTGGAATGGTACCATATGATCAGAGACCATCTTGTTTTTGCTTTAGACGTTTTCGTGGTCCATAATTATTCATACTCGATTTTTGATGAGTATTATTATGTACATTACTAGTAGTTACTGTCGACTATGTAAACCTGGGAGATATGTTGCAGCTTTCAACTGTCATTTGCTGGCTTGTCAATTTACTGCTGAATTATATACTTTTTAATAAAAATGAATCGGATATTGAACTAGTATTGAGTTGCTGGTATTGTGAGTTATTGGTTTATTGGAGACTCAATGTGGCCTCTATGGGTTCATGACTCATGAGCACTACTGTCTCTGGTTTTATGTTGGATAGATTGGGTTTGTTATGAAACAATCTATCAATTTTAGATATATAGAGAACTTGCAAATCAACTAAAGAAAAGGAACCATTGTTTTTCTAAATGGTGTTATATATTTTTGTTTTAAAAAAATTTATAAATTTATTTAAGGAAGCTTCAAATAAAAAGATTGATTTAAATATTTTTTTGAAAATGTTAGTTTAGATACTTTTGAGATGCATCTTTTTTAAAAAATTAAAAGATTTAAAAAACACAAAATCTATTCCTTTTAAAAGTAAAACAAACGGGTGTTGTAAAGTATGTTGTAAAGTGAGAAAATAGAGGGAGGGTATGCATATTCTATATAACTTTAATGGATAAAAAGGTTTTTTCACCCATGTTCAATAGGAGTTTCTGTTTATCTCTGGAATTTTATTTTTAAAAAGTCCTCTTTATAATTTATGATTATTTTGTTTTAGAAAATTGTGATATTTTACTGTGCAAATATCCTGATACACTGTTGGTATTTTTTCAATATGATTTTTTAATTTTTTTTATACACATGACATTATTATTATTATTATTATTATTATTATTATTATTATTATTATTATTATTATATTGAAATATGTTTAAAAGGATTAAGAGACTGGTTGAGAGAATTTTCAGAACCTTGGTCTTCAGAACCTTCGTCTTCAGACTCTTGACATAGTTTCTTAGAATCTGGTCTTCAAAGTCTTCAGATCTTGTTCTTTAGAGTCTTCAGAACTTGAAAGCGCGGAATCTTGAAGGCTTGACACACCTTTAGAGGCTCTTCTATCAGAGTCACAGTCAGAAGCTTTGGCACAAACGTTCATCAGAACCGTTGTCTAAGAGCATTCTAGTAATTGACATCATCTTGTAAAGTATGTTTGTATCTCTTCAGAATCAGAGTGTCTTGAGTTCAAAATCTGATGACGTCACACGTCAATTCTTCAGAGTCAGAATATGTTAGCAAAAACTAAACACTAGACAAAACCATTATGGTACAACATTATTCTCTAAGAAACAATGCATTGTTATCATCAAAACTAAGTGGCAGATGTAGGATCAAATCTTGTTCTTACATCAATTGTGGTTTTGGCCTCCATAAATCTGCTGTGTGGAAAGAACCTATCAATAAAATTTTCCTTAAGCACATTCCAATCTATCATAGTCTGAGTTGGTTGGTCAAGGCACTATTCTTTTGCTTTTCCGATCAATGAATGAAGGAATAATCTCTTGAACACTTGTTCTTCTTCTGCTTCAGGAGCTCCAATTGTACCATAAATCTCATAAAACTTGGTAAGGTGAGTATAAGGATCTTCATGGGCAAGCCCAATAAAAGGATTTACATATAATATCTGAAGCAAACTAGTTTTCATCTTTGAGTTCCTTGCATTTTGTGCAGGTCTAGCAAAATGAGCATTCCTTGGGCTGTTTTGACTAAGCCCTCGAACAATTTCTGGTTCAGCTATGACTTCTTCAATTTTAGGAGTTGTTGAAGAAGTAGAAGTAGAAGTTCCTTCATGTTGGTTCCTTTATTTGGATAGATGCTTTCACTTTTTGACTCTGATGTTGTTTCTACGAGATGTTCTTTCTATTTCAAGATAAAAAATAAGTTGATCTTTCAATGTACTTCCTCGCATACACAAAATTCTGAAATCTAACCACACAAGTGAACAAACACGAGAGGTAACAAATATAACAATATACAATTTATAGAAGTGCAAAATTACTTAAAATAATAGAAAATGTTGTTATGCTTGTAATATATAAGTCAATCCACGACAACGACACCATTTTGATAAAAACCGCTTTTGAAGGGGTAAGTATTTTGTATCGTCTCCACAAGGATTAGTGTGATGTCACTACTGTTCAACAATTAATATGATTTTAAGAAAAGGTTCACAAGAGTTTTAATTACGAAAAGTCACGATTGTTAACGAGCTAAAAAAACAATATATGCTACGAAACTAACAAGTAGAGAAAACACGTCAAGATTGAGTTTCATTATCCTTTTTCCTATGTATTCAAATAATATAGTATGTGAACATAGTTAATCATCTATATTATCACATATCACTCTTCAACACCGTTTATGTCTAATCGATGATGTGAGGTTTACCGTATTGCTTAATCGATGATCTCTCTACCTATTAAGCAATATGATAACATTAAGACTTGATATAGGTGAATATCAAACCCCAACTCCATCTCTAGACTTGGGTATTTGATAGATGATGATCTTAGGTCAAGATTTGAAATATATTTATCAATAATGATTCAAACCCATAAATTTAACATGAAAACAAAGATAACAGCAATATTGATGCATAATATGTTCACAAAATAATGATCAGAAGAAATACATACAATTCCAGTTAATTACATCCAATCCTGACACAAGATATTTAGCTACACATCTTCATGGTAGCTTGATCACAAGAAAATAGAAGAGATGAATATGCATCAAAGTTGATTAATCGAAGATTGTTGCATATCCAGATCCAATTTTACATGATTATGAGTTTTCTCTCTTTGGTGATATATTTCTCTCTCTAAAATAATGGAATGCCCTAAAAATATGACTTGAAAAGTTATTTATACTATATTGCTAAAACCACCCGCACGCAGCCCCAAATATTGCGCTAAATGCAGTAACACGACAAAACAAGATAAACTACCATAAACAACGCTCAACACAGCCAAATGACGCTCAACACAGATTCCTGGGACAAATAGAGCTCAACCCACACAAATGACGCTCAACATGGAGCTCCCTAGAAATCATACTTTGAGCGCACTTAGCGCGGTCCTGGTGATGAAATTTTCTCCCAAAAATGCATGTTGAGCCAATTTTATGCCTTTTATGATCAAAGCTCCTTCCATGCAAGCATACCTACAAAAATGGTTGCAATTAAGCTAACTTCACACTATTTACATGATGAACTTTTAAAGCTAGATATTTACTTAAAAGTTGAGGTTTTGCTACTAGAATCTTATGAAACAAGTTAATAAGTGCCAAGTTTTTATGCATTAACTCACCATAAATTGGTACTTATCAATATGTTGAATGAACAAACTTATCCCCATCTTGTGAGAGATTTCTAGGTTAGGGTAGAAGAATTTGATGAATTTGCTGTTGCATGTGAAAAACTAAGACTTCTGGTTGATAAAGGCAACTCTTTTGAATGGGTAGACAAGGATAGAAGTAGGATTAAAGAAGTTTGAAGAGGTTGAAATTAGGTCTGTTGTTATGGGTATTGATGTGGTCATTACTCAGAAAACAATTTCTAAACTCTTGAGAATTTTAAACTCTGGTAGATTTGTTGTGGACACCAAAGACAACAGTCGTGAAGCAGATGCTATCAAGTGGTGTCTGTTTAAAAGTGCTGACAATCTATGTTCTTTTGATTTTGGAAATGTGAGTGTTTGGCACAATGTGTATGTTTCTCCTTCATGATATCCCATCATATCATTTTTCAAGATATATATTTACTTTCCAAGCATGATTTATCTAGTATATATTTCAACCCTACGATATAAAAACTCTACTGGCCATAATTCCTAAAATCAACTATCTCAAGCATTTTAAGGATTTAAGACCCATTAGACCGGGTGGTTTCTTGATCTATTACAACAGACGGTATTATTCATATATCTTTTCATTTCCTTCTTTTTTTTAATCTATTCTCTAGAGTATTCCTCTCCCTAACACTCCTTCTCCCCATTCACCACGTGTAGATAATTTTTCAAAGTTCTTGAAGTTAAATGATTTTCTTCGGGGCCCAAGGACATATATTTCCAAAAAATGAGATTTATTTGATGAAGAAACTGTTGAATAAACTTTAATGTTATAGTTAGTGGGTTTTTATTAATAAGTTAGTGGAGAGATTAAGAGTCTGTTGTAGTTGGAAGGTCAAGAGATAGTGACCTATTAATAGTATTTACTAATAATTATGTTTCCTAGAATAGCTGAAGTTTCTGAGTCTATATAAAGACCAAAGATGTACTCTAATGACAAAGATGTTGAATCAAATGCCGTTGCCACGGCTAACGAAGTTAAATTACGAAAACTGGAGTATCCAAATGAAAGCTCTTCTCGGATCTCTAGACGCGTGGGAGGTGACCAAACATGGGTTTGAAGAACCAACAGATATTGTGGGATATACGAAAGCTCAAAACAAGGCATTGAAAGAGACGCGATCGAAGGATAAAACGACACTATACATGCTGTTTAGGGTTGTTGATGAATCAGGCTTCGAAAAGATTGCCGGTTCGACTACGTCGAAAGAAGCGTGGGACATGCTAAAGAAAGTGTTCAAAGGAGCAGATCCAGTAAAGCAAGTTCGACTCCAAACACTTCGTGGCGAATTGGAGAGGATGCAGACGAAGGAGTCAGAAAATGTATTTGACTACATCACGCGTGTACAAAAGGTGGTGAACCAACTCACCAGAAATGACGAAATAGTAACTGATGCACGAGTTGTTGAAAAGATTTTGAGATCTTTAACAGATAAATTTGAGAATATTGTGTTCGCAATAGAAGAGTCGAAGGACCTTTCGACACTCTCAGTCGAAGAGGTCGCTGGTTCCCTCGAAGCACACGAACAACGTAAGATGAAAAAGAAGGAAGAAGGAGTAGAGGACGCAAATCAAACCAAGGAGCAAATCAAAGACGAAAAGGTACTCTTTTCTCAAAAAAATTTAGGAAGAGGACGTGGTCGTGGAGGACGTGATAGTGGTCGAAGTGGTAGAGGCAGCAACTTCGAGAGAGGACAGTCGAGCCAGCAAAATTGGCATGGCAGAGGACGTGGTCAAAGAGGTGGTAGGTCGAACCATTCCAACTTTGAATGTTACAAGTGTGGCAAGTATGGTCATTATGCGATGGATTGCAACTCATTCAAATGCTATAACTGTGATAAAGTGGGACATCTTGCAAAAGATTGTCGAATCGAAAAGAAGGTAGAAGAAACAACCAATCTAACTTTGGAAGCTGAAGCAAATGAAGGTTTTCTCTTGATGGCTCAAAATGAGATCAACACAAATGAAAATGTTTGGTATCTTGACTCAGGAGCAAGTAACCATATGTGTGGTCACAAACACTTGTTTAAAGAAATGAGAAAGATTGAAGATGGCAATGTGTCTTTCAGAGATGCATCGAAAGTGAAGGTCGAAGGCAAGGGAACGATCCGTTACTTGCAGAAGGATGGGTTGATTGGATCAATTCAAGATGTTTATTATGTACCAAATCTTAAGACCAACATCTTAAGTTTGGGACAACTTACAGAAAAAGGTTATTCGATACTTATGAAAGAACAAATACTGTAGTTAAAGGACAAGCTGTGACATCTGATTGCTCGTGTCGAAATGGAGAGAAATTGAATGTACAAACTGAATCTGATAAACGTTCGAGAAAATTTTTTACAAGTAAATGTCGAAGACAAAGCGTCACTATGGCATCTACGCTTTGGTCATCTATATCATGCTGGTTTAAAAAGGTTGGCGAAAAAGAACATGGTGCATGGACTACTAGATATGGATTATGAAGGAAAGTTCTGTGAAGAATGTGTGCTTAGCAAACAAACAAGAACTTCATTTCAAAAGAAGGCAGAATATCAAGCTAAGCATATCCTTGAATTGATTCACACCGACATATGTGGGCCAATCACGCCAGAATCTTTCAGTAGCAAGAGATACTTTATTTCCTTTATCGACGATTACTCACGGAAGACATGGGTTTATTTCTTGAAAGAAAAGTCTGAAGCATTCGAGGTGTTCAAAAGGTTCAAAGTAATGGTGGAGAAGGAAACCGACAGACATATAAAGCAGTTCGATATGATAGAGGTGGTGAGTATACTTCGACAACCTTTATGCAGTATTGTGAAGAGCAGGGCATAAGGAGATTTCTAATTGCAGCATACTCACCTCAACAAAATGGGGTGGTTGAAAGGAAGAATCGAATAGTCCTTGACATGGTTCGTTCAATGCTTAAAAGCAAGAACATGCCAAAGGAATTTTGGGCAGAAGCTGTACAATGTGCCATTTATGTTCAGAATCGATGTCCACATTCGAAGTTAGAAGATCAAACACCACACGAAGCGTGGAGCGGACAGAAGCCAACAGTTTCTCATCTCAAAGTATTTGGTAGTGTGGCTTATGCACACGTACCAGATCAACGAAGAACGAAGCTTGGAGACAAAAGTCAGAAATACATACTCATTGGGTATGATGAGAAAACAAAAGGGTACAAGCTATTCGATCCCATAAGAAAGAAGGTGATAGTGAGTAGAGATGTTCGAATAAACGAAGCAAGTAAGTGGGACTGGAACAGTTCGACAGAAGTTATCGTCGAAGTTGAAGAATCATTTGTCGCTGTACCACCAAACATTTCAACAAAACTTGAAGACTCTGACAATGAAGATGAACCTCCACAACCCAGAATGCGAAGTTTGCAAGATCTGTATGATTCGACAAGTGAAGTGCACCTTGTATGTCTCCTGGCAGATGTTGAAAACATCAGTTTTGAAGAAGCAGTACGAGACAAGAAGTGGAAAAGTGCCATGGACGAAGAGATCAGGGCGATTAGCCACAATAACACTTGGGATCTAGTTGAATTGCCAAAAGGTAGTCAACCCATTGGTGTAAAGTGGGTATTCAAGAAAAAGATGAACGCTCAAGGAGAAATAGAACGATACAAAGCGAGACTTGTTGCGAAGGGATACAAACAGAAAGCAGGAGTTGATTATGACGAAGTATTTGCACCTGTTGCAAGAATGGAGACAATTCGATTACTCATATCTTAAGCTGCTCAATTCAAATGGCCAATATTTCAAATGGATGTCAAAACAACTTTTCTGAATGGTGTACTCGAAGAAGAAGTCTATGTTGAACAACCACTCGGGTACATGAAAGCTGGAGAAGAGAAGAAGGTACTGAAATTGAAGAAAGCGCTATATGGGCTGAAGCAAGCACCGCGGGCATGGAACACACGTATCGACACATATTTCAAGGAGAACGGGTTCGAGCAATGTCCGTACGAACATGCCATCTATGTGAAGAAAAATGGAAGAAATGTATTACTTGTTGCTCTCTATGTCGATGATCTTATTTTTATGGGCAGTAATGATCAGATGATAGAAGAATTCAAAAGCACAATGACACGTGAATTCGAGATGACAGACTTAGGCCTGATGAGATTCTTTCTTGGTCTGGAGGTTCGACAAGAAGAAACAGGAATCTTTATCTCACAAGAAAAATATGCAAAAGAAATCTTGAAAAGATATCAGATGGAAATCTGTAATCCGGCTTCGACGCCAATGGAACCAGGAACAAAGTTGTCGAAATTTGATGGAGGAGAACGTGCCGAAGCAGGCAAATATCAAAGTTTGGTAGGAAGTCTTCGCTATCTCACATGTACAAGACCAGATATCTCATTAAGTGTAGGCATTGTAAGTCGATTCATGAAGGAGCCAGTTTACACACATTGGAAAGCATTGAAGCGAATTCTGAGGTACATCCAAGGAACAGTGTCACTTGGGATGTTCTACTCGAATTCAGACAAATACAAGTTGGTTGGTTACTCTGACAGTGATTGGTGCGGAGACATAGACGATCGAAAAAACACTTCTGGATATGTGTTCCTCATGGGAAATACTGCATTCACTTGGCTTTCTAAAAAGCAGCCAATAGTAACACTTTCGACATGTGAAGCAGAATATGTAGCAGCATCCTGGTGCGTTTGTCATGCAATATGGCTCAGAAGATTGATGAGTAAAATGGAGCTAAAACAGAAAGGTGCAACAATAATACAAGTTGACAACAGGTCAGCAATTGAGTTAGCAAAGAATCCAGTAAACCATGAAAGGAGAAAACACATTGACATTCGCTTCCACTTCATTCGAGAACACGTGAAGGAAGGAAATGTCGAATTGAAGCATAATGCAAGTAAGGATCAAGCAGCAGACATTTTCACAAAACCACTATCAAAAGAAATCTTCGACAGAGGCAAGAAATTGATAGGCACGATGAATAGAAGAAACATTTAAGTTTACAGAGGAGTTTTGTTGAATAAACTTTAATGTTATAGTTAGTGGGTTTTTATTAATAAGTTAGTGGAGAGATTAAGAGTCTGTTGTAGTTGGAAGGTCAAGAGATAGTGGCCTATTAATAGTATTTACTAATAATTATGTTTTCTAGAATAGCTGAAGTTTCTGAGTCTATATAAAGATCAAAGATGTACTCTAATTAAAATACAGAAGTTACAAAAAACTTTCTTCCTTCTGTCAGAAACAAGGCTAAAGAAGGCCTTTACAAAATTTTGGAACAATATTAAGAGCATTGGAGAAGTTGACCCTGAGGGTGATAACTTCCCAATAAGAAAAACCATTACATTGAAATTCATTTTCTACTTGAGACGTGTACCAAAGAGGAGAGGAAAAACCTTTCTAGTGAGGAGTGAACCCAGTGTAAAATTGATTATTATGTATTTTATGAAGTCATTTTCTTCTTATGAACTGACATGTATTATATTTTTTCGTAAATATTATGGATTGTCTTGATTTTATTCTGAAAATTAAGAAATAAGGAAGAGATAATCCTTCCCCAATTGTGATGTTGGAAACACTCCTTGAAGCTGATGCCAGGGAGACCATGCAGACAAAGGGTCTTGTGCAGGTAACCCTTGATGATACCGTGAAGCCGGTGGACATAGAGAAAAAGGGTCCAATAAGGGTCCAATAGGCCATAAGGTCGATTTTGGAAAGAAAATAACTATTTCAAAGAAACCAACTATTCCATAGAAACTTATGGATGAATCTAATGAAAAGGAATCTTCTAGAGTTATTAGTGACTCTAAAAATAGGAAGAGGCTGGAAAAGGGGCTAATTGATGATGAACCCACAAATAAAAACATCGAGAAGATCCCAAACTTAATATATTTTGTTTTAGGTGGAAATGATTGTTCTCACGCTCCTTTCAAGCTTCCAAGTGACTTATTCAACAAAGTTACCTAAATGAGCATGGATATTCATAATGTTATCCTAGGGAGTAACTACACCATCTAATTAACTTAACTAATACTATATACCCATTGTGATTAGATGGAAATGATTGTTGTTCATGTGCAGAGGCCTATCACCCTGCTTTATTTGGGGAGCTGTTGGAAAGGGTGAAGTCATGAATCCAATAAGGCCCCATGAAAATCTTCTCAACCATTATGGATGACAACTACCCTTGTATTCATAAATCCTTTAAGAATTCCCTAGTACAAGTTGAACTTCTCCACTCTAGAATTAAAATATCTAAGGAGAGAATTCATGTTGAACATGTAATCATGGATGGGAAGATAATTCCCATTGTGGCAAGCCTACATCTAAGTTTCCTTTGCTTTTAACTTGTGTTTTAAAATAACGATGTTGGCTCGCTTCTTTTGAGATGTAACACTTTGTAATGTCAGTACTTTGTCTTAATCTTGGAATTAATTCTGATCTTTCTTTCTTTGCATGATTGCTTACCTTATTCATATCTAGTCATTCATATTTTCTATGAAATGTGTTAAGTATTTTAACTTAGTGAAATAATAATGTTAATGTGTTATTTTGGCTCCTTATTGACCCTTGTTTAGGGTTATTGTACTAAACTCTTTGTGATACTTAGTGAAATATCCGATTGATTTCTAAACGTCTCTAGGAAACACACGTCCAAAGGTATGTTCCACGTCCCTATCCCAAAGTTGGTACGAGATTGAGTTTTATGAGAGCGTCACTATCATGTATGAAATGACTAGCTACCGGTGAAGGGTTAGTTGAGTGTCGTACCTACATGTTCAAGGTCTATGGTGTCTTTGTTTGTGTATAACATTTTCATTCAAAGTTTGACATCTTTGAGTATGCACCACCTTCGAGTTTGAGGTTTATGGCGTCTATGACTTTTCCTCTAGTTGCAACACTTTCTACGTGTTACAGGCTTAATGTCAGCACGAAGTTAAATTTTTTACCCTATTATTTGCACAACAATCGAGCAATATTCATGGTGAAAATCTCGTTTATTTAAAATTGTTATGCAAAATCTTACAAAATTTTAAAATCAAAGAAGATAATAAACTTAGCTATAGTAACGCTTCAACTTGGTCTTATTCCATGATCTTAGGATGAGATTTCGGTGGATAGTTTCTATTGTTTCAATACTGGTTTGTAGTCGATATGGGCCTTCCTAGTTTCGTTCCAACTATCCCTCCTCAGCGTTATTTCCCTCAACCTCATATCTTTAAAGGATAAGGTCATCAGGGTAGAACTCCACGGGCTTAACTCTACCTTTTATTTGGTTGTGTTAGCATATTTTATGACATCATCGGTGAAAGACGCAAACCATCTTATTTCATCTTGGAAGTCTAGATCTTCTCGGATCTCTTGTATGTTTTTTTCTCTATGGAAGGGATGAGTCGTTCTCCACCTGAGCTCTCCAACTTTGACTGAAATAAAGACCTTACAGCCACATGTTAGCCTAAAAGGTACCTCCCCGGTCATTGAATGATATGTCCTCCTTTATACCATTAGGACACATAGGAACTCTTTTTCCTAGTTAACCTTGGATCCTTCTAGTCTTCTCCTCAATCCCCTCATTAGGACTCTATTGGTGGCCTCTTATTTGCCATTAGTTTTACGGCGCTCTACAAATGTAAAGTGGTTCTTGACTCCATGGTATTGAAAGAGTTTCTTCAAGTTTTTTTATGAGGAAATTGGGTACCGTTTCCCATATATAGCTAGGAAATTTATCTTGAAGAATTTTTTAATATCGGTGGTTTTCATCTTTGCTAAGGCCTCAACTCCGATCTATTTGGTGTTGTAATCCACTACCATGATAAAAAAATTTATTACCCTAGAGTGAGTAAGAAATAGCCAATGATATCCATGCTAGACTATGAGAATGACCGTGGTGCAGTTAGAGTGCTAAGTTAAGATGGAAGGGAAATTTGAACGTCTCTATGTTTTTGAACATCTCCTCTTCACATATTCCTTGGTGTCCTAGACCATTTAAGGTCTATAATATCCTGCTATGAGGAATTTATTAACAAGGGACTTTCCTCTGAGGTGCTTCTTAGATATACCCTCGTGGACTTCATTATACTCTAAAGGTTTCAGAAGAAATGGCGGGGAGGCATCTCATGTACAATTTCCCCCTATGATTGAGTGCTATAATGCTCTTAGTTTTATATGTCTGGGTTTGGCAGGACCTTCCAGCAGAGTTATATTCATAATGTACACCATGAACAAGGTGATCCATGACAATTTTTTCCATTTATGCCGTCGCGGAGGCCACATCGTCTGGTATGGAGAGACTTGGTTTCTCAAGTGTTTCTTAAATGAAATAATGGTTTATGCATTCCATTCTTGTGATTTCCAATTTTGATAGGATATCGGCCATCATGCTCAAATCCCTTGAGACATGCATAATTTGATATACCCTTAATGAATTTAACGTGTATTTGGCTATGTTTACATACCTCTCATATAAGATATATTTGTCCAGTGCATCCCCATTGAACTTGGAGACCACTAGCTGGGAGTGTGTGTAGCCTAGGTTCTTCTTCCCCCGTCTCTGATGTCACTTTGGGTATGGAGATGAAGGCTTCATACTCAGTCTGGTTGTTGGTGGTGGAAATATAAAAGTGTAGGGACACCTATACTACAAACCCCCGTTGTTCTCAAGAATGAGGTCGACTCCACTTCCAATAGTATGTAAGGATATGTTTGTAAAATACGATACATTTTGTGCATTGCTTGGAGGTGGATGACGTCTTCTCACCAATGAAGTATGCAAAGACTTAGGCTTTGTGGGTCTTACTAGGTTTGAAAGAGATATCAAAATATGAAATCTCTATAGACCACTTTCTCACCCGTCTTCCTGATCTGGTAAAAGATGACTTGATTTAAAGATTGATCAATGCGAACAATTATCGAGTGTGTTAGAAAATAATATTGTCACACCTTCCTTGAATCTATCACTAGAGCTATACCTTTTTTAAAATCTTTTGGTAATAGGTTTCAAGACCTGTTAGCTCCTTGGAGATGAAATATAATGGATTATGGTTGATTCCTCCCCCCTCAAGAAGACGATACTTATTGCTTCTGCTTATACTACTAGACAAATGAACAACATCTCCCCAACCATAGGCCTTGACAAGATCAGAGGTTTGGAGAGGGAGAGATTCAGTTGTGTGAAAGTTTTCTCGCACTCTGATGTCCAATAAAATTGAACTTCCTTCCTCAATAGCCTATAGAATGGAAATGTATGCAGGAAATATCTTGAAATTAACCAGTTGAGGGTATGCATGACAACAAAATATATAACCACTGTAAGACCCTAATTTTGACCCTAAGATCCCTCATGGCATCATTTCATTGCTCATTTGCATTTGCGTTAAGGATCATAGCATCTTGGCTCCTTAACCCTTAAGTTGGGACTTGTGTGAGTTGGTTTGAGACCACCAAGTGTCGCAACTGGATGCAAAAAAAAACAACCGGCAATGAAAAAGAAAACAGAAGAGTCGCCACCGTTCGTTATTTATCCCAAAGGAGGGAAAGGAAACGATCGAAGAAAACCTGAAGAGAAGGAAAAGACAAGGTCTCGCAACCAAATTTTGGGTTCGGGAGTCGATTATGCGAAGGGAAGGTATTAGCACCCCTACACATTCGTAGTACTCTACGGGATCCACTCTTGTTGTTCTAGTCTAAAGGGTGTAGGTATATCTAATGTACTATCTGCTAAAAGAAAGGTTAAAAGAAAATGAAAATGACTCGCAAGGATGTCGCATCCACTGCCTATGTATCTCATCTGAGTATGAGGATCAGAGTCTTCGTAGCTCGGCTACCTATGGGTTAAAGAGAAGTGTGCTCGATAAGACATCGTGTCTTATTCCTACGTATCTCATCTGGAATGAGAATCAGAGCAAAATGTAGTTCAACTAACTACGGGAACAAGGGTCTCGATTGTAACTAGGGCAAGAGAAAGGGAAGGTCTCGATCGCAACGAGGGCGAGAGAAAACAAGGATTAGTTGTTAGTCGTCAGTCAAAAACTCGGCAAGACATCGCGTCTCGTGCCTACGTATCTCATCTGAACATGAGAATCAGAGTTGTCGTAGTTCGGCGAACTAGGGGTTAAGGATTGCCATCTGAACATGGACTTATAAAAGAGGACACCAGCTGTGTCAAAGGAAAGCGGGCAATGTTTCAACGTCCTTGCAGTAGGTGTTGCAACTTGCTGAATCGAGTCTTAGGCAGTTACCTCTTTGCAATAGAATGAACTGACATGCCACAAGATTGGAGACGCACGAAAGGTCTAAAAGTGGGGAAGCTCTGCCCTAGAGTTGTCATGCAATATGGACCTATGTGTTAGGATTTACCAAGGGGATATCTACCTAATGTTAGCATGCAAAGAATAAGGGAATTCTACCTATGTTATCATACAAAGGGTTCTACCTAATGGGTGCTACCTAAATGGAACAAGAGTCGACGGATGGAGCGAGGAGAGGAGCCACGGATAAGGGTAGACGGCGGTGCCTGAGGCAATCGACTTACAAGAGGTAGACGGTGATGCCTGAAGCAATCGACTTACAAGAGAAATGGCGATGCCTGAGGCAATCGACTTACAAGAGGATGGATGAATGCGTGCTGGTTCTGTTAAGTTTTGAAAATGATTACTCGACGTTGGATCGAGCTTTTGATCTTGTTTTGAAATGATTATCGGATGTTCATTTTAATTCTTGTATTAACAGATGAATAAAGAATGAAAGAATAAATATTATACACTTCATGGGAGAGGGGTACATTTGTTATGAATGGGGATGGTTCATGGCAATCAAACAATAAGAATATATGCCTCATACATCATACAAGTAGGCAATAGTTATCAATCAAATCAGATAAGTAAACAGGTATATAATCAAATCAAAGAATCAAAGAATGAAATAATGGGGCATTAAACAATGCATGGGAAGTATGAACATGTTAAACCACCAAGAAATATTAAGCATGGATGAAAGAAACAAGTATAAAAGATGATAGATGAATCAGACTTTGTGTGTAAATGGGATGATCTTCATTTGTAAACTCTTTAATGATGAATATATGGTGAAAACTTTGTTTTATCGATAACTCTTTGTGTTGGTTTATGATCGAGAGATGTTTACCAACTCTTTACCTAGGTTTTCATCCAATCTTGTTTGTTAGCTAGAGATAGTAATGAATGATTTTGTTCACCATAAAGTTGAACCAAAAAGTTGTCATTTTGATAGATTGTGTTAGAGATAAACAATAGATCAAAATGGGAAAACCCACAATGTGTGTTAGAGATAAACACATTGGGAGGACTTTGTGAAATAATTTATCATCTAAAGGAGTTTATGAGTTTGTTGATCGAACATATACATGCAAAGTGATCGTCGAACCCTAACTTTGACAATCGTTCTCAAATAGAAAAACCAAAACGTTTACCGTATTTTCTTACACTTTTATGCAAGCTACCGTGACTAAAACCAAAACCCCTTGTTACTTTGAGTTAAGAATTAAAACAACTGTCGAACGGCGGTGATATCTCACAATCCCTGTGGAGACGATAACAAAAACCCGACACTAAAACTACACTCAACAAAATGGCGCCGTTGCCGGGGATTGTGAATTGATATTGCGAGCATCGCAATAGTTGCTTAATTTTTAACTTTTGAATTTTTGACTTGTGCTTGTAATTTTTTTGGTTTTGTGTGCAGCTTTCGTTTTATGCGAGGGCAGGTTCTTGAGGACGAACTTCTTTTTGATCCCGAGATCGAAAGAACCACCAGGAGACTGAATAGCAGAACGAGACGAAGGAGGCAACAAGCTAGACAACGACAAGAACAAGGAGAAAGTTCTTCTACAACACATCCACCACCTTTCATACCTACCATGGATCAACCACCACAACCACCACCCATGTCCACACCTTGTGTTAACAGTCCAAGGAATACTGCTCAGTTTGCCAACCACACGGGAAGGCAAGCCGAGATGAAAACGGGAACTCTTAACCTACTATATGGAAGTCCATTCACCGGAATGGACCATGAAGATCCCTTTGCTTTTCTCACCAAATTTTATGAGATAGCATTGGCGGCCGGAGTTGATCAAGCTCAAGAGCTACCGTTGTTCAAAAGATTATTTCCCCACGCTTTGCTCGGCAAAGCAAAAGATTGGTACTTGGATCAAACACCTGCAGTCATGACGGATTGGAACGTGTTGGAAGAGAAGTTTATTGAAAGATTTTTCTCCCACAACTGTTTCATGGAATCCAAAACGGCAATCTCCGTGTTTTCACAAGGGACCAACGAATCATTGAATGAGGCGTGGGAAAGATTCAAATCCATGCTTCGGAAGTGTAAAGGGCATGGTTTTGACGAATTGACTCAAATCCACATTTTCAAAAATGGCCTTCAACCAAATTGCAAAACTTTGTTGGATGCTACCTCGGGTGGTTCCTTGTTGTCTAAAAGCGCCGAAGAAGCTACAAATATTATTAACCGAATGGCTCTAAATGACCTTCAAAGTTAAAGTAGAGGCAACTCTTTGAAGAAACCGGGAGTGCTTGAACTTGGGACGAACGATGCTATTCTTGCCCAAAACAAACTCATTTCACAACAAGTGGAACTCTTAACTCAACAAATAAAAAAGTTGAGAGAACCTTCAAAAGCTAAACAAATAGCTTGTTGTGAGCTTTGCAAAGGTGAGCATGACACCGGATTTTGTCCACCTCCCGGGTTCGAAGAAGTGAATTACATGGCGAACCAACGAGACTACCAACCGAGGCAACAACAACAACAACAACCGTATCAACCACATCCTCAAAATCAACAACAACACTTTCAAGGGAATCAAGGGTTCCAACCAAGGAGTAACTACTACCATAAACAAGGTTATGGGGGTGGTAATTCTAGCCGTCAAAACCCTCCCCAAAATCCTTACCAACCTCAACAACCGTCGGTCGTGACTTCAAAGTTGGAAGAGACATTGACACAATTTATGCAAATGTCGATGGCTAATCAAAAGAGAAACGATGCGGCAATAAAAAATCTCGAGACTCAAGTCAGACAACTTGCTAAACAACTAGCCGAACAACAACCCGGTCCATCTTTCTCGGCGAACACGCAAACGAATCCTAAAGAGCATTGTAAAGCGATAACGACGAGAAGTGGAAGGGAGTTGATTAGTGAGAATAAAAAAAGAGATGAGAGTGAAAAAAGAGAGGAAGAAAAAAATGATGAGGAGAAAATAATAGAGGATAGTATTGATGGTGAAGTTGGGGAGTGGAGTGAGGAAGAAGTTGAAAAGGACGAAAAAAATGGTGAAGTTGAAAACAAAGGAAGTGTGGAAGTCGAAAAGAATAAGAATGATGAAGTGATGGTGGAGGGAGTGAAAAAGAAAAGAGCGAGGAGTTCTAGAGTTGCTAAAGGAAAGGAGGTAGTGAGCACTACTCCAATCCAAAACCTTCCGTATCCACATGCTCCATCTAAGAGCGAGAATGAACGACATTACGCCCAATTCTTGGATATTTTCAAACAACTGCAAGTTAACATTCCGTTTGCCGAAGCATTGGAGCAAATGCCTAAGTATGCAAAATTCATGAAAGACATACTTACAAAAAAGCGGAGGTACACGGAACCGGAGACCATTGTCCTAGATGCGAGCTGTAGTGCAATCATTCAAAGGACGCTTCCAAAAAAAGAGGTTGATCCGGGACGAGTTACTTTGCCGGTTAAAATTGGTGATGTCTATGTCGGTAAGGGGCTAATTGATTTGGGGTCAAGCATTAATCTTATACCATTGTCTATTGTGAAGAGGCTTGGCAACATTGAAATTAAGTCCATCCGGATGATTTTGCAATTGGCGGATAAGTCGACTA
Organism: Lathyrus oleraceus; assembly: GCF_024323335.1. Classification (NCBI taxonomy): domain Eukaryota; kingdom Viridiplantae; phylum Streptophyta; class Magnoliopsida; order Fabales; family Fabaceae; genus Lathyrus; species Lathyrus oleraceus. The sequence continues at coordinate 446,335,581 of NC_066584.1, forward strand.
CCCATCCTCATGGCGTAGCCCAAGATGTTTTGGTTAAAGTCGACAAATTCTTTTTCCCGGTCGATTTCATTGTGATTGATATGGAAGAGGATGATGATGCTCCGCTCATTCTTGGACGACCGTTCATGAAAACCGCATGCATGATGATAGACGTTGACGACGGTTTGATGAAGGTAAGGGTGCAAAATGAAGAAGTTACATTTGACCTATTCGAAGCAATGAAGCATTCAAATGATAGACGTGATAGTTTTCGAATTAATGCGATTGAAGAGGCAACCTTTGAAGTTTCTAAGCATAATCATGAGATATCTCCTATGGAGTTAGCTCTTGATGACTCCTATGAAGTTTTCACAGTTGAAGAAGAGCAAGCTCTTGATGAATGCTTAAGGGAACTTGATAGTTTAAACGAACTACAACCGTGGGAAGTTGAGGAGGAAGACTTGAAGAAGGAGGTTAATGAAGAAAAATCGCTAATTGAATTGAAAATGTTACCTTCTACTTTGAAGTATGCATTCCTCGACGAGACCGAAGCAAAACCGGTCATCATAAGCAACCTTTTGTCAAAAGATGAAGAAGCCCGTTTGATCAATGTGTTGAAAAAGAATCAAGAAGCCATGGGTTGGACTCTTTCCGATCTCAAAAGAATTAGTCCTTCCTATTGCATGCACAAGATCTTAATGGAAGAGGACTTTAAGCCGGTAGCTCAACCACAACGCCACTTAAATCCTACTATGAAGGAAGTTGTTAGGAAGGAAGTTGTTAAGTTGTTGGATGCGGGAATGATCTACCAGATTTCGGATAGCCCATGGGTTAGTCCTGTGCATGTGGTTCCGAAGAAATGTGGCATTACTGTGATTCGAAATGAAAAGGATGAGTTGATCCCGACCAAAGTTGCAACGGGGTGGCGAATGTGCATTGATTATAGGCGGTTGAATACCGCAACTCGAAAAGACCATTTTCCACTCCCGTTCATGGATCAAATGTTAGAAAGACTCTCGGGGCAACAATATTATTGTTTCTTAGATGGCTATTCTGGGTATAACCAAATTGCGGTTGACCCGGCTGATCATGAAAAGACGGCTTTCACATGTCCCTTTGGAATTTTCGCATACCGTAAAATGCCCTTTGGGTTGTGCAATGCACCGGCGACTTTCCAAAGATGTGTGCAAGCTATTTTTGCCGATCTTATCGAGAAGACAATGGAAGTCTTTATGGATGACTTCTCAGTATTTGGTGGTTCCTTTAGTCTATGCTTGGCAAACTTGGAAATAGTTCTTGAAAGATGTGTGAAGATCAATCTTGTGCTTAATTGGGAGAAGTGCCACTTCATGGTGACCGAGGGGATCGTGCTTGGGCATAAAGTCTCTTCAAGAGGGCTTGAAGTTGATCGTGCTAAAGTTGAAGTGATTGAAAAGTTACCTCCTCCGGTGAATGTGAAGGGAATCCGAAGCTTTTTGGGGCATGCCGGTTTCTATCGGCGCTTTATCAAAGACTTATCAAAGGTAGCTAAGCCTTTGAGTAATTTGCTAGCTAAGGACCAGGTATTTCTTTTAACTAGTGAATGTTTGCAAGCTTTTGAGATTTTAGAGGAAAAATTGGTTACCGCTCCAATTATAATCGCTCCAAATCGGAATTTAAATTTTGAGCTCATGTGTGATGCGGGCGACTATGCAATCGGAGCGGTATTAGGCCAAAGAAAAGAGAAATTTTTTCATGCGATACATTACGCAAGTAAAGTTCTTAATGAGGCTCAAATTAACTATGCCACCACTGAAAAAGAATTACTTGCGATAGTGTATGCGCTTGAAAAGTTTAGGTCTTATCTTATAGGGTCCAAAGTCGTAGTGTATACCGACCACTCGGCGATTAAATATTTGCTCACCAAACCGGATTTGAAGCAAAGGCTCATCCGTTGGATCCTCTTGTTGCAAGAATTTGATGTTGAAATCAAAGACAAGAAAGGATCGGAAAATTTGGTGGCAGATCATTTATCTCGCTTAGTTAATGTGGAGGTTACCGCTTCAGAGAAGGAAATCCGGGAAGAGTTTCCTGATGAAAAACTCTTCAAAATTCAAGTTAGGCCATGGTTTGCAGACTTTGCGAACCATAAGGCTAGTGGTTTGGTGCCTCCCGACCTAACTTCGAACCAAAAGAGGAAATTTCTCTCGGATGCCAAGTACTACGTATGGGATAACCCATATTTGTTTAAGTTGGGTGGTGACAACCTTTTGAGAAGGTGTGTTACCGGCGATGAGGCGCAGAGCATCCTTTGGCATTGTCACAACTTGCCTTACGGCAGACACTATAATGGTGTAAGAACGGCCACTAAAGTCCTTCAGTCAGGATTTTATTGGCCCACTATTTTCAAAGACGTACATGCCCATGCGCAAGGTTGTGATAGTTGCCAAAGAAGCGGTGGGATTGGTAAGAGAGACGAGATGCCTCTCCAAAACATCCAAGAGGTTGAAGTATTTGATTGTTGGGGTATCGATTTTGTAGGACCATTCCCACCCTCTTATGGTAACGAGTATATGCTTGTGGCTGTTGATTACGTTTCAAAGTGGGTTGAGGCGATTGCCTCACCTCGGGCGGATGCGAAAACGGTAATAAATTTTTTGAAGAAAAACATCTTTTCCCGTTTCGGAAACCCCCGAGTGTTGATTAGTGACGGAGGGTCACACTTTTGTAATGCACCGTTAGAAAACGTTTTAAAACATTACGGTGTATCACATAGAGTGACGACTCCGTATCACCCACAAGCTAATGGTCAAGCAAAAGTCTCTAATCGTGAGATTAAGAGAATTCTTGAGAAAACTGTGTCAAATTCGAAAAAAGAGTGGTCACAAGAATTGGATGAAGCGTTATGGGCATACCGTACCGCTTTCAAAGCTCCAATTGGGCTAACTCCTTTTCAATTGGTGTTTGGTAAAACTTGCCATTTGCCGGTTGAATTGGAGCACAAAGCATTGTGGCCCCTGAAATTATTAAATTTTGATAAGGATTTGGCCGGTGAGAAAAGGAAAGTGCAACTGCTTGAGTTGGAAGAGATGCGCAATGCCGCATATCACTCGAGTTGGTTGTATAAAGAAAAGGTAAAAAAATATCATGACAAAAAGCTTCGAAAGAAAGAATTTGTGCCCGGACAGTTGGTCCTATTGTTCAATTCCAGGTTGAAACTATTCCCCGGAAAATTGAAATCAAAATGGTCCGGGCCATTTCGGGTGAAAGAAGTCAAGGAATATGGAGCTATTGTCATTGAGGACATGGAAAAGAAAGAGAGTTGGACGGTAAATGGCCAATGTTTGAAGGTTTATCTCGGCGGTCATGTGGATCGCGGGAGCTGTGCTATTTCCTTGGATGCTCCTCTGTGAGCATCGAACCGTCGAGCTTATCCGACGTTAAACAAGCGCTTGTTGGGAGGCACCCCAACATTGTAAGTATTTACAATTTTTTTTATGTTGTATTGGTGTCCCATTTGAAAAACCTTGCTGATATGTGCTTGAAATGCTGTTTTGAAAAAGCAAATGCTGTCATGCTCGTTAGCTGCTCGCTAGGCGAAGGTAGTAGCGAGCTGATTCGCTAGCTGCTCACTAGGCGAAGCAGCAGCGAGCGCTGCGTGGCAGAACTCATTTAACTCTCAGCAGGCCACTCTTTTGGGCCCATAACCATTTTTAAAGTGTTGCACTCACGAACTCTGAACTCACACTCACAAAGTCTCTCACATTTCATCTAACAACTCTAAACCCTAGCATTGCATTGCATCCCTAACCTCCTGTGCATTTCAAATTCAACAGATCTCAAATCAGGTTTGCCCCTTCTTCATTACTTTCTGTTTCCAATTGCTTGAAATTTCTGAACATGAGACATATAGGGTGAATTTGGGGGAATGGGTACATTAGGTTTTGCATGTGGGTTTAGATTTGCATGTATCTTAGAACAATCCTTTGCATGATAAATCATTTTGTTCTGAAATAGATACCATGAGACCTTGGGTTTTTCTGAAATTTAAGTGTTAACAAGGAAGAACCCAAAAACCCGTAAGATTCGCTAGCATCTCGCTAGGCGAATAAGTGGCGAGCATTCGCTTCCACTTCGCTAGGCGAACCTATAGCGAAGCTTCGCTAGGTCCTCGCTAGGCGAAGCAACAGCGACCATGACAGTAGTTGGATTTTCTGTTTTGCTTTCTAATCTGTTATGTGGTTTTGTGTGTTTCTTCTCTATGTCTTTGCAGATGGAATCCAGGTCCGACGCTTCTAAAAAGAGAAGCGAGGGAGCACTTCCCGTCCCGTGCCCATACAGTTCGACACCGATAAATTTGTCGGGCCAAAGCAAGCGGCTAGATATGTGGCTTTGGAGAAGAGAAATTTTTTATCGGAAAAGAGATTTATAATCAACCCCAAAGGCACCTACCATACATTTGCCGGGTTGATTCACAGCAAAAAGTGGGACCGGTTGATTTCTCCCCTTGAGCACTATGACATCGAAACGGTGCGTGAGTTCTACACGAACGCACTACCGAACGATGACGAGCCATTCACATGGACGACTAGAGTGTCCGGCCGTACTGTTGCTTTCGATCGGGATGCAATCAACCGGGTACTGGGTGAACCGCTCCATCTGGGAGCCAATGATAGAGACACATACCACCGGGATTTAAGGCTTCACCGAGATACCGACTCCATTTCTGCTGCCCTACTTTTTGAAGGGAAATCAGTTGAGCTGAACCCATCTGGGGTTCCAATGAGATACCATAAGGAAGACATGATTCCCATGGCTCAGCTGATCCTTATGTTAGTTCTGACAAATATAAAACCCAAGTCTCACACCTCAACCGTGCCGATCCCAGTGGCACACTTGGTTCATTGCATCCTCACGAATATCCAGATTGATGTGGCGAGGATAATAGCTTTAGAGTTGAAGTCCGTGATTGAGAGCGGGCTAAAGTCGGGGGCACGAGTTAAATGTCCCCTTGCTTTCCCGTGTCTCATCATGGCCTTATGCCAACATGCGAGGGTAAAGCTACCCTCCTGGAGTCAAGTGAGAATCCCGCCAGCTATCGATGACAGATACGTGGCCAAGTATTGCAAACCGAAGAATTTCAGAGCCAGTTCAACTGCTGATGCTACCGGGACTTCTGATGGTCCTGGTACTTTTGCTCAGGGATCCGATCCTTTCCAGCAGGCTGTCTGTAACTACAATTGGGATTGGATGGCGGAAACTCAGCGCGCCATGCTAGATATTCATGATTCTAGGCAGCTGTTACAGTTGTAGGTACATGACCCCTCCAGTGAGCACGCCATGATGACGCGTGAGCAGTTTCTGCAGCACGCTAGCTGGCCTGTGGACAGGCCTATTTTCGGAGAGGGGGCGGGTGCCGGTGCATCTGGTGCTGGTGTTTCTGGTGCTGCTGAGGATGATGGTGATGACGATGATGATGATGATGCTACCAGTTCTGAAGCCGGTAGTGATAAGGGTTTTGAGTCCTTTGAGGGCTAAGTTTGTTTTATTTTTATTGTATTTTCAGAATTGTTGTATTTTAGTATTGGTTATGTACTTTTGGGGTGTTTTGTCCCCCATGAACATTTTTAAAATTTTTAAGTAATAGTTATTGTTTATGTTTTTAATTTGTGTGTTTGGTTTAAATTTCTTTTGTTTTAATAAATTTTTGGTTGATTGAGTGTCAAACCTTCTAGATTGGTTGCTCCTCAAAAGAAGTATCCAATGAAGGTGCATCCGAGCTTGGATGGCAATGATAAAAATAAACAAGTGAATAATGCTAAGGTACATGGTTACCTCCGGTTAGAATTTTAGAATGCATTAAGAACTTTACTCTTTTTTGTAATTGAATATTGTTCTTTTTGCAACATAATTGAATGAATGTTTCATCTAGGACTTAGAACCACAAATTGTGAGGAAACCTCCATTGTACACTTAAATGTTGGATTCTAACAAACTTTGTTGATTCATTTGATTCATGCTTTGTCTTTTATTATTGTGAATTTGTGGAAGCAATTAGAAATGATCAAGGCGCTTGTTTTCTTATGAGCACAACCAGTTCCAAATACAACTTACCCGTGAGCAGAGAGAGTATTCGTTAACCCCTTTGAGCTTAAACAGTTGAATCTCAGCTTGAAATAAAGCGAGATGTCAAAAATCTTTTTTCTTGAAACCCGGAAAATTTTGATAATTGTTCTTTTGCCGTAAAAAGTCAAGAGCATTCACTTAGGGTGAGTAAGAAATAAGTTGGGGAGAACGAAAATGAAAATCGGTAAGTGCCACAACTCTTGAAAAACCAAGCAAGCATTGAAAAAAAATGAGAAAAGAGAAACATCTGTTTTGTGAATACGATGTGAATAGAAAAGAAAAAAAAATAGAGAAAATGAAAATGAATGCTTGCTTGGAAGAAAAATAGTGAAAAACAAAAATTGAGTTGTGAAATAAGAGTTGTGAAGGTTTCAAATGAGAAACAAATGGAACGAAGTTGAGATGTGTGAATAGTGTACAGTGAATGTCTCTTTTGCATCGACAATTTCGTTTTCAATGGCCTTAGAAATGACCCTTGTTTGTTAACCTAACCAAGCTACAACCGAAAAGTCCTTAGTGATCTTCGTGCTTCCGCATTTCTATTTATAATTGTTAGACATTGTATGCATTGAATTGATTTCTTCATTGTTTGTTGGAGAGAGAGATTGTCCCCGCGGTTGCAAACGCGTAATTTCTTCAATCCTTATTCGAAGAGGAGAGATAGGGTGATTCATTCAAGATAATATTGTTGTGGATTGTTACATGTTTTACATTGCTATTAAGTTTGAGTTCTTGTGCATTATGTTATTCTAACCTTTGGGAATTTGTATCTGGTCGATTCGCTTGTGTTTGAGCCGTTTTATCCGACTTCGGAGAAACCTTTTTCTTTAAGCAAATCCTCTTGTCCTTCAAGAGTCATACTTTGCTTGAGGACAAGCAAGAATCTAGTTGGGGAGAGTTGTTAGATGCCCAAAAGTGCTTATTTGAGCTATCAAATGTGGGCATCTTTCACTCCTTTTTGTTGCTAAAGTGTTCGAAACCGCCTTTGTTTTAGATGAATTGCAATACAATGTTAAACGATCTTGGTACCTTTGATTTGTGTGTTATTATGCAGGAATTAGGCATGAAATAATAGAAAATGAAGGCACAAGAAAGTTGGCAAAGGGACCAAAAGAAGAATGCATTCACCAGCATGCTCGCTAGGCGAGTGCTGTAGTGAAGTGCTCGCTAGGCGAGCACCCAGCGAGCAGCTAGCGAGCGTCCCCAGAATTTTACAATAGCAAAGTCAGCAAACTCGCTAGGCGAGCGCCTAGCGAAGGTGGTAGCGAACACGCCCAGACTTGGTCAAAATCACAACCAGCACTTGCTCGCTAGGCGAGCTACTAGCGAGCTCCCAGCGAGCAATTCCAGCTGCAAAACCACCTAAACTCGCTGGAGCGAAGGTGGAAGCGTGGGCTTCGCCTAGTGAAGGTTTCTTCGCTTAGCAAACAGGTGAAATCTGGCCAAGATATTTTCTCTGGACACAGGTGCCTCTGGTGCATATTTTGGGGCTCGCTAGGCGAACCATTCTGCTCGCCTAGCGAGCATGACAGCTCAGACAGCAGTAGTATAAGTAGCAGGGGCTACTTTTTGGAACCATACTTCCATACTTTGTACTTTTACTTAGCATTTTCTTAGATATTTTTCCAGCATTGCTCTAGAGATATTTTGTAACCTAGAAACCCATTTTTCTTCATCTCTTAACATTATTCTACAAAAAGAAGGTGGATTCCCATCCAATCTCGATTCTTTGACGTGGATGTTGATCAACCTTCAACCGAGACTTGTTGTGCAAGCCACCATGAAAATGAGTGGCTAAGTTCTTCATTTTGTCAAGGTTAGATGTAGATGATCATAAGCTTTGTGTGTAAATGGGATGATCTTCATTTGTAAACTCTTTAATGATGAATATATGGTGAAAACTTTGTTTTATCGATAACTCTTTGTGTTGGTTTATGATCGAGAGATGTTTACCAACTCTTTACCTAGGTTTTCATCCAATCTTGTTTGTTAGCTAGAGATAGTAATGAATGATTTTGTTCACCATAAAGTTGAACCAAAAAGTTGTCATTTTGATAGATTGTGTTAGAGATAAACAATGGATCAAAATGGGAAAACCCACAATGTGTGTTAGAGATAAACACATTGGGAGGACTTTGTGAAATAATTTATCATCTAAAGGAGTTTATGAGTTTGTTGATCGAACATATACATGCAAAGTGATCGTCGAACCCTAACTTTGACAATCTTTCTCAAATAGAAAAACCAAAACTTTTACCGCATTTTCTTACACTTTTATGCAAGATACCGTGACTAAAACCAAAACCCCTTGTTACTTTGAGTTAAGAATTAAAACAACTGTCGAACGGCGGTGATATCTCACAATCCCTGTGGAGACGATAACAAAAACCCGACACCAAAACTACACTCAACAAAAGCCCATGGTCCAAATAATTTAATCCAGGGCGTGACACTTAATTAAATGAACATTTTATTAAAACAATTCATGTAAACATATATCAATAGGGCAACTTTCATTAAACACTACAAGACAAAAAACAATGGATGGCCATGATTAAAACATATGCATGGGATCTAACGACTCACAAGTTGCCACGCCATCATCTTCTTCACTAAACCTTGAAACCCTAGCCATGCATGCAGCCACACGAAAAATGCAGTGGTTTTTTCCAATTTTCCACTCAAGAATGCAAGCGCTATAGTGCACCAAATGCCACGAAATAAAAACCAAAGTTCAAGTATGAAATGTGTAGATCATCATGGTGATTTGTTTTAGTAAAAATAATGGCTTAATCATGGAGAAAAGTTGACCACAAGAGGTCAACATGGACACGACATAATGGAAAAAAAATTCAGCATGCATAAAATAATAACAAGAACACAAGCATGTGATGACTAGCATGGTAATGATGAAACAAACATGAGCATGGTAAGCAAGCATAGATATATCAAAACATGGCCATGGAAGAGATGATTACCTAGTGGAAAATAGAAGTGGAATGGGGCTTCCTTCTTGGTATTTCAAGGCTTCAATTTGCTGACTTGTGATGCTCTTGCCACGAAATTCCCATGCCCCCTCTTAGGTTTAGGGTTTCATGTTTTTAAATATGGTGATCAAATAATCTAATGGGCTTTTAGCTCCATGTTTTATCCATAAGCAACATAATATAAAGTGAGGTGTATTAGGGCATGTGAAGTTATTTTGGGCCAAATTTAAGTGAATGAATATCCAATGCATGGCCAAATATGGAAACAAACATGACTTGGTTCGTGCAGCATGCAACATGGTTGGTTTGGCAAGCAAGAAAAATCTTCCAAGGTGGTGACTTTATGGCCATGTAACTTGACGCTCAAGTCACCAATTGGAGAAATAATGCAAACAGTAGCAAGATATCATGGAGCTTAGCATCTTTCATGTTGAGCACAAGTTGAAATGATGAATGGAAGAAGGTGAAAAATGGCCCTCAAGATCAGGTTTCACCATGCAAAACTGATTGGGCCAGTTTGGCCTAAAATCTGCCTAGAAAATCAAGTCATGGTGCCCACTTTAGATGAATGCATCTCTCAAACCATGGATCGAAATGAGATGATTCCAAAAAGAGGTGAAAGAGGACATGACAAGGTACAATTGTCATGAAGAAAACATTTTCAAATGATGCCTTGAAGTGCAAGAAAACTGGCCAAGAAGTCTTGACAAACTTTGAAGATTTTGGACTTAGAAATTTTTCTAAGTGTCCTATAAATATGTCTCACTTTGACTAAGCATAACTTTCTCAATTTTAATCCAAATGGAGTAAATTTTATATCTCTAGAAAGCTTGGAACAAGAGGAAAAACTTTCATGTTGGAGAAATGTTCAAACGGAGCTTTTATCTTGATGGAAAATGGGCTTAAAGTGAGTGCAACAATCATGAAAACTTGCCCTAAATGGAAAGTCAACCATTTCCAGATTAAGTAACTTTTTCAATTCCTGATTAAATGATGAATCCATGATCCAACCTTGGTCAAATTTCACATGTAGGCTCCCCTAGGCATGAATTTTGAGAGTCGGTCTGAACACCGAAAAAGAAAGTTAGCTTGAATACCAAAATAAATGGTAACACATAAATAACCATGGCCTGAATGCCGCTCATCAATCTGAATACTGGAAATGACTTTGATTTGAGCATCGGAAGATACTAGATTATCAAACATCGGTCTGAACACCGGGAAACTGGCCTGAGTGCCACTTCGGTCTGAATACCAGAAAACTGGCCTGAATGCCACAAGTTACATCGACCTGAACGTCAGAAACTTCTTCGATCTGAACATCGGAAAATTGGCCTGAATGCCACTTCGGTCTGAACACCGGAAACTGGCCTGAATGCCACAAGTTGCATCGACCTGAATGTCGGAAACTTATTCGATCTGAACATCGGAAAATTGGCCTGAATGCCACTTCGGTCTGAATACCGGAAACTGGCCTGAATGCCAAAATTTGCGTCGACCCGAACGTCGGAAACTTCTTCGATCTGAACATCGGAAAACTGGCCTGAATGCCATTTTGGTCTGAATACTGGAAACTTTCATGCCTGCCAGCATCGGCAGAAATAGGGAGAATGATAATTGAAGCGGCGCGTGGGCCAACGACCCCTGCTAGGAATAATAGAGGATAAGTCATGAACAAACTTCAGTCTGAGTACTGGAAACAACTTCTGGCTTATCACTTGGGATACCGAGAATGTCTTATGCTTTACATGCGTATGTTTGAATTATTCAATGGCGTAATGCTCCATGAGAATGGAAATGCTACGCGATTTGGGAGGATGCAATGCGATATGATTCTACATGCAGGGATGCGAAATGCTATGTTAGAGAGAACGCCAAGCCGAGGCAAGGAATTCTGCTGGGGAAATGATCACAATCTTCTAGACCCTGGCAATGCTGTTGGAGATACACAACACAATGAACTCTGTGGGAAAATGACCCGCCACGCGGTGTTCTGGCAATAACAAAATATCGAGACTCTGATTGGGGAGATAATGGCACTGAAAGCTTGCTGCTGAGGAAAATGATCGTGGTTCTGGCAACCATAATCTGCGAGAGAGATTCAGCAGGGGAAGCAAACACTGATATAGTACCAAGATTCTGCTTCAAGGAAAGAAACCATAAATCTAGCGTCGAGATCATCGATCTGGCATCGAACTTTGAGGAGCAACTGCTTCTGCTGGGAAGATACAGTCTGGCACTGTCGACTCTATTGGGGAGTATACAGTCTGACACTGTCAACTCCGCTGGGGATATACAGTCTGACACTGTCAACTCCGCTGGGGATATACAGTCTGACATTGTCGACTCTACTGGTGAATGTATAATCTGAAACAAATGCTTGGGGAGTACAGTATTGAGAACCTACTGAGGATTGAAGAATCCAATGCTCGGATCAGCTCTGCAGGGATAAGATACCAATTGTTGAAGAAAACATCCGCGATCATCTGCTGGGAACCTTAAGGGAATGCCCCGAGTGTACCTGTTCTGAATAGACGATCCAAAGCACTTAAAATTTACAACAATTTTAAATGTTTATTAAGCATGTACCTGTAAAGCTCTTATGTTTAATGATGCAATGTTTATCAAAAATTCGGACGTCATTTTTGCAAACAAAACAGTAAAATGAAAATGAACACAGAGATATACTGAATAACATGATTTATTGATTGAGTGGCCTCTGAATAGGCATTTACATCAGGAAGCAATCCCTAGAAAGAGGTAATTGCACAAAAGATAAAACCAAAAATTAATCTAATGGCAATGTGAAATGGATTTCTATCGGGTTCCAATTCTGCTATGTCTCGCTCGTCTTCAAGATCCTCCAAATGATCAACTTTCTAAAAAAGGTGACTGGACTGTTTCCTATCCTTCGGAAGTTTCAAGTTATCGGCACGAGATGAGATTCAGAACTACTCAGAACGCAGCCATTCGCTTAATCCCTAACTTTTGCCTGGATCGCCCTTTCGGGTTTTCAATCCACCGGGATACCCATTTTTGCCTAAGCTGGCTTTTCAGGTTTTCAACTTACCGGGTGTACAATCTTTTTCATTTTTAATCCCTAACTTTTGCCAGAACCTTTTTTCATTTTCTTGGTTCGCAGGGATGCCCATTTTTGCCTGGACTATTCTTTTTACTGTCCAACGGGTCTATTTTATCCGAAGTATTTTTTAACTGCGTCTGAGTTCACAGGGGAAGTGAAGTCTTCACGATCCATAGTTGCAAGCATTAAGGCTCCACCATAAAAAATCTTGGTGATAATATATGGTCCATCATAGTTAGGAATCCACTTGCCCCTGTGATCTGTCTGAGGAGGAAGGATCCTTTTCAACACCAAATCTCCGACTTGGAAGCATCGAGGATGCACTTTCTGATCAAAGGCTCTCTTCATCCGACTTTGATACAATTGTCCATGACAAATGGCTGTCATTCGTTTCTCTTCGATAAGACTCAACTCATTGAACCTTGTCTGAATCCATTCAGCTTCGTCTAACTTGACATCCAACAGGACTCTTAGAGAAGGAATCTCCACTTCAACAGGTAGGACTGCTTCCATACCATACACAAGGGAGTAAGGGGTTGCCCCGGTCGATGTACGTACTGAAGTACGGTACCCATGCAAGGCGAAGGGTAGCATCTCATGCTAATCTCTGTACGTAACGACAATCTTCTGCACAATCTTCTTTATGTTCTTATTTGCTGCCTCAACAACACCGTTCATCTTAGGACGATATGGGGAAGAATTGTGATGTTGAATGTTGAAGTTCTTGCACAACTCCTTCATCATTTTATTATTGAGATTAGAACCATTATCAGTAATGATCCTTTCAGGAATCCCATAACGACAAATGATTTCTTTCTTAATGAATCAGGCAACCATATGGCTGGTGACCTTCGCAAATGACGCTGCTTCGACCCACTTGGTGAAATAATCAATGGTAACAAGGATGAAGCGATGCCCATTAGAAGCAGTCGGCTCAATCTTTCCAATCATATCAATGCCCCACATAGCAAACGGCCACGACGAAGACATCACATTCAGAGGATTTGGCGGCACATGCACCTTATCAGCATATATCTGGCATTTATGACACTTCCGAGCATATTTGAAACAATCAGATTCTATGGTCATCTAGTAATAACCCGCTCTCAACAATTTCTTAGCCATTGCATGTCCGCCGACATGAGTATCGAAGGAGCCTTCATGAACTTCCTACATTAACATGTCCGCTTCGTGTCTATCCACGCATCTGAGAAAAACCATGTCGAAGTTCCTCTTATACAGCACATCGTCTTTGTTCAAGAAGAAACTGCCTGCCAATCTTCTCAAAGTCTTTCTGTCATTGTTGGATGCCCCTGCAGGGTACTCTTGATTCTTCAGAAAACACTTGATGTCATGATACCAGGGCTTGTCATCAACTACCAGTTCAGCGGCAAACACATATGCGGCCCTATCAAGGCGCATAACATCGATCTTGGGAACATAGTTCCACCCAATCACCTTGATCATGGGGGATAAAGTAGCAAGAGCATCTGCCATCTGGTTCTCATCACGAGGTATATGATACAACTTTACCGTTGTGAAGAAAGTCAACAGTCTTCTCGTGTAATCTCTGTAGGGGACCAGATTAGGCTGGAGAGTGTTCCAATCACCATTCACTTGGTTGATCACTAGAGCTGAATCTCCGAAGATGTCCAGAGTCTTGATTCTCGAATCAATGGCTTGCTCAATACCCAAGATACAAGCTTCATACTCAGCTTCATTATTGGTGCACTCGAAAGTCAGACGAGCGATGAAAGGCATGTGGGCACCTTTCGGAGTGGTAATGACAACACCAATTCCACTTCCTTTGGCATTGACGGCCCCATCAAACATTAAAGTCCATTTTTCATTTGGATCAGGTCCCTCCTCAACAACTGGCTCTTCATAGTCTTTCATCTTGAGGAACATGATGTCTTCATCCGGAAAATCAAACTTCATCGGTTCATAATCATCAATCGGCTGCTGAGCAAGATAGTCTGACAGAATACTCCCTTTGATGGCTTTCTGGGATGTATACTGGATGTCATACTCTGTCAGTACCATTTGCCAACGAGCAACCCTTCCGGTGAGAGCTGGCTTCTCAAACATATATTTGACTGGATCCATTTTGGAGATCAGTAAGGTTGTGTGAGTCAGCATGTATTGTCTCAATCACTTAGCAGCCCATGCAAGTGCACAACATGTCTTTTCAAGCATTGAGTATCTCGACTCGCAATCTGTGAATTTTTTACTCAGGTAGTAGATGGCATGCTCTTTCCTACCCGTCTTGTCGTGTTGACCGAGAACACAACCCATGGAATTATCAAGTACTCTCAAATACATAATCAGCGATCTCCCTGGGACTGGAGGCATAAGGATTGGAGGATTCTGCAAATACTCTTTTATTTTTTCGAAGGCCCTTTGGCAATCATCATTCCACCTGATAGCCTGATCTTTTCTTAACAACTTGAATATTGGCTCACACGTGGCTGTTAGGTGAGAGATGAACCTTGCAATGTAATTCAACCTCCCTAAGAAACCACAGACTTGTTTTTCCATTCTTGGCTCAGGCATTTCTTGTATTGCTTTTACTTTGGCAGGATCCACCTCAATCCCTTTTTCACTAACAATAAAACCCAACAGTTTTCCAGATCTCACCCCGAAAGTACACTTGTTCGAATTAATCCTCAGCTTGAATTTCCTCAAATGCTCAAATAGTTTTTAAAAATTCACCAAATGTTCTTCTTCCGTCTGAGATTTGGCAATCATATCATCAACCTAAACCTCGATTTCATGATGAATCATATCATGGAAAAGAGTTACCATAGCTCGTCGATCTGTTGCCCCAACATTTTTCAGACCAAACGGCATCACCTTGTAGCAGAAGGTGCCCCATGGGGTTATGAAAGTTGTCTTTTCCATGTCTTCTGGTGCCATCTTAATTTGATTATAGCCAGAAAAGCCATCCATGAAGGAGAATACCGAGAATTGAGCCGTGTTATCCACCAAAACGTCGATGTGAGGTAATGGGAAATCATCTTTAGGACTAGCTCTGTTCAGATCCCGGTAATCAACACACATCCGTACCTTTCCATCCTTCTTAGGTACTGGGACAATATTTGCAACCCATGGCGGATAATTTGTAACCGCTAGAAACCCCGCATCCAACTGTTTTTGCACTTCTTCCTTTATCTTGACAGCCATCTCTGGTCTTGTTCTTCTGAGCTTCTGCTTGACAGGAGGACAATCCTCTTTGAGAGGTAAACGGTGTACCACGATGTCTGTGTCAAGCCCTGGCATGTCCTGATAAGACCAGGCGAAGATGTCAACATACTCTTGCAGCAATTCAATCAGCCCCTTCTTCACATTATCTTCCAAAGCAGCCCCTATCTTGATTTCTCTCTTGACGTCCTCGGTGCCGAGATTAATCACTTCAATAGACTCTTGATGCGGTTGAATGACCCTTTCCTCCTGTTTTAACAACCTGGCAAGTTCTTCAGGGAGTTCACAGTCTTCATCACCCTCTTCTTCAGCTTGAAAGATTGGATTTTCAAAGTCGAAGCGAGCCATAGCAGAACTGTTATCAATAAAATCCGGTGACGTGCATCTGCATGAGTGATGGTATGTGCTTATGAGTGTGAACAAGGAATGAAAACAAAACAAAACATTGCCAAATATTTTTTTGATTTTTGAAAACTGCAAAAATAGAAAGACAATGAACAAAATATTTGAATGCAAAAAGACGTCCTTTATTTATGATAAAAAATGCAGGTATTCACATAGATGAGGCCTAGAATGAGTCATTACGCCCTGGGAGGAACGTAAGACTTGGATATGCACAAACAAACAAGGAAAATTACTCTTCAAGAAGAGTGACTTGGATAATCTCTTCAGAAGACCAGTTGCGGAGAACTTCACCCGGGACCCTTGGACGCACCCAGTTGTCAAATGCCGCAATCACTATCCCCATCTTCTTCGTTGATTCCTTCGGGTACCATATCGGTGAATGCCTGAGTCAGCTATCCTGCTAGTGGAATACCAAACAAACTGAGAATATTGCGGCGGTACCTGTTATGCAAGACATGCTAACGGATATGCAAATGCAATGACATGTTTATCAATTTCAAAGGGTATTCTACCCTTTGATTCCAGTCTCTCAATAGATAAACAGTGTAAGAAGATCGAGCCGTTAGGAGAACCAAAAAACTCCGACTAGAATCAAGAAGAAGATACAAACCCCTAGTAATAGATAAACATGTGTTAAATGATGTGAATGCAAAATGATATGATGCAATGTAGTGACATGGGAATCAGGATTGCTGTATCTGCTTGAACAACTGTCAGGTCGCACTGTCTGAAGAGAAAACCACTGAGGAACATATAAGAGATCACAGTTCTGCTCCACCAAGAATACCAGAAAACCGGGTTGGTTGAAGGTTAAGGTTTCCTGAATTTAGCCCGCCTCTCACTGGTAGGTTCTAAGAACAAAAGTTTGTCAGCTTCTAGCCCTTCAGTCGAGAATAATACGTTTACCACTGAAGGTTTGGCATTATTACGAGACAAAAGACCTCCACTGACTACCTTCAACCGGACATCCTAAAAGCAAGTTCCCAGCCTCGGGGTCCTCAGATTGAGCAGCGAGAATGCGGCCACCAGAGCTAACATAACCGCGTCTCGGAGGAGAGGCCTCGGGAAATGGTCACCAGAGTCGACAACTTCTAAAGGAACATTTTGTCGTTATGGAAAACCCATAGGACAGAATATATCCAAAAGAAACCTCATCTGGGTGTGGGTCTTCATGAACGACTTAACGTAGAAACATGCTACGCAAGCCTCATGACTATCCACTCTAAAACCTATGTGTACGCTCAAGCCTGGGTAGTGGGCTTATCTCTCATAGAACAAACCACCCCAACAAACCCAACAGATCCAGCAGATATAGTAATCATATGTACACAATGCAATAAGATAAAGCAGATAAGTAC
The DNA here is from genome assembly GCF_024323335.1 of Lathyrus oleraceus. NCBI lineage: Eukaryota > Viridiplantae > Streptophyta > Magnoliopsida > Fabales > Fabaceae > Lathyrus > Lathyrus oleraceus. The sequence continues at coordinate 446,352,698 of NC_066584.1, forward strand.
TGAAAGTAAATAACTGAACAAAAGGATAAACACCCAACAAACAAGAACCTCAAAAGCTAGGAGGGACTCGCATAGGGAAACCAGAGATTCCGGGTTCGGTCCCTAGCAGAGTCGCCAGCTGTCGCAACTGGATGCGAAAAAAACAACCGGCGGTGAAAAAGAAAACAGAAGAGTCGCCACCGTTTGTTATTTATCCCAAAGGAAGGAAAGGAAACGATCGAAGAAAACCTGAAGAGAAGGAAAAGACAAGGTCTCGCAACCAAATCTTGGGTTCGGGAGTCGATTATGCGAAGGGAAGGTATTAGCACCCCTACGCATCCGTAGTACTCTACGGGATCCATTCTTGTTGTTCTAGTCTAAAGGGTGTAGGTATATCTAATGTACTATCTGCTAAAAGAAAGGTTAAAAGAAAATGAAAATGACTCGCAAGGATGTCGCATCTACTGCCTACGTATCTCATATGAGTATGAGGATCAGAGTCTTCGTAGCTCGGCTACCTATGGGTTAAAGAGAAGTGTGCTTGATAAGACATCGCGTCTTATGCCTACGTATCTCATCTGGAATGAGAATCAGAGCAAAACGTAGTTCAACTAACTACGGGAACAAGGGTCTCGATTGCAACTAGGGCAAGAGAAAGGGAAGGTCTCGATCGCAACGAGGGCGAGAGAAAACAAGGATTAGTTGTTACTCGTCAGTCAAAAACTCGGAAAGACAGCGTGTCTCGTGCCTACGTATCTCATCTGAACATGAGAATCAGAGTTGTCGTAGTTCGGCGAACTAGGGTTTAAGGATTGCCATCTGAACATGGACTTACAAAAGAGGACACCGGCTGTGTCAAAGGAAAGTGGGCAATGTGTTCAACGTCCTTGTAGTAGGTGTCGCTGCTCGCTGAATCGAGTCTTAGGCAGTTACCTCTTTGCAATAGAATGGACTGACATGCCACAAGATCGGAGACGCACGGAAGGTCTAAAAGTGGGGAAGCTCTGCCCTAGAGTTGTCATGCAATGTGAACCTATGTGTTAGGATTTACCAAGGGGATATCTACCTAATGTTAGCATGCAAAGAATAAGGGAATTCTACCTATGTTATCATACAAAGGGTTCTACCTAATGGGTGCTACCTAAACGGAACAAGAGTTGACGGATGGAGCGAGGAGAGGAGCCATAGATAAGGGTAGATGGCGATGCTTGAGGTAATCGACTTACAAGAGGTAGATGGTGATGCCTGAAGCAATCAACTTACAAGAGAAATGGCGATGCCTGAGGCAATCGACTTACAAGAGGATGGATGAATGCGTGCTGGTTCTGTTAAGTTTTGAAAATGATTACTCGACGTTGGATCGAGCTTTTGATCTTGTTTTGAAATGATTATCGGATGTTCATTATAATTCTTGTATTAACAAATGAATAAAGAATGAAAGAATAAATATTATACACTTCATGGGAGAGGGGTACATTTGTTATGAATGGGGATGGTTCATGGCAATCAAACAATAAGAATATATGCCTCATACATCATACAAGTAGGCAACAATTATCAATCAAATCAGATAAGTAAACATGTATATAATCAAATTAAAGAATCAAAGAATGAAATAATGGGGCATTAAACAATGCATGGGAAGTATGAACATGTTAAACCACCAAACAATATGAAGCATGGATGAAAGAAACAAGTATAAAAGATGATAGATGAATCAGACAGATGAAAAGATGCACACAAGGGGTCCACTGAATAATTTAATCAGGAAATGAGGTAAGGACCAAATAAAATCAAGATGAAAGGCCTCTAATACATGGAATATGAGATGAACAAGGGAGGATCAAAATATCTCTTCAATTTCCATAAGCAATCCCTAAGTCAAACATCGATCATAAAGAAGTCAACTAAAAATTCAAGTCAACTTAAAAAATATGAGATAAATAGCAAATTATTCAAAAAAATTATGAAAAATTAAACTAAGTAAGGTGGGGTCAGGGCATCATCATCCCCCAAAAATATTTTAAAAATAATGAAAATTTGTGCATAAATTAATTGAAATCAAATAAAGGTCAAGCCAAAAGTCAACCAACCAAACTAGGTCAAAAATAAATCCAAAATAAATTAAAAATGGGAAATAAAATTCCAAGAAAAGGTCAGGTTGACCATGGGACATTGGTCAACCTTCATCCCAAAAATCAAAAGCTAAAAATAATTTTAAGTTAGGGAAATAAAATCAATAAAAAAATGTGTGTTAAAATGAACCATTTAGAATAAATAATTAAAATAAAATATTAACATTAAATAAATACGAAAATAAAAATTAAATAAAATTAAATAAGACATTAAGAAATACGGAAAATATTTTTGGGTAATTTTATAGACAAAGAAAATATTTTAAATAATTAAAATCAAAACAGAAAAATAGATGTGAATTAAAAAGAAAATAAAATGGACATGTGTTATTGTTGATGGGCCAGGCGTGGGGGTGTGGAGAGAAAAGAGTGGAAAGCCCATGGTCCAAATAATTTAATCCAGGGCGTGACACTTAATTAAATGAACATTTTATTAAAACAATTCATGTAAACATATATCAATAGGGCAACTTTCATTAAACACTACAAGAAAAAAAACATTGGATGGCCATGATTAAAACATATGCATGGGATCTAACGGCTCACAAGTTGCCACGCCATCATCTTCTTCACTAAACCTTGAAACCCTAGCCATGCATGCAGCCACACGAAAAATGCAGTGGTTTTTTCCAATTTTCCACTCAAGAATGCAAGTGCTATAGTGCACCAAATGCCACGAAATAAAAACCAAAGTTCAAGTATGAAATGTGTAGATCATTATGGTGATTTGTTTTGGTAAAAATAATGGCTTAATCATGGAGAAAAGTTGACCACAAGAGGTCAACATGGACCCGACATAATGGAAAAAAAATTCAGCATGCATAAAATAATAACAAGAACACAAGCATGTGATGACTAGAATGGTAATGATGAAACAAACATGAGCATGGTAAGCAAGCATAGATATATCAAAACATGGCCATGGAAGAGATGATTACCTAGTGGAAAATAGAAGTGGAATGGGGCTTCCTTCTTGGTATTTCAAGGCTTCAATTTGCTGACTTGTGATGCTCTTGCCACGAAATTCCCATGCCCCCTCTTAGGTTTAGGGTTTCATGCTTTTAAATATGGTGATCAAATAATCTAACGGGCTTTTAACTCCATGTTTTATCCATAAGCAACATAATATAAAGTGAGGTGTATTAGGGCATGTGAAGTTATTTTGGGCCAAATTTAAGTGAATGAATATCCAATGCATGGCCAAATATGGAAACAAACATGACTTGGTTCGTGCAGCATGCAACATGGTTGGTTTGGCAAGCAAGAAAAATCTTCCAAGGTGGTGACTTTATGGCCATGTAACTTGATGCTCAAGTCACCAATTGGAGAAATAATGCAAACAGTAGCAAGATATCATGGAGCTTAGCATCTTTCATGTTGAGCACAAGTTGAAATGATGAATGGAAGAAGGTGAAAAATGGCCCTCAAGATCAGGTTTCACCATGCAAAACTGATTGGGCCAGTTTGGCCTAAAATATGCCTAGAAAATCAAGTCATGGTGCCCACTTTAGATGAATGCATCTCTCAAACCATGGATCTAAATGAGATGATTCCAAAAAGAGGTGAAAGAGGACATGGCAAGGTACAATTGTCGTGAAGAAAACATTTTCAAATGATACCTTGAAGTGCAAGAAAACTGGCCAAGAAGTCTTGACAAACTTTGAAGATTTTGGACTTAGAAATTTTTCTAAGTGTCCTAGAAATATGTCTCACTTTGACTAAGCATAACTTTCTCAATTTTAATCCAAATGGAGCAAACTTTATATCTCTAGAAAGCTTGGAACAAGAGGAACAACTTTCATGTTGGAGAAATTTTCAAATAGAGCTTTTATCTTGATGGAAAATAGGCTTAAAGTGAGTGCAACAATCATGAAAACTTGCCCTAAATGGAAAGTCAACCATTTCCAGATTAAGTAACTTTTTCAATTCCTGATTAAATGATGAATCCATGATCCAACCTTGGTCAAATTTCACATGTAGGATCCCCTAGGTATTAATTTTGAGATTCCACTCTCAGAATGTCAGGAGTTGACTTTTTTGGCCCCACAATTGACTTTTCCCAAACTGTCTGATTCCCGATTCCAGTGATCAATTGAAGCACCTCTAGCTCAAATAAAGAGCTGATTTTTTGTATGTAGACCCTTGTAGACATATGGAAGGCCATGTAAAAGAGTTTCACCCAAAGAATCAGAAATAAACTGATTTTATACCAAACCCTAATTTAGGGCGAAATTGATCAAGAATTGATTGCACTGATTGCCAATGGATCTTTCTGAGATAATTGTGAATATTCCTAGGCCAAGATGCCTCTCCGATCATGACATGGATGAGACCCTCTACTTCCAACCAAACATTTCCTGTTGCAGGTATCCATGAAACCCTAATTTCCTGATTAAATCCAGATGAACACTCTGATAGCTCTAAATTCTTCACTGATGAATTAAGGACCATAATAAGATACCTAGAGCCCCCCTGAGACCCTTGAGACTTGTATATTTAAAAAATGAAGTCCAATTATCAATCTTGCATTGTGTGGGCTCCTTCTGTTAAGGAGTGATCAATCAAAACCTGATTTCCAAGTCACTAATGCAGTATGCAGTGAGTATGACCTAGTGTGATGCTAATGAAGTGTAGAACAAAATCCTATGCTTCTAGGAAAAATGAAGGGTAAATTTTGGGGTATTACACCAAGCATGTTTGAATTGTATATTATTGCTTTTCTTATGTTGTTTACTAACCAAAAGCACAAAAATATGTCACTAACTTGTTTTGTTTTAAAGCTTGAGCAATCATGAGATCCAAGGCTCCTAGGAGGCCCCTATGCTCGTTGAAGTGGCCAGTTGAAGTTGAAAGCAAGCATGAAAATGGTTCCCAAAGCTCTCAATCATCATATATGCATCCCAAGTATCTCAATTTTCCAATTTGATCAAGATAAACCAAAGGGCTTGAGGATTGTTTCCCAAGGAAACCCTAATTCAACTGTGCATTGACTGTGCCTTGCTCATGAAGCAACCTCAACCCGTGATCAAATACAATCAAGGGAAGTTCTTTCATTCACCATTTCATGCATATTTGAGCTTATGTGAGTGTCCTCAATCATCAGTTCATTAAGATTTGAAGTTTGGACTTGAGAAGTTGATTAGTCAATTCATCTAACTATTTTGAAATCCACTAAGACCTAACTTTTGATGTGTTTGTCAAATGAATATGACCCCAAGAGAAAATATGTTCTTAAGAACCGTATGAACAACTTTCATGTTCATCAAAAATTTATTTGAAACTTGGAAGGTCATCATTCATTTCAAAACATTATAGGTTATTTTGATTGAAACCCTAATTTTGGGTCACCTTCCCAAGGACCTAACTCACTCATTTTTATTGATTTTGAGGTGGGACCAAATGCATTGGAAATTTTAAGTTGTTTACTTCAATTGTTATGTTGGACAAAATTTCATAATCCTAAAAGAAACACATATGATAATACAAAACATTATAGGTCACTTTGGACCAAAGCCATTGAATCTTGAAAAAGTCCAACTTCAAGTGCCCATAACGTTCTCATAAAAAATCCAAATTATGCAAAATTTAAGTCCAAATTGATTTTCTTGAAAATATATACAACTTTGATGTTGAAGGTTTTGTCATTTGAGGTTTGCATCATTGAAACAGAAGGGCTTGAAGTTGGTCCATTTTGGCAAAATTTCCATATACATGTTTTGTACCTTGAACTTCATGGTCTGTTTTCAATAATTTCCCAACACCAAATGGATTTTTATTCAACATAACATTTGTTCCTCATGTCAATACCTTTCCAACCATTACCTACATGGCTATGTTTCAATTTGGTAAATGGTATTTTCAAAGAGGAGAAGTTTTGGTTCCAATTATGCATAACATGATTAAATTGCTTGCACACCACATTGCCTTGCCATGTACACATCCAAATTCATTTGTTTCATTATCAGCATGCAAAACTAATTGAGTTTGGGCCTCACATGCGGCTGTACATGCCCATGCATGGAAGACCCAAGCTCATGCACACACGGATTTTTCATTGCTTGCATCATGCTTGGCTATTAATAGAAGCTCCATTCCTCTTCAAAATCCAACCTCAAGGCGCCTGAACTGCTGCACAATTGAATCCCTAACCTTCACTCAAAGGAATTTTGATTTTTTTCTCAAATTTTCAAGCTCAGATTTCAACTTCGTTGGTTGATCTCTGAACTTCAATTCCTTAGCCTAACTTCTTTGTTACCTCAAGAACACACTGCTTCAAAGAATTGGAGTGGATCATGTCTTGTAAAACTGCACTTCAAAGGTTGTTGTTCAAACTGTTTTGATTCGAAACTCCTTGGATACTGATCATTTCTTGTGTTTGTTGGTACCTCTGAAGTCCTCATGTGAGAGGAAATTGATCTGTGCATTTAATTTTATGAATTGAGCAAACTCAGATTGAACACCTCATTTTTCTATCTCAGATTTCTCCTTCTATTAAAGTCTAGAGTAGAAACTAAGGTTACAGGGGTGATGTACATCACCCCAACTTTCTAAAGATGTATGGATCGTGCATTTTAATGAAGTTTTGAAAACCTGCATATTTGGCCAGAACTGTGAGTCTTGCCGGAGAAGACGGTGGTTTCCACCACCGTCCCCACGTGGACGAGTTCCTAGCCCTTGGATCTGGACCCTGGGATCTAATCTTGGCCGTGTTTTGTTTTGACTTATTTTAATGCTTCATGTTTCGCTGCTGACTTTGGTCTACCATGCGCGCGCATCTCTCAGCCTTGTGATGATCCACGTCATTTAATGAATCAGGATCAGACGCTCCTTGTTTTTTCCATTTTTTTGATTTTCTATTTTATTTTCTTTTATTCCAATTATTTTTAAATATTTATAACTTCTTCATTTTTAATCATAAAAATATGGGACCAACTGCAATATTTCCCTTTTAAATTCTAGTTTCTAAAAATGATTTTTAATATTTTTTATGACTCCACTTAATATTTTTTGTGAATTTTCTCTTTTCTGGTTATTTTTAATTCATTTAAAATACTTTCCAATATTCAAAAATGCCAAAAATATTTTCTTAACATCTTTGAATAATGATGAATCTATGAAAAATATTCTCATCAATTTTTTAATTGATTTGAGATTTATTTGAGATTTTAGTTCAATTATTTTATTTTTCTTCATTTTTAATTGTTTAAAATTAATTCCTGTTTTCAAAAAATGATGAAATTTTTTGTCAAACCTTGTTTGACCATGTTGAACTTATGATGATCCAATTGGACTCTTCCAAGTTGATTTGAATTTGATTTGAAGTTTGACCTTTATTTGCTTATTTTAATTCAAGTATTATTTTAATTCCAAAAAATACCAAAAATATTTTTATTGTTTCTTGACTTCCAAACTTCATCTCACTTATGCTTACCATTGATTGATATTGATTCCATTCATCTTTGATCAATGTGTGTTGGTTATGCCATTTGAATTTCAATTATGTACATTCCATTTCTTCTTCTTCTTTTTTTCTTTTTGATCAATGAGTTAATGATTGGTGGTTAACCTTGACATATGAGGGGCTTAACCTTCTTTGATTCATATCAAATTCATCTTGATCAAAGATCAAGTGAATTGCTTTGCATGAGAGATAGGTTGCTTCTTGATCAAGCAAAAAACCTAAATCCATACAAGATCATTCTTCTTTTCTTTTGGCATGGCAAGTTGTAGGAACTTGGCTTACTAGTCATGGTATCTAACTTGTGTTTGTTGCCTATAGTTTTATTGATCGGCCTCAGATAGGTGTGACTACTACGTTAGTCCACTTACGATTGCTTAACATAACGCTAAATTGCATTATGACACACTAACACTAACTACTAATTACTAACTTTTAATTCAAGCATTTAATTCTTATAATTTACTTAAATGCAATTTAATTTCTTGCACATTAATTCATTTGCCTTTTCCGTTTGCTCACTTGAGCTCATGTTTATGCTTATGCAATTTGCCTTTTGCTCACTTGAGCACATTATTGTGTATATACTATTGTGCTTGTTTTGTTTTATTTTGTTTGTGTGAACCCAATGCAAATGGAGAAAGGACTTAGATTTAGGACCTTACCTATGCTAATGGAGTTTGAAGAGCAACTAGGCCTCATGCCTTTAGAATGCTAAAAATTGTCAAAGAGCAACTAGGCCTCATGCCTATAGAATGCTTAATCTTGGAGATGAATTGAAAGGACCCCTAATTCTAAACTCACTCTTGTCCATTCTTTCTATTGCATTGTGGAACTTTTTGATTTGTGCGTTCTTGTGTGCTAGGGGGTCCTTAACTTGAGCCAACTAGAAGAGCCATTGTCATGGACATTCAAGATAAGAGATACAAAGCCAATTGGAAGATTCCTAGGAGCTTGATTATCTATTTGCTTGATTGCTTGAGATATTTGCTTATTACTTGCTAAGTCCAAAGGAATGGAGCAACTTAGATCATCTTTATGATCTCAAGAGGGGAACTCCAAGTGGTTTTATTTCTCTTCCCTCATCTTTGCATGTTTAGGACCTAGCCCTTCTCTTCTTCTCTCCACTCTAAACCCAAGCCAAACTTTTGTGCAAACATTAACATTATTTTCAAAAATTAGAAACCTAGGCATTATGCCTTTGAATTTTTTTTTCAAACTCTTCTCATAATACTTATTTTGAATTGAATCTTAAGTCAACTTTGACCTTATTTTGTGAATACTTTTCATTTGTAAATACAACTCACTCAATTGTTTTTGTGGTTCCAATGACCATTTGTGTTAAAGCTTTTCATAAACATTAGCTATTAGGTTTGACTTATCCTAGAGGTTGATATAATACTCACCTATATCCTTAGTGATGGACTATAAGTCTTCCATGCTTATTATAGGGTTAACCCCTCACTAGCATGTTGAAGCTCTCCTCACATGGTGGATTTGTGGTTTTAGGTTGAGTTTTCTCCCTTTGATAACAAAATACCTTAAGGCTTTTGACCAATCAATTCACCAACTTCTTTTGAGATTTTTACCCCGAACTACGAGGTTTTGATCCTACCTTTTTAAGATGGTACGTAGGCAATGAGTTTATCCATTCAAACATAAAATTGTAAATAACTTGTATATTCTTTTCTCATCTCCCCAATCATGTTTGCACAAATATTTTTTCACAAATACCAACCTACCTTACAATATTTGTAAAAAGGGATCCCTTAGAGTACTAAGGATGTTTTGGGTGCTTAAAACCTTCCCATTGCATAACCAACCCCCTTACCCAGATCTCTGACATTTTTATTAGTTTTTGATTTGATAAAACTTCTCGGTTTTTGTTCGCTTTCTAACCTTTCCTTTGGATAAATAGAAGTGTGGTGGCGACTCGAATTGTATGATTTACTTTTGATTTAGTCAATAAATATAAAGGTAACGAATACCCCGCTACAGAAAAGTGGCGACTCTGCTGGGGAACACTTGCCTAGTGGGCTTTGCCTACTTTTTACCTTTGTTGTATTGTATATTTATATTTACTTGTGACATATTTTTGTGCAAATTTGGGGATGACTGTATTGTTTGTAATGTATGAATTCCTTGATATACCAATTGCTTGTGTGCTTGATGGTCTTTTGTGAGATGAGTTCTATACCCGAACTCGAGTGCACTTATGATAGGAGAATGGCATAGTCTTGTTGACTTGTGTGGAGTTATTCCTTAGCAAGTTGACTTGCAAGCCCATTCACTTGGTGGAGGTTATGTTGGGATCAATAATGTCACATGAGTAGTCGTGGTTAGGCATTACTCTTTCCAATATATGCCTTAGAAGCCAATGACCTTAGTTTACCAAGCCCATCTTGGCCTATTTTTAGGACGTAGTGCGAAGGTCGTTCAAGTGTAAGATTCGATACGATCGTTACGCGATACTACACTCATAAGAGTCTCTCTTGAGAATATTTTTGGAATACGAGTAGTCGTTTATCCGATAATATCCGAAAGATGGGATGATGACTATGGGAACCTCTTGTAGAACATGATTGTCAGGTTTAACCATAGTACACTCCCTTTGGGTGGTTCTTAACCGAGACTCCATGCTCGTGACTTGCAACAAACCCTTGATTCATGGTTGATCCGTTCTTGTATATCCTTAATATCAATGGAAGTTAGGTGTTGATAAGGTGTAAACCATAATCCACCAAAATGGATGATTGATATTAAGGATGACTTGATCCATCCCATGACCTTTGTGTGGTGTGTTTTGCTTGATCCTTGAGTGTGATTGTTGCATCCATGCATTCATGCAATCATACACATCCATATCATCAACAATGAGAAAATTTTCAAGGAACTTAAGAGGTCTATTTGCAACTTTTTAGACATGGACAAACAAAGAAGGAATACAAAGAAGTACAGTTTCAAACAACCCGACTTGAAAGAGTTAAGGAGTTTGACATCCTATGTATTAGATCCCTTGGAGTTCAAGACTCGTCATGGGAAGCTTCTATCTATTCTTGCTACTCAAATGGATGAAGGTCTGATGAGTGTGTTGGTGCAGTTCTATGACCCTCTGTATTGTTGCTTCACATTTCCGAATTTCCAGCTTTTGCCTACGCTTGAGGAGTATGCCTATCTTATGGGTATACCTATTCTAGATCAGTTGCCGTTCAGTGGCTTGGAGAGAGTTCCTACTTCTCAAGAGATTGTTGATCTGTTACATATAGATGAATCTATTGTTGGTGCTCATATGACTACCAAAGGTGGAATTCAAGGTCTCCCATATGATTTCCTCATCACCCAAGCTACTTTGTATGGGAAGGCCATGAGTGAGGACGCCTTTGAGGCCATATTTGTACTTATCATCTATGGGCTAGTGTTATTCCCCAACATCGACAATTTTGTGGATGTGAACGCTATTAGGATTTTCTCTACTCTTGATCCCGTTCCTACTCTGTTGGGTGACACTTATTTCTCTTTGCATATGAGGAATGCAAAGGGTGGTGGTACCATTGTGTGCTGTTTGCCTCTGTTGTACAAGTGGTTTATTTCGCACTTGCCACAGACGCTCGCCTTCAAGGAGAACAAAGGATGTCTACGGTGGTCCACGAGACTTATGTCTCTCACTAATGATGATATCTTTTGGTACGACTGTGTATATGATGGTGTGCAGATTATTGACTTTTGTGGTGAATTCTCCAATGTGCCTTTTCTTGATACATGTGGTGGGATTAACTATAACCCTGTTTTGGCACGTCGTCAGCTTGGGTTCCCCTGAAAGGATAAACCTAATAACATTTTGTTAGAAGGTGTGTTCTTTCAAGAGGGTAAAGATCCCCAAAACTTGAAGGGAAGGATGGTCCGCACTTGGCGCAAGATTCATAGGAAGGGAAGGAAAGAGCTTGGTCTAAAGAATTGTATTGCTTTGGAACCCTATACCTCGTGGGTGAGGAGGAGAGATTATGAGTACCGCATGCCCTATGACTACCCGAGACCTACACCTATGGTTATGGTTGGGCCTTCAACCCTCCCTAACCAAGGAGTAGAGGAGTTGAGAGATGAAGACCGTTCCCGTGCTTGGGTCCGTGAGCGAGAGGAGCTACTTCAACAACTTAGAGATAAGGATGCTTTGATAGAGTTTCTGGAGCATCAGGTTATCGACGAGCCTGATGATGTGGTGACTTCTCTTCTTCCTCAGTCTTCCAGGTTTTGGAAGAGGAAGTACGATCGACTCTTCAAGGAGAAGGCAAATATGGAGGCAGCCTATGAGAGAGAAGTGAAGAGGCTTCGTGCAGCTTATCTTCCAGTCTCGAGAGCTTTGGACGATTGTTTCTAGGGTTCCATAGGATGTTCATTTTCCTTCTCTCTTATATTGTATTTTGGTTACCAAGACTGTACTTCTTTGGTGTAAAATTTTTTCTAGATATTATTGATATGATTTTTCCATATATGTCTAAATGATTAATATTTCCAAAAGTTTGGCAAATAGATCTCTAAAGTTCCTCTGATTAAAAATAAAATCATATGCACAAGCATTACATGCATCATGTGCATAAGCAGGTTTTGTTCCAGGGCTTCTTGTTTAGTGGTCTAACTCTGTGTTCTTCATTTATTTTAAAGACATGTTGATGCACCGATACTATACCAGAGCCAACTCATCAAAGCTAATGGATCACCTCGAGCAAGAGAACAAAGAACTCAAGGAAGAAGTGGCAAGATTGACTGCCCTGATGGAGTCATTCTTGGCCGCCCAAAGCCAGTCTTCTCCAACGCCTTCAATTCCTCCCTAGAGGACAGCCATTTCAGAAGTTGCTTCCTCTACCATGCCTGCTGCAAGTGCTCACTTCATTCCTACTACTATGCCAGCTGGGTTTCCCTGGGGGATGCCCGCTAACTTTGTTCCAGAGGGTCTCGCCCCTACATTTGCTTCTTTGCCGACATCTAGCCCGGTCCTTGTTGTGCCACCTCCAGTCATGCATACTTTGCCGAGAGTAGATGATACCATTTATCACTCTGAGCCATTTGAGGGCCCAGATGTCTACGAGAAAATGGATGCTATGAAAGATCAATTCCTTGAGCTGCACAAGGAACTTAAAACTCTCAGAGGGAAGGACCTCTTCGGCAAATCTGCTGCTGAGCTATGTCTCGTGCCTAATGTCAAGATTCCTATTAAATTCAAAGTGCCTGACTTTGAAAAGTACAAAGGAAACACTTGCCCGCTCAGCCATCTTGTGATGTATGCACGCAAGATGTCGACTCAGACCGACAATGATCAACTCCTGATCCACTACTTCCAGGACAGCCTGTCCGGTGCCGCTTTGAGATGGTACATGGGTCTGGATAGTGTGAACATCCGCTCCTTCAACGACCTTGGCGAAGCTTTCGTCAAGCAGTACAAATAGAACGTTGACATGGCTCCCGATAGGGACCAATTGAGGGCTATGTCCCAGAAGGAGAAAGAAACATTCAAGGAGTACGCCTAGAGGTGGCATGAATTGGCTGCACAAATTGTGCCCCCGCTCGAAGAGAAGGAAATGACGAAGATCTTTCTTAAGACTTTAAGCTCGTTCTACTATGAGCCGATGATTGCTAGCGCTCCTTATGACTTCACCGAGATGGTGAACATGGGGATGCGTTTAGAAGAGGGAGTCAGGGAAGGGCGCCTGACCAGAGAAGAAGGCTCTTCTGCCAAACGTTATGGGGCGTTTGCTAAGAAGAAAGATGGAGAGGCGCATGCTGTGTCCTCCCATGTTAAATCAAGAAGACCCTCTATGAAGAGGAAGACTATGCGTCCAGCCAGTAACCAGCACCAGGTGGCTCATATAGCACCTTCTTTCAAAGAGAACCAACATTATCAGCATTAAAACCAGCAACAGCAACATTAACCATATCAGCAACAACAACATCGTCCTCAACAGCAGGCCTACCATCCTCGAAACAACAACCAAACCAGCACTAGCTACGATAGGAAGGGGGTCAGTTTTGATCCTATTCCAATGACCTATGCCGAGCTATATCCTTTACTGATTAAAAGGAAGTTGATTACTCCACGTGACCCACCTGCTATACCGACCAACCTTCACTGGTGGTATAAGCCCAAGCTTCAATGTGTTTATCATTCTGGTGCTCCCGGACATGATGTGGAGAACTGCTACCCTCTCAAGACCAAGGTTCAAGACCTTGTTAGAAGTGGTATTTTGTTTTTCGAGGACGTAGGTCCTAATGTGAAGAAGAACTCATTGCCCGAGCATGGGAAATCTGCAGTTAACATGGTTCAGGGTTGCCCTGGCAAATACAAGGTCAGATATGTCAGCCATATCAGACAATCTTTGGTCGAGATGCATAAACTGTTATGTGGATACAGTCACTATGAGAATGACCACGACAGTTGCCGTGTTTGCACTGTCAATGAGAGGGGATGTCGTCAAGTCAGAAAAGACATCCAAGAAATGCTGGATCAGGGTGTGATAGAGATACTTCAGAATGGTGATGAGGATGAAGTCAATGTGATATCCCCTGTGTTCAGAATACCTGAGCCTGTTGTTGTCAGATATGATGGCAGCAAGCAGAAGGCCTCTCCTACTCTCATTATTAAGCCAGTTGACCATGTTCCATACTCTTCCAGCAAGGCTGTTCCCTATCGTTATAATGCGGTTGCATTAGAAGATGGGAAGGAGGTGCCTTTACCCTCCACTTATGTGACTAATATTGTTGATGTCAGTGGTTTGACCCGGAGTGGTCGTGTTTTTTCGGCGTCGCCGAAACCCCAGACTGACACCAAAAGGGCTGATGTTGCTGATAGTGCTACCCGTCCTTTGGGGAATTCTTCTTCTTCTCCGAATTCGGCACTTGCTGTTGACAGACCTGCCGCTGCTGTTAGAGCTCCTGTCCCTGCTGGACAGAATGGCATGTTAAGAGAAGACTGCGATGAGATGCTGAGGCTCATCAAGACGAGCGAGTATAATGTTGTAGATCAGTTGCTACAAACGCCTTCAAAGATATCAGTGATGTCTTTGTTGATGAACTCTAAGCCACACCGAGAAGCTTTGCAGAAGGTGTTGGACGTGGCGTACGTAGATCACGATGTCACCATAGAACAGTTTGATAGCATTGTTGCAAACATTACTGCTTGTAACAACCTGAGCTTTTGTGATGCTGATCTTCCTGAGGAGGGAAAAGACCATAATTTGGCACTTCACATCTCTATGAACTGCAAGGATGATGCCTTGTCTAATGTGCTGGTAGACATAGGATCATCGCTGAATGTGTTGCCAAAATCCACTATGGCCAAACTTTCATACCAGGGGCCTCCCATGAGGCAGAGTGGAGTGGTCGTCAAGGCTTTTGATGGATCCAGGAAGGCTGTGATTGGCGAGGTTGAGATCCCAATCAAGATAGGACTTAGTGATTTCCAGATCACTTTCCAGGTCATGGATATCCACGCATCATATAGTTGATTGTTGGGCAGACCATGGATTCACGAGACAGGTGCCGTGACATCCACCCTGCACCAAAAGTTGAAGTTCGTGAAGAACAAGAAGTTGGTGGTGGTAGGGGGAGAAAAGGCTCTCTTGGTAAGCCATTTGTCTTCCTTTTCTTACATTGATGCCGAGGACGAGGTTGGGACGCCGTTCCAAGCCTTGTCTATCGCTGAGCCTTCTAAGAAAGGAACTTCTTCATTTGCGTCCTACAATGATGCGAAGTTGGCCATTGAGCATGGCGCAACTACTGGTTTAAGACAAATGATCAAGCTGGAAGATAATAAATCCCGGGCTGGCATATGGTATTCTTCTGGAACTTTCAACAAGCATGGGTTGTTTCAGAGTGTGGTTTCATCCACACGGCCGAAGACCAAGAGGCTGCTGCTATTGTGGAAGATGATGCAGAGGAAGATTCTGGCAACTTTATCATCCCTGGAGGAGTCTGCAATAATTGGGTCGCTGTTGATGTTCCAACAGTTGTCCATAAGTCCACGTAATGTTCATTTTTGTTTAAAAACTATTCCCCCATGCCAAAAGAAGAAGTGATGACATTGTTGGTGCATAAATACAATGATATTCATTCTATAATTACATGTTAAATGTTTGTTTTTCCAAATTATTTTCACTTTTTGCTTTTTGCATGAAATTGGTGATCACTAAAAAACCCTAAAAAAGAGAATAAAATCAATCTTTTCATTTGCATAATGATTTGCCTTGCTTGAATTCTAAAATCTCTTTTATATCCAAAATCATTATGCAGGTTAATCAAACCCATTGAACATAATGATCCAACACCATCTCCCAACGTTGAGTTCCCTGTATTTGAGGCAAAAGAAGATGATGTTGAGGAGATTCCTGATGAGATTACCCGTCTGCTTGAGCATGAAGAGAAGATCATTCAGCCATATCTTGAGAATATGGAAACAATCAACTTGGGGTCTGAGGATTGTGTTCGAGAAGTGAAGATTGGGGCACTCCTGGAAGAGTCTGTGAAGAAGGGGTTGATTGAGTTGCTACGAGAATACGTCGACGTCTTTGCCTGGTCATATGAAGACGTGCCTGGTCTAGATACTGATATCATGCAACATTTCCTGCCTTTGAAGCCTGAGTGTGTGCCTGTAAAGCAGAAGCTCAGAAGAACTCATCCTGATATGGCAGTGAAGATTAAAGAAGAGGTTCAGAAGCAAATTGATGCGGGGTTTCTGGTGAATTCTATATATCCTCAATGGGTGGCCAATATTGTGCCCGTGCCTAAGAAAGATGGAAAAGTCCGAATGTGTGTTGACTATAGAGACTTGAATAAAGCTAGTCCAAAAGATGATTTTCCTCTACCACATATTGATATGTTGGTAGATAATACAGCTAAATTCAATGTCATCTCATTTATGGACGGATTTTCCGGATATAACCAGATCAAAATGGAACCCGAGGATATGGAGAATACAACATTCATCACACCTTGGGGAACATTCTGTTATCAAGTGATGCCCTTCGGTTTGAAGAACGCCGGAGCCACGTATCAACGAGCTATGACTACCTTGTTTCATGATATGATGCACAAGGAGATCGAGGTATATGTTGACGATATGATTGCAAAGTCGAGAACAAAAGTTGAACATGTAGAGCACTTGTTGAAGCTTTTTTCAGCGCTTGAGGAAGTACAAACTCCGCCTGAATCCGAACAAGTGTACATTTGGAGTCCATTCTGGAAAGTTATTGGGCTTTATTGTCAGTGAAAGAGGTATTGAAGTTGATCCTGCCAAGGTCAAAGCAATAGAAGAGATGCCTGCGCCCAAAACTGAGAAGCAAGTCTGAGGTTTTCTTGGCCGCTTGAATTATATTTCCAGATTTATATCCCATATGACTGCCACATGTGCGCCAATATTCAAGCTCCTTCGGAAAGATCAGCGTCATGATTGGACCGATGATTGCCAAAAAGCCTTTGATAGTATTAAAGAATATCTGTCCAAGCCGCCGATTCTGTCTCCGCCCGTGGAAGGGAGACCCTTGATTATGTACTTGACAGTTCTTGAGGACTCTATGGGTTGTGTATTGGGTCAGCAAGATGAATCAGGGAAGAAGGAATATGCTATATACTATCTGAGTAAGAAGTTCACTGATTGTGAGTCTCGATACTCAATGCTTGAGAAAACATGTTGTGCTTTGGCTTGGGCTGCTAAGCGCTTACGCCGGTATATGTTAAATCATACAACTTGGTTGATATCCAAAATGGATCCAATCAAGTATATCTTTGAGAAGCCTGCTTTAACTGGGAGGATTGCCCGTTGGAAGATGCTGTTGTCTGAGTATGATATTGAGTATCAAGCTCAGAAGGCTATTAAAGGTAGTATCTTGGCTGACCACTTGGCACATCAACCAATTGAACATTATCAGTCAGTTCAGTATGATTTCCCAGATGAGGAGATTCTGTATTTGAAAATGAAATATTGCGATGAGCCTACGCTCGATGAAGGGCCAGAGCCTGGTTCCCGATGGAGCATGGTGTTCGATGGCGCTGTAAATCAATAACGAAATGGAATTGGGCAGTGATTATTACTCCTCAGGGCATACATTTTCCTTTTACAGCAAGGCTAACTTTCAAATGCACGAATAATATGGCGGAGTATGAGGCCTGTATTATGGGTTTAGAAGAATGTATTGATCTTAGGATCAAGCATCTTGATGTCTATGGTGATTCGGCCCTTGTTGTTAATCAGATTAAGGGTGAATGGAAAACGAATCAGCCTGGCCTCATCCCATACAGAGATTATGCGAGGAGGATTTCAACGTTCTTTACTGAGGTTGACTTCCATCATATTCCTCGAGAGGAGAATCAGATGGGAGATGCTCTTGCTACACTTGCTTCAATGATTATGGTGAAATTCTGGAATGAAGTCCCCAATATTACTGTGATGCGCTTGGATAGACCAGCTCATGTATTTGCAGTAGAAGAAGTGAAAGATGATAAGCCATGGTATTATGACGTCAAATGTTTTCTTCAGAGTCAGATTTACCCGCCTGGGGCATCTGTTAAAGATAAGAAGACTTTGAGGAGATTATCTGGCAGTTTTTATCTCAATGGCAATGTGCTGTATAAGAGAAATTTTGACATGGTTCTGCTCAGATGCGTGGATAGACACGAAGTAGACCTGTTGATGACTGAAGTCCATGAGGGTTCATTTGGTACTCATTCCAATGGACATGCCATGGAAAAGAAGATGTTGCGAGCAGGCTACTATTGGCTGACAATGGAGTCTGACTGCTGCAAATACGTGAAGAAATGCCATAAGTGTCAGATTTATTCGGATAAGATTCATATTCCCCCGACACTTTTGAATGTGATTTCATCACCATGGCCTTTCTCTATGTGGGGAATTGACATGATTGGCATGATAGAGCCAAAGGCGTCCAACGGTCACCGGTTTATACTCGTAGCAATTGATTACTTCACCAAGTGGGTTGAAGCGGCATCATATGCAAATGTGACCAGGCAGGTGGTTGTGAAGTTTATCAAGAATCAACTCATATGCCGTTATGGTGTGCCAAATAAGATCATTAATGATAATGGATCTAACTTGAACAACAAGATGATGAAAGAGCTGTGTAGCGAGTTCAAGATTGCACATCATAATTCTTCTCCTTATAGACCCAAGATGAATGGGGTTGTTGAAGCTGCTAAAAAGAACATCAAGAAGATTATTCAGAAGATGGTCGTTACATACAAAGACTGGCATGAGATGCTGCCATGTGCTTTGCATGGCTATCGTACATCTATCCGCACTTCAACAGGGGCAACCCCTTTCTCTCTCGTTTACGTCATGGAGGTTGTGCTCCCAGTAGAGGTGGATATCCCATCAATGAGAGTCTTAATGGAAGCCAAGTTGACTGATGCTGAATGGGTTCAAAGTCGTTACGACCAGTTGAATTTGATAGAAGAGAAGAGATTGACTGCCATGTGCCACAGTCAGTTATATCAGCAAAGAATGAAGAAAGCTTTCGATAAGAAGGTCAAACCATGAAGGTCCATATGTTGTTAAGAGATCCTTTTCAGGCGGTGCTTTGATGCTTACAACTATGGATGGGGAGGATTTCACTCGTCCTGTGAATTCAGATGCAGTCAAGAAATACTTCGCCTAAAATAAAAACAGAATAGCTCGCTAAGTTGAAAACCTGAAAGGGCGACTTAGGCATAAATTAGCATCTCGGTGGATTGAAAACCCAAAAGGGCGATCCAGGAAAAAGTTAGAGACATAAAAAAATGAATATAAATATCCCGCTAGATTGAGTACCTCACCCTGGGGCAATCTAGGCAAAAATTAGGGATTTGGCAAGTAACAACATCCTGACAAGACTTTGTTCTACAAACCATCTTTTGTTAAAGAATTTCGCTCAGACATCGTCAACTGAAGCTTCAAATACATTGGATTCAGAGTTGGTGGAGAAATGGTCATTATGTTCAATGTAGCCTTTTTCCAATATATATCACCAATTTCAAATTTGTAAAGATCCATGGAGTCTTGCCATTTGCAGACTACCATTCCACCAAATAAATTTGAGCCTCTATCCAATTTTTTTCACTCTTATTTGTTTCTGTTCAACAAATATTTGCATGTTTTAATTGATAAATATCATTGTTTTAAATAAATAAAGTTTTGATAAAATTGTTTTTAAACAAAGTGTCACAATGACTCAAAGGATAATTGGAACGTCTTCAGTGCTCTCCCAAGGATAGTATGATCTCCAAAAGGGTAAGACATTTATTCATATTCCTAGCATATCTATTATCCTCTACATCATCCTTTAGGTTGTCTCTTCAGCGAGTGCAGAAGAAGGTGACATACCACTCAGATTCCCTAGAGAGTCTGGAGTTTGGTCTCGGTCTTCTAGCTCCCCAGTAAGTCTAGACCTAGCATCCGTGTTATCAATTAAATGGTTGTCATCCCTTGTGTGGATTGACCTAAAATCCCTTATAGATTGATAAATTGGCATGCTATCTTTCTCGAGGAAGTCGGTTTGTAGCTTATCCCCTGTGGATTCGCCTACATTAATCTCCAATAGGTTTTCCTCTTGTTCATCCTCAACAGGGTTGCTCACATTAGATTCCCTCAGTTTGATCACCAGCATGTTATATCCAGCTGATCGCCTACAGGTTATTCCTGGTTTGGTCATCAACAGTTGTTTCCCTAGTGAAGTTGCCTGATCGGAGCCTGATTGTTGTTTGCTTCCTCCTTCTTGGATAGTTTCCTCATAGCAGAGCGGGTGATGAAAATGTTTATTTTCCTATCCCCAGCGGAGCGGTGTGCCTCCTTCTCCTCGACAGAGTTTGTTTCTCCAGCAGTTCAAGGAAATGTGATGTTTTTTAGAACTTTTGTTCGGTGGTTATTCCCCGAAGAGTTTCTTATCTTTCCTTAGCTCTTCCCCAATAGAGTTACTTCTACAGTGGATCTTACCTATGTTAAGCTCCCTAGTGGTGATTAAGTAGCTTCCCTAGCTAAGGCTTTACCTGATCCTAGTTTGGCGTTGGAACTTCTAAGGAGGACGTGTTGTTTTTTTCCCCAACGGAGTATATGGTTCCCCTTCTCCATAGCAGAGATATTTCCTTCCGTGATTAGAAGTGAATGTTGTTTGATGTGCTTCTGTTTGGTGGTTGTTCCCCATAAAAGTCCACATCACCCCCTGATAAGATCCCCAGTAGATTTCTTCTCTGACTGATCTTATCCTTGTCTCTGCGTATTGTTGGAAAATCCCCAGCTTTGGTGATTATGATCCATTGCTTATTCCCAACAGCGGTCTCTGATCCCCGATGATCCTGCTTCTTCCCCTAGCAGTAGTCTTTGTTCCCGACAACGACTCTGTTTGATCCTCAACTTTGGCCTTTATCCCCTGCAGAGATCGGTGTTTCCTGGTATTTGCTGCCCCCACCAGATTGGATGTTCTCCAGTGGGCCTGGCTTTCTCTTTTGAGATGTAGTACCGGATGTTGGTCCATTGGTTCTTGGACCTGTTTGTGTTAGATATGTCTGTTCGTCAGCATTAATCGTACATAAACCACACATATACATGTATAATTCTAACATTCAAATA
Organism: Lathyrus oleraceus; assembly: GCF_024323335.1. Classification (NCBI taxonomy): domain Eukaryota; kingdom Viridiplantae; phylum Streptophyta; class Magnoliopsida; order Fabales; family Fabaceae; genus Lathyrus; species Lathyrus oleraceus. The sequence continues at coordinate 446,373,873 of NC_066584.1, forward strand.
TTCATGTTGCATTCTTTGCCATATATCTTTGTTTGTTATCTCCTGCTATTTGGTGATATATATTTCCCCAAGCAGACGGTCGTGTCTGATCTCTCCATATAGAGTCAGCCCCATAGGCAGAAAGTGTTTATCTTTTCTTCCACATCCCCACTGAGTTATGTCCTTGTGGATGATTATTATTTCAGTTTCCTCCTAAAACATGTATTGGGATGGAATTACTCCCCTGAGTTATATCCTCATTGGGTTGAGTCTTGTTTAATCGTGTCTCTCTAGTTTGTTTCTAGATTGACTCCTCTTGTTATTTCCCCTGCCCTTCCCTGTGGTTCAGGTGATCAATTGCTCAGTAGCCAGTAGTTGTTCATTCTCTCCCAGTGGATTTTGTGGCCTTCTACCTAGTAACCAGTAGTTATAAGTCCTATATTTCTGTGGTTTTCTACCCAGTAACCGGTAGTTGTAAACCCCATTTTATCCCCTTGCAGAGTTAACCTTGTTTTTGTTCATCTTAACCGATGACGGTTACTCTTTTCTGTGGTTTTCTACCCAGTAACTGGTAGATGTAATCCCCTCCTTGTTGATTATCTTTATCCAATATTCGGTATTGATATTCCTTCCTTTTGAGTATATCACCCAGTAGCTGGTGATATATCTCCCGGATCATTGCTTTTGTCAATGTATCCCAAGTGAGTCATCTTTCATTTACCCTTGTTCGGTTATAATTTGTTTCTCCTTTGATTGGTCATCATTTTATACCCAGTAACCGGTATCTCGATGTCCTTTCTTTTTGGTCGATTTATCCTTTATTAACCCGGTAACCGGTTGTGGATAATCTTCCATGCGAGTATGTTATCTACGTTCTGATGGTAATAGATAATATATCTCACGCGCTCTTCAGTCGAAGTCTTTTCCTTCCCCAGTCGAGTAAGATTCGTATTTCCTTATGGAAACGAATGTCCATCCTGTGATCGAGTTTGCTTTTTCAGCACCCCTTTCAGATGATGAGTGTCTTGGAAATATTCCCCAATTCACGCCTGGTTGGTCAGCTATTATATGCCCAGTAACCGGTATCCCTGGTGTTCCTTCCCTTCTACTCCCTATTATGACTTTTTGTCCCCTGTGGAGTCAGATTTCCTGAGTTGAAATATACCTTTTTAGGTCTTCCTCAGATGTTTGGATGATTGATATCTCTCACCCTTATACCGGTCTTAGATATTCATTCTCCCCGAGCGTGTTTTTCTCTCGCCCTTATACCGGTGTTTTGATCACATGTCTCTTTGAGCTTATTACCCAGTAACCGGTAATACCTCATTTGTTTCTTCTGAAGGTGAGAAAAACAAGAAAGGGGGGGTTTGAATTGTTTGGAAAAATAAGCGCTTTTCAAAATGAAAATCACACAAGGATTTTATACTGGTTCGCTTATAACACAAAGCTACTCCAGTCCACCCGGCCGAGGTGATTTCGCCTTCAACAAGGACTTAATCCACTAATCTTGAAAGATTACAAACAACGTCTAAGAGAAAAATCTCTTAGTCCTCTCAAGTATACAGACTACACAGAGTCACTTGAGGAAATCAACAAACAATAGATGAAAGATTTATGTAATCTAGAGTGCTTCTAAGATAAGCTAATATTACAATAGTAAGAACAAAGTGATTCACGTTATAAGCAAAAGCTTCGTGAAGATTTTGAGAGCAAGAGTGTTTTCTTGTGCGTTGATGTTTCAGTATAATTTCTGCTTGTATGTGTTGTATGCTGAATGTTGATTTGCAGTCCTTTATGTAGATCAGTGAGGTAGTAGTTGAAACTGGTGGATATTAAAATGAATTTACGCCATCACTTAAATAGCTTTTGCAGGATAACTTTCTCTCCTTGAAATGACTACTTACCACAAGTAGTATCTTCTTTATTGAAATTGGAGATTAACGTCTCTTTCTTAATTAGGAAAACCATTTGCAAATCTTTACTTGACTTTAACGTTACTCTTTCATGATTAGCAATTCCATGCTCAGAGTATTTGTGTTTCTGGAGAATCTTGGAATCTTGCTTCTGATGTTAATCTCTTGTGAGTTCAGATAGTTTCTTCAGATAGCGCTGATAACTTCTGGAATTTAGAGAAAGCGTTGTTCAGAGTCAGAACATCTAGATCTTACTTCTTGTTTAGATGCTTCTGATACTTTGCTGTTTTGCTCAGAGTTAGACTTTCTTGAACGTGTTTCCACTTCAGATGCTTCTTATCTTCTGATAATTTGTATCTGATCTGGTTCTGTATCTGATGACATCATCAAATTTCTTCCTTCTTTCTTTAGAATCCTGCACACTTAGAAACTTTTCGTTAGGGTGCCATTTTTGGTTTCATCCTTTGTTATCATCAAAATCAAGGAATCTGTTGTAGAACAATTTTTGTTCTTACATCTTCCTCAGCTGAGTCCTTTATGGATATCCCCGCCTGAGTCCCTTAGCGGATTTTCCCCATCTGTGTCCGGATTTTTATCCGAAGTATCCCTTTATGGATAGTTTGCTGTATTGGCATATTCCCCAATACATGCATCTTTGCGTCAGCTCGGGTCTTTCCATTGATTTATTTTCATGGAATCCCTTCGTGTCTCTCAACAAGTTTTGAGTCGTGACCTGCTCACGCATTTTCCCCTTTACTCCCAGTAAAATACCTAGAGTCTCTGTCTCATTTATGAGTGTATTACTCATATGGATTTTCAGTTTCTCCCAATTTCTTTTTCCTTTGTGGACACATATCCCCACAGAGTATTAACTTTTGCGTACATACATTTGCATCATGATGTCTCTTAGGGACCAAAATTCATCTCTTTGTTATTATTTAATCCCATTCTACCTCGTCGAGACGAAGATTTTAACCTTCATATCTCTGGCTAGAATGACCTTAAATAGGGGCATCTGTAAGACCCTAATTTTGACCATAAGATCCCTCATGGCATCATTTCATTGCTCATTTGCATTTGCCTCAAGGATCATAGCATCTTGGCTCCTTAACCCTTGGGTTGGGACTTGTGTGAGTTGGTTGAGACCACATGTTTGAATTGTATATTATTGATTTTCTTATGTTGTTTACTAACCAAAAGCACAAAAATATGTCACTAACTTGTTTTGTTTTGAAGCTTGAGCAATCATGAGATCCAAGGCTCCTATGAGGCCCCTATGCTCATTGAAGTGGCCAGTTGAAGTTGAAAGCAAGCATGACAATGGTTACCAAAGCTCTCAATAATCATATATGCCTCCCAAGTATCTCAATTTGCCAATTTGATCAAGATAAACCAAAGGGCTTGAGGATTGTTTCCCAAGGAAACCCTAATTCAACTGTGCATTGACTGTGCCTTGCTCATGAAGCAACCCAACCCATGATCAAATACAATCAAGGGAAGTTCTTTAATTCATCATTTCATGCATATTTGAGCTTATGTGAGTGTCCTCAATCATCAATTCATTAATATTTGAAGTTTGGACTTGAGAAGTTGATCAGTCAATTCATCTGACTATTTTGAAATCCACTGAGACCTAACTTTTGATGTGTTTGTCAAATGAAGATGACCCCAAGTAACAACATGTTATTAGGAACCATATGAAGAACTTTCATGTTCATCAAAAATTTATTTGAAACTTGGAAGGTCATCATTCGTTTCAAAACATTATAGGTCATTTTGACTGAAACCCTAATTTTAGGTCAACTTCCCAAGGACCTAACTCACTCATTTTTCATGATTTTGAGGTGGGACCAAATGCATTGGAAATTTTAAGTTGCCTAATTCAATTTTTATGTTGGACAAAATTTCATAATCCTAAAATAAACACATGTGATAATACAAAACATTATAGGTCACTTTGGACCAAAGCCATTGAATCTTGAAAAAGTCCAACTTCAAGTGCCCATAACTTTCTCATCAAAAATCCAAATGATGCAAACTTTAAGTCCAAATTTATTATCTTGAAAATATATACAACTTTTATATTGAAGGTTTTGTCATTTTAGGCATGCATCATTGTATCAGAAGGGCTTGAAGTTGGTCCATTTTGGCAAAATTTCCATATACATGTTTTGTACCTTGAACTTCATGGCCTGTTTTCAACAATTTCCCAACACCAAATGGATTTTTGTTCAACATAACATTTGTTACTCATGTCAAGACCTTTCCAACCATTACCCACATGGATATGTTTCAATTTGGTAAATGGTATTTTCGAAGAGGAGAAGTTTTGGTTCCAATTATGCATAACATGATTAAATTGCTTGCGCACCACATTGCCTTGCCATGTACACGTCCAAATTCATTTGTTTCATCATCAGCATGCAAAACCAATTGAGTTTGGGCCTCACATACGCCTGTACAGGCCCATGCATGGAGGATCCAAGCTCATGCACACACGGATTTTTCATTGCTTGCATCATGCTTGGCTATAAATAGATGCTCCGTTCCTCTTCAAAATCCAACCTCAAGGCGCTTGAATTGCTGCACAATTGAATCCCTAACCTTCACTCAAAGGAATTTTGATTTTTCTCTCAAATTTTCAAGCTCAGATTTCAACTTCATTGGTTGATCTCTGAACTTCAATTCCTTAGCCTAGCTTCTTTGTTACCTCAAGAACACACTGCATCAAAGAATTGGAGTGGATCAAGTCTTGTAAAGCTACACTTCAAAGGTTGTTGTTCAAACTGTTTTGATTCGAAACTCCTTGGATACTGATCATTTCTTGTGTTTGTTGGTACCTCTGAAGTCCTCATGTGAGAGGCAATTGATCTGTGCATTTAATTTTATGAATTGAGCAAACTCAGATTGAACACCTTATTTTTCTATCTTAGATTTCTCCTTCTATGAGAGTCTAGAGTAGAAACTAAGGTTACAGGGGTGATGTACATCACCCCAGATTTCTAAAGATGTATGGATCGTGCATTTTAATGAAGTTTTAAAAACCTGCAAATTAGGCCGGAACTGTGAGTCTCGCCGGAGAAGACGGTGGTTTCCACCACCGTCCCCACGTGGATGAGTTCCTAGCCCTTGGATCTGGACCCTGGGATCTAATCTTGGCCGTGTTTTATTTTGACTTATTTTAATGCTTCATGTTTCGCTGCTGACTTTGGTCTACCATGCGCGTGCATCTCTCAGCCTTGTGATGATCCATGTCATTTAATGAATCAGGATCAGACGCTCCTTGTTTTTTCCATTTTTCTGATTTTCCATTTTATTTTCTTATATTCCAATTATTTTTAAAAATTCATAACTTCTTCATTTTTAATCATAAAAATATGGGACCAATTGAAATATTTCCCTTTTAAATTCTAGTTTCTAAAAATGATTTTTAATATTTTTTATGACTCCATTTAATATTTTTTGTGAATTTTTTCTTTTCTGGTTATTTTTAATTCATTTAAAATACTTTCCAATATTCAAAAATGCCAAAAATATTTTTTTAACATCTTTGAATGATGATAAATCTATGAAAAATATTCTCATCAATTTTTTAATTGATTTGAGATTTATTTGAAATTTTAGTTCAATTATGTTATTTTTCTTCATTTTTAATTGTTTAAAATAAATTCCTGTTTTCAAAAAATGATGAAATTTTTTGTCAAACCTTGTTTGACCATGTTCGACTTATGATGATCCAATTGGACTCTTCCAAGTTGATTTGAATTGGATTTGAAGTTTGACCTTTATTTGCTTATTTTAATTCAAGTATTATTTTAATTCCAAAAATTACCAAAAATATTTTTATTATTTCTTGACTTCCAAACTTCATCTCACTTATGTTTACCATTGATTGATATTGATTCCATTCATGTTTGATCAATTTGTGTTGGTTATGCCATTTGAATTTCAATTATGTACATTCCATTTCTTCTTCTTCTTCTTCTTTTTTTCTTTTTGATCAATGAGTTAATGATTGGTGGTTAGCCTTGACATATGTGGGGCTTAACCTTGTTTGATTCAAATCAAATTCATCTTGATCAAAGATCAAGTGAATTGCTTTGCATTAGAGATAGGTTGCTTCTTGGTCAAGCAAAAAACCTAAATCCATACAAGATCATTCTTCTTTTCTTTTGGCATGGCAAGTTGTAGGAGCTTGGCATACTAGTCATGGTATCTAACTTGTGTTTGTTGCCTATAGTTTTATTGACCGGCCTCAGATAGGTGTGACTACTATATTAGTCCACTTACGATTGCTTAACATAACGCTAAATTGCCTTATGGCACACTAACACTAACTACTAATTACTAACTTTTAATTCAAGCATTTAATTCTTGCAATTTACTTTAATGCAATTTAATTTGTTGCACATTAATTCATTTGCCTTTGCCCTTTGCTCACTTGAGCTCATGTTTATGCTTATGCAATTTGCCTTTTGCTCACTTGAGCACATTATTGTGTATATACTATTGTGCTTGTTTTGTTTTGTTTGTGCGAACCCAATGCAAATGGAGAAAGGACTTAGATTTAGGACCTTACCTATGCTAATGGAGTTTGAAGGACAACTAGGCCTCATGCCTTTAGAATGCTAAAAATTGTCAAAGAGCAACTAGGCCTCATGCCTTTAGAATGCTTAATCTTGAAGATGAATTTAAAGGACCCCTAATTCTAAATTCACTCTTGTCCATTCTTTCTATTGCATTGTGGAACTTTTTGATTTGTGCATTCTTGTGTGCTAGGGGGTCCTTAACTTGAGCCAATTAGAAGAGCCATTGTCATGGACATTCAAGATAAGAGATACAAAGCCAATTGGAAGATTCCTAGGAGCTTGATTATTTGTTTGCTTGGTTGCTTGATATATTTTCTTATTACTTGCTAAGTCCAAAGGAATGGAGAAACTTGGATCATCTTTATGATCTCAAGAGGGGAACTCAAAGTGGTTTTATTTCTCTTCCCTCATCTTTGCATGTTTAGGACCTAGCCCTTCTCTTCTTCTCTCCACTCTAAACCCAAGCCAAACTTTTGTGCAAACATTAACATTATTTTCAAAAATTAGAAACCTAGGCATTATGCCTTTGATTTTTTTTCAAACTCTTCTCATAATACTTATTTTGAATTGAATCTTAAGTCAACTTTGACCTTATTTTGTGAATACTTTTCATTTGTAAATACAACTCACTCAATTGTTTTTGTGGTTCCAATGACCATTTGTGTTAAAGCTTTTCATAAACATTAGCTATTAGGTTTGACTTATCCTAGAGGTTGATATAATACTCACCTATATCCTTAGTGATGGACTATAAGTCTTCCATGCTTATTATAGGGTTAACCCCTCACTAGCATGTTGAAGCTCTCCTCACATGGTGGATTTGTGGTTTTAGGTTGAGTTTTCTCCCTTTGATAACAAAAGACCTTAAGGCTTTTGACCAATCAATTCACCAACTTCTTTTGAGATTTTTACCCCGAACTACGAGGTTTTGATCCTACCTTTTTAAGATGGTACGTAGGCAATGGGTTTATCCATTCAAGCACAAAATTATAAATAACTTGTATATTCTTTTCTCATCTCCCCAATCATGTTTGCACAAATATTTTTTCACAAATACCAACCTACCTTACAACATTTGTAAAAAGGGATCCCTTAGAGTACTAAGGATATTTTGGGTGCTTAAAACCTTCCCATTGCATAACCAACCCCCTTACCCAGATCTTTGATATTTTTATTAGTTTTTGATTTGATAAAACTTCTCGGTTTTTGTTCGCTTTCTAACATTTCCTTTGAATAAATACAAGTGCGGTGGCGACTCGGATTGTATGATTTACTTTTGATTTAGTCAATAAATATAAAGGTAACGAATACCCCGCTACAACCACAAATACCCACTCGAACCTGCCTTGAGTTTGAGGAGACAACCCTCTTTAACTGGGTTTGGTTTCAGGTTTGTGTTTTCTCTTATTACATAATATGGATACGAGTATGGTAATGGGGACTATCACATCACAAAAAATACGACCTCGCGAAGCGCATCGCACACTCGTTGATGACTAATAGAGTCACCATCATTCTTTATTTATTCCTAAGGAAAGGGAAAATGACGATAAAGCCCTAAGGGAAAGAAAATGGATAAGATGTTCATCGCAATAAAACATAGGCTCGAGAGTCGGTTATGCGAGGGAAAGGTATTAACACCCCTCACACCCGTTGTACTCAACGGGAACCTCCTATAGTTCTAAGGTTGATTGTTTGTTAAGGGCTTATTTGGTTTATTTTATTTTTATTCCTTAAAGTATTTACAAAAAGAGAAATATTTACAAAAGAAAAGAAAAAAACATTTTTTTAATTATTGAGCTCGCCAAGGTTTCAAAATCTCGTGCCTACGTATTCTTAAAGTATAATGAGAAAATCAGAGCTCCGTAGTTCGTAAAAAAATGTGTTTTGGTTGCTTTTAGAGAATAGTGTTATATCGCATTTTAGCGATTAAACGTATGCCAATATGCTCGCACGATGGAAGCTTAGGCGTTGTTTGTATTCACGTTAAACATACCAGACTATTCTTTTATGAAAATGTTTTGAATTGGATGCACAAGGGGACAAAAGAGATTTGGATGAGTGGAGTATTGATTTTAATAATGAATTTTTTTTGTTTTTGTCTTGTTATTTTATATTTTTTATTAATTTTTTTTTGTATCTTATAATATGATTTATGCCTAGGATTGGTATGATAAAATGAAATAGATTAATTAAATAAATTAACTAAAATAAATAAATAAACTAAAATAGGGGGTACACAGAAGATGCTAAAGGGTGTGCACCCAATTTTTATTTTTTTAATCTGATTTTACTTATAAATTTATTTAAAATATTTTTTAGAATGGTCAAAATATCATTGAATATCTTCTGTAAAAATAAAATGTCATATTTAATATTATCTTGTTGAATTTAATTAAATTTATTTTTGATTTGAATATATATATATATATATATATATATATATATATATATATATATATATATATATATATATATATATATATATATATATATATATATATATATATATATAATATATATATATATATATATATATATATAATTCAAAACAATGAGTGTATAAGATCCATAATTAACTTGATGTAATATTAGCACATTCATCTAAATAAACAACAAAATACTAATATCTAATACTAAAACACTAGGATTAATGATTAACGGCTATTCACCAAATGAAAATATAATTAACAAATGGAAGAGATTACATAAAGTGTAGGCAAATTTACATAAAGTGTAAACAAATTAGTTAGTTTTTTTTGTAAAAGAAGTTGAAATAAAAAAAGGTTAGAGAGTACCAATCCAAAAGTTATAGGAGGAAGAAATCCATAAAATAAGCTTTGTCATCTCCCTTTCTATCGATTCTTTCTCCTTCTTCTATTAATGTTTCTTGCTATGTGATGCGAGGTTGCTTTGAGACAGAGGTTAAGCTCAAAAACCTCAAAGCTTCCATGTGAAATTTCGAAGGCTTTTTTTGAACTGAGTTTTGGGTAAAAGGGTGGTGGAAGACTGTAGTTGCTGAATTTTCTTCGAGTTTTTATGATGATTTATCCCCCTCGTGGCATGCCCTTTTATAGATTTGAATTAGAATTAGAATTGAATTAGATTGACTTAGATTAAACAGTGCTATATTGTAATTGATTTGATTTGTATCTTTATGAATAAATTTGAAATATAGTCGAATTTCTATAGGGAGAAGATTTGATATGTGTTTTGTTTTGGATTTGATCTACTCCTGACGGTGTTTTCTGATTTATGACATTTATAGACTCTTGGATTTAGTCTTAGTGTTTGATCATATTCACTCTTAAAATACAATTGAAATTATAACCGAAATAATACTAATAATAATTTGTTAATAATAAGCATACTAATAATCTACTAATAACAATAATCACAATAATCTCCTAATAAATAATAATCTAAATAATCTAATAATAAGCAATAACTTAATGTATGATAATTCTAATAATACCATATGAGAATAGTCTATTAATTTCTAATTTGTTAAATAAATTGAAGATAATGCTTAATACTAATAATATTTTTTTCTTGATTCTTTTTTGATTAAAATGCATTAAAATAAATAAAATAATAATTATAAAATAAAATAAAATAGAAATAAAAAATAAAAAAATACACTTTTATTTTATTTTATACATAATGCAAATAAAGGTAAAATACGGAAAAGAGAAAAACTCAAAAAATGGGAAATGTGAGATTTGAATCGGTGTCATACCCCAAAATTTTCTCTAATTTTTTTCTTCCATTTTTTACCTGGATAACGACTTTATTCATCTGCATGCATTTAGGAAGCATTCATATCATTCATCATGTATATGTAGGTTTCATTCATTTCATCTGCATACATTGTATATTTCATCATTCAATCTTCATTTGCAACAATTAGGTCAAAGACTCTTTAATGATGATGTTTCGTTTAAATCGGGAAGTACTTTGAATTTGGAAAATAGAAAGTAAAGAGGTGGTTGACTTTTTGTCAAAAGGGTCGACACAGTTGACCATATGTTTGACCGCTATCCTAGACATTTCTAAACCTATTCATCCTCCTTCTCTAAGTCATTATATCGTGTACAAAAAGAACAAATCATGTGCATGACATATCATGATTTACAAAAGGATAGCATTCCTACTTGCATCCAAAGGATGATTTTGAATTGCTTTGTGTATTTGAATCGGAATGTTTAAATTAAACCATCAAGCACGCATTTCGCATTTTTTACATAACATGTATTGTAAGTGATTCAACTTAACTTGCATTTTTTATTTTTCGATACATTTTCAATTTCTAAGTGATTCATTAAGTCACTTTTCACTTCATGGATAAATTCCCTAAGCATTCATCGGAATTCATTTTCATGCATACACTTTGAGTCATAGTTCCCTTTTTATTCATGGTCTTTCAATCCATATACATAAGGTTCAAAAGCCACTAAAATTATCTTTACATTTATATGACTTCACTTTACACCACTTCATGTTATTACAAGCATACTACATAGTTTCCATACACAAGAATAAAAATAATTTTAAGCTCTTCAATAGCCTTCATTAATACTCAATTCTTAACCATGTTTGTTCATGCTCAATTACCATGTACCATGTTGCAAAGAAAACAATAAAAACAAGTTAGAAATTACATTCACTTCTAAAAATTCAACACTTACATAACAAAATTCAGCATCATGGGCATTTACAAATACATATAAAAAATCATCTTAAATTTATATCATTCCCTTCTAAAATTTAGCACATGCACATACATTCACATCATATGCAAAATCATTCAAAAAAAAGTCAAATTCAACGCTAAGTTATAAAAATTCAGCATGTTATGCATATACCATAAATACAAATTCCATACTATGCACATTCTCATTCCATTTCTATACAACAAGTAAAACCTCATAAATCATGTGTATTAAAACAATACAACATTCATATAATACATTATTTCATCCATGGACATGAATTTAAATGCATCCATAAGTCATTCATTTATACCATGTAAATACCCAAACATGTATTCAAATGATGTCATGTAAATTCATTCAATTTCACTTACTCTCATTAAAAGTTCAGCATATTCACATACATGTAAAGTCACATACATCCATGCTTTAACCATCGTAACTACCTTAAATTTCCACAAACTAACTTCTAACCACTTTGGAGAATTGTCCAAAGTGCCCAAAACAACCACAACTAACTTCTAGCCAATTCTCAACCTCTAATCATCTCTCACCTAGTTCTATATAATCATTCATCATTCACCCATTTAGGGGATTCTCCTTCATGTTTTATTCCACCCATTCTTCACTTTCTCTCAAATTTTCACTCTCCATTCTCCAACCTTCCCTCACTAGCGCTCAAATCCATGGCTGTTGAAGCTTCTCATTGAAGCTTAAATCAACTTGAGCATAAACGTCCACCACACTTCACATAGTTTTTCATTATTCAAGCATTAAAAGAATCAACACCAACAAGAAAATAAATGGAAGAAAAGAAAGGGGTGAAGAATAGATGAAGAGAAATTGAACCAGAAGAATTAACAAACGAATGGAAACATTACTTACCGTATTGAATTTACGCCTCCATTGAAGAACCATCGGAGGGTCTCCGATCGGTAAGCCTCAAACTTTATTTATCATTCCATGAATGCTTGCTTGCTTACTTGTTTGAGTTATCTTTGTGTGCTTATTTATGTATTTGCCTTGTTTTTCATCTTGCGTGAACGATTACCGTGAGAATTCAAACCTTACTGTTGATTCTAAGTGTTGGCAACAATTTTGGTAAAACAAAGAGTGTTCACAAGATGTTATGTGTGATGTCTTAACATGAGATATCCTATGTACCTGCTGGAGTTCAAGAACATGTTCATGCAGGATTGTTTCAGAATGCCACATACAATGCCATGGCTTCTGATATTGGATGTACCTGATGGAGCTTAAATGAAAGACATGTTCATGCAGGATTGTTTCAGATGACATACACATGGTCATGGCATCTGATATAGCTGTACCTACTGGAAGTTATAAAAGGAATTATTGGATTATGCAGGATTTTTCCAGGATGTCAGACCCGATGTCATGACATCCTGTACACAGAACATTCAGTGTGAATGTCTGGTATTTTGTGATTGCACAATTAATGGCAATCTTTGTATGATTGAATATCTGATTAGCTGGCGCATTCAATCATGGATTACAACCAGATTTACTTATTTTCCAAGGAGATCTAACCAGCTCTTATAAAAAGATTTGATTGGAAAATAGATTTAGGGTTTTCAAGAAGTCCAAGCCCAGCTGGATGCTTCTATAAAAAGGGACTTAGAAAACCTGTTTGAACACACAACCAATACTGAGCAAAATATAGAGAGAGAGCTAGGGTTTGTGTCTGTTTAGTCGTGAGACTTGTAGGTCATTCAAGTCATCCATTGATGATTGAATTGGACTGATTTGTGGTTGTAATTTGTCACTCTAAAGCTGTTAAGCAAGAGTGTGTGTCTTCTTGATCAAAGCTGTGAAGCAAGATCAAGGGTGTGTCTTCTTGATTGAAACTGTGAAGTAAAATCAAGAGTGTGTAATTGAAAAGTATTTTCTTTTCTCAAGGGATTGTTGTTTAAAATCACTGGTGTGTGATTGTAGGGAAGTGAGTGGGTTCTCATATCTAAGAGTGCTTAGGTAGAAATTGCACGGGTAGAGATTAGGTGAGAAAGACTGTAACTTGTTGAAGTGTACGGAGAGTCTTTGAACTAATTCTATTTTAGTGAATTTCCTTCCGGGCTTGGTAGCCCCCAGACGTAGGCGAGTTGCACCGAACTAGGTTAACAATTTCTTGTGTTATTTACTTTACCATTATGTATCTTTATCGATTATGTGTTAACAGATATTAGTGTTGTGACATTACCTTCAACATCTTATATCTGATACCAGAATATCAATTGGTATCAGAGCAGGCATCCTTCTCTGGTTCTGGGTGAGATCTAGAGGCAATACTTTCTGGTACAATGGAGAGAGATGGAGGATCTGTTCATAGGCCACCAATTTTGGATGGTTCTAACTATGACTATTGGAAACCTCGAATGGTAGCGTTTCTGAAATCCCTTGATAACAAGGCTCGGAAATTTGTGTTAACAGGTTGGGTGCATCCTGTCATTACTAAAGAAGGAGAAGCCACTACTGAGAAGAAACCTGAAGAACAATGGTCCAAGGAAGAGGATGATCTTGCTCTTGGAAACTCTAAAGCATTGAATGCAATATTCAATGGGGTAGACAAGAATATTTTCAGGCTGGTAAACAACTGTGAAGTGGCCAAAGATGCTTGGGACATTCTCAAGACCACACATGAAGGCACCTCTAGGGTAAAGATGTCTAGACTTCAGCTGCTCACCTCCAAGTTTGAAAACTTAAGAATGAAAGAAGATGAAAATATTCATGAATTCTACATGAGTATCCTTGAAATTGCCAATGCTTCTGGAGCCTTGGGTGAGAAGATGTCAGATGAAAAGTTAGTAAGAAAAATACTCAGATCACTCCCCAAGAGATTTGCTATGAAAGTAACAACCATAGAAGAATCTCAAGACATCTCAAATATGAGAGTTAATGAGCTAATTGGATCCCTCCAAACATTGAGATGGGAATATGTGATGGAGCTGAAAATAAAGCCAAGAGCATAGCATTTATGTCAAACACTGAAGAGGAAGATGAGGAAGGTGGTCAAGATATTGATGAAGACTTGGCAAATGAGATAGCAATGCTGGGAAGACAGTTCAACAGACTGATAAAAAAAGTAGATGTGAGAGCAAAGGGCAATGTCAAGAACATCACATCTGACATCAGTAAATCCAACAACTTTGGTAAGAAACCAAAGTCTGAAGAAAAGCCCAAAGAAGTTCAGTGCCATGAGTGTAATGGGTATGGTCATATTAAAACTGAATGTGGGACCTACCTCAAGAAACAAAAGAGGAGTCTTGTGGCCTCTTGGTCTGATGGAAGTGAAACAGAAGAAGCTACAAACCATGTGACTGCATTGACAGGAAGATGGGGGTCTGAGGAAGAGTCAATTGATGATGAAAGAACCCTTAAAGAGTTGTGCCATAGAAGTGCAGGAGTGTGCAGACAAGTTGAAAGCCAGAAGAAAGTGATAGCTCAGCTGGAAAATGAAAAGGAAGAGCTTGTGGAAACCATCTCAAAATTGAAGGTGGAAGCTGTATTCTTGAATTCCAAACTAGATGAGATGGCTAAGTATGTAAGAATGCTTAACAATGGATCTACCATCTTAGACAAGATTCTCCAGACTGGCCAAATAACAGGAAACAAATCTGGTATTGGATTCAAGGCTGAGTGCAGTTACACTGGTTGCAAACCAAAATCCAAACCTAAGTGCATCCATGTTAAAAGCAAACCTGAGATGTCACATCAGATGTCACAACAGCAAAAAGGGAAGCATCAAAGATGGAAATGCCAATACTGTGGAAAATTTGGCCACCTGAAGCCCTCCTACTATAAGCTATGTGGCTATCCTGGCCCTGTTCAGTCTCAATACCAATCAAGGTCCAAGCATCACAAGACTGTCAACAAAAAGCAATGGGCTCCTAAGACAAAGGTCACAAGTCTAATAGCTCACACTTCCCTCAGAGTTTCAGCCAAAGAAGATTGGTATTTTGACAGTGGTCACTCCAAACATATGACTGGGAACAAAAATCTGCTAACTGAACTTCATCCTCATGCCATGAGTTATGTTACCTTTGGTGATGGTGCAAAGGGGGAAATCAAGGGAATGGGTAGGCTGAATTTCCCTGGAGTTCCTGACCTTGATGATGTCCTACTTGTTAAGGGATTAACTGCTAATCTTATAAGCATCAATCAATTGTGTGATCAAGGTATGAATGTAAACTTCACCAAAACTGAATGTCTGATTACTAACAAAGAAAATAAAGTAATCATGAAGGGAGTTAGGTCCAAAGACAACTGCTACATGTGGAGCTCTCAAGAAACTAGATACTCTTCAATGTGTACCTTAGCCAAAGAAGAAGAAGTGAAGATATGGCATCAAAGATTGGGCCATCTACACCTTAAAGGTATGAAAAGGATCATATCAGTTGAAGCTGTTAGAGGAATTCCCAACTTAAAGATTGATGAGGGAAAAATCTGTGGAGAATGTCAGATTGGAAAACAAACAAGGATGTCACACCAGAGGCTTAGACATGACACAACTACCAAAGTCCTGGAACTACTTCATATGGACTTGATGGGACCCATGCAAGTAGAAAGCCTTGGTGGGAAGAAATATGCATATGTGGTGGTGGATGATTTCTCCAGATACACCTGGATCAATTTTATAAGAGAAAAATCTGATGTATTTGAAGTCTTTAAGGAGCTTTGTTTGAAACTTCAAAGGGAAAAAGAAAGTCCTGTTGTCAAAATTAGAAGTGATCATGGGAAGGAGTTTGAGAACAACAAATTTGCTGAATTCTTCTCTTCAGAAGGAATTCATCATGAGTTCTCATCTCCCATCACTCCCCAGCAAAATGGTGTGGTGGAAAGAAAAAATAGGACTCTTCAAGAATCAGCCAGAGCTATGATTCATGCTAAGAAATTGCCCTATCATTTTTGGGTTGAAGCCATGAACACAGCCTGCTATGTTCATAATAGAGTGACATTAAAGAAAGGAACTCCCACAACCTTTTATGAAGTCTGGAAAGGAAGAAAACCCACAGTCAAATATTTCCATGTATTTGGTAGCAAATGCTATATCCTGGCTGATCGTGAGCAAAGAAGGAAGATGGATCCCAAAAGTGATGAAGGAATATTTCTGGGCTATTCAACAAACAGCAGAGCTTACAGGGTATTTAATTCCAGAACTAATGTATTGATGGAATCCATTAATGTTGTGGTTGATGACCAACAGACGGATGTCACAGACGATGTTGAGACATCTCTGAATGATTCTCCAGTTGACCTCTCAGACAAAAATAAGGAAGAAGAACCTCCTCAAGCTGAACCTGAAGATGACAAAATTAACAAGGGACCCTCTATCAGAATTCAGAAGGATCATCCCAAAGATCTTATCATAGGAGATCCAAATAAAGGAGTCACTACTAGATTAAGGGAAGTGATCTCACATGGCTGCTTTGTGTCAAAGATTGAACCCAGAAATATCAAGGAAGCCTTGAATGATGAGTTTTGGATCAATGCAATGCAAGAGGAGTTAGGCCAATTCAAGAGGAATGAAGTATGGGAATTGGTTCCTAGACCTGAAGAAGTAAATGTCATAGGAACAAAGTGGGTATATAAGAATAAATCTGATGAACAAGGGGTTGTTACTAAAAACAAAGCTAGATTAGTAGCTCAAGGATATACTCAAGTTGAAGGAGTAGACTTTGATGAAACATTTGCTCCTGTAGCTCGCCTTGAGTCCATTAGACTATTGCTTGGAGTGGCATGCATTCTGAAATTCAAGCTGTTTCAAATGGATGTAAAAAGTGCCTTCCTGAATGGCTACTTAAATGAAGAAGTATATGTTGAACAACCTAAAGGATTCACAGATCCAAATCTTCCACAACATGTGCACATATTAAAGAAAGCCCTCTATGGGTTGAATCAAGCTCCCAAGGCTTGGTATGAGAGACTCACAGTGTTCCTCACTGACAATGGATATAAGAAAAGAGATATTGACAAAACTCTGTTTGTGTAGAATGAAGGAGGAAAGCTCTTGGTGGCACAAATATATGTAGATGACATTGTTTTTGGTGGGATGTCAGAAAAGATGGTTGAACATTTTGTTAGACAAATGCAATCTGAGTTTGAGATGAGCCTTGTTGGAGAACTGACCTACTTTCTTGGGCTACAAGTCAAACAGATGGAAGATTCTATCTTTCTATCTTAAAGCAAGTACGCCAAGAACATTGTGAAGAAGTTTGGAATGGAAAATGCAAGCCATAAAAGGACACCTGCTCCTACTCATGTGAAAATCTCCAAAGACGAAAATGGTGTCAGTGTAGATCAGAGTCTATACAGAAGCATGATAGGAAGTCTGCTATATCTCACAGCAAGCAGACCTGACATTGCATTTGCTGTAGGTGTTTGTGCTAGGTATCAAGTTGAACCAAAAGTCAGTCACATAAACCAAGTGAAGAGAATACTGAAATATGTCAATGGCACCGATGACTATGGGATGTTGTATACTCATGGATCTGGATCCATGTTGACTGGTTACTGTGATGCTGATTGGGCTGGAAGTGTTGATGATAGGAAAAGCACATCTGGGGGATGCTTCTTTTTAGGGAACAATCTGATTTCATGGTTTAGCAAGAAACAAAACTGTGTATCTCTATCCACTGCTGAAGCTGAATACATAGCAGTTGGAAGTAGTTGTTCTCAACTGGTCTGGATGAAGCAGATGTTGTCTGAATACAATGTCACACAAGAAGTCATGACATTATACTGTGATAACCTGAGTGCCATAAATATTTCCAAAAATCCTATTCAACATAGCAGGACAAAGCATATTGACATTCGTCATCACTTCATCAGAGAACTTGTAGAAGAGAAGATCATAACTCTAGAGCATGTTACTACTGAAAAGCAATTAGCAGACATTTTCACTAAAGCTTTGGATGTCAATCAATTTGAATGTTTAAGGGGCAAGTTGGGGATCTGTGTTCATGAGAACCTATAGCAAGTAAAGGAGTTTGTGGTTATCCTAGAGGATATTTCTGACTGGGTAAATTGTGCTGTGGCAAGGACTAGACTGTGTGGCTGGAAGCTATTCTGATGCTGATGTTTGAAAGATTGAAGTTTTATTGATTTTGAAAAAGGTCACCTTTGGCCAATTTTGACTAAAAAGGGGGAGAAGTGCTGATATGGAAGTTGTTGTGGAAGTTGTGAGATGTATATAGCTGGAGGACAACTATTTTTAAAGGAAGTACACAGGTGTTAAAACAGAATGTTATTCTGTTTACAGATGTCAAAGAGGATGTCTGATATGGTGCACATGTGTTGTTGTTGAAGCAGATGTCAGAATGACATTCTGGCTGGTACATGTGCTGGAGTTACAGTAGCTGTTATGTTCATGGAGACTGTTTGTTGTGTGCACAGATTTAGGGGGAGAAGGAGTACCCTTGTGCATTTGTGTGTCTTACTAGTTGCATCCATAACTAGTAATTCTGTTTCCATTGCACAGATTTAGAGGGAGGAGAAGTACCCTTGTGCATGTGTGCATTACTAGTAGCCATAGCTAGTAATTGTTTTGCTTCTGCTGCTGATTAAACTACTGTTATGTTGTTTATTTGCTGATAGTTTACCTTGTGAACAAAAAGGACAGATATATGTTTTAGCCAAAATTTGCCAAAGGGGGAGTTTGTTGATTATAAGTGTTGGCAGCAATTTTGTTAAAACAAAGAGTGTTCACAAGATGTTATGTGTGATGTCTTAACATGAGATATCCTATGTACCTGCTGGAGTTCAAGAACATGTTCATGCATAATTGTTTCAGAATGCCACATACAATGTCATGGCTTCTGATATTGGATGTACCTGCTAGAGCTTAAATGAAAGACATGTTCATGCAGGATTGTTTCAGATGACATACACAAGGTCATGGCATCTGATATGGCTGTACCTGCTAGAAGTTATAAAAGGAATTATTGGATTATGCAGGATTTTTCCAGGATGTCAGACCCGATGTCATGACATCCTGTACACAGAACATTCAGTGTGAATGTATGGTGTTTTGTGATTGCATAATTAATGGCAATCTTTGTATGATTGAAGATATGATTAGCTGACACATTCAATCATGGATTACAACCAGATTTACTTATTTTCCAAGGAGATCTAATCAGCTGTTATAAAAAGATTTGATTGGAAAATAGATTTAGGGTTTTCAAGATGTCCAAGCCCAGCTGGATGCTTCTATAAAAAGGGACTTAGAAAACCTGTTTGAACACACAACCAATACTGAGCGAAATATAGAGAGAGAGCTAGAGTTTGTGTCTGTTTAGTCGTGAGACTTGTAGGTCATTCAAGTCATCCATTGATGATTGAATTGGACTGATTTGTGGTTGTAATTTGTCACTCTAAAGCTGTTAAGCAAGAGTGTGTGTCTTCTTGATCAAAGCTGTGAAGCAAGATCAAGTGTGTGTCTTCTTGATTGAAACTGTGAAGTAAAATCAAGAGTGTGTAATTGAAAAGTATTTTCTTTTCTCAAGGGATTGTTGTTTAAAATCACTGGTGTGTGATTGTAGGGAAGTGAGTGGGTTCTCATATCTAAGAGTGCTTAGGTAGAAATTGCACGGGTAGAGATTAGGTGAAAAAGACTGTAACTTGTTGAAGTGTACGGAGAGTCTTTGAACTAATTCTATTTTAGTGAATTTCCTTCCTGGCTTGGTAGCCCCCAGACGTAGGTGAGTTGCACCGAACTGGGTTAACAATTGCTTGTGTTATTTGCTTTACCATTATGTATCTTTATCCATTATGTGTTAACAGATATTAGTGTCGTGACATTACCTTCGACATCTTATATCTGATACCAGAATTTCACTTACCATGAACACAAACCATAGAAAATTCATCATCTTACGAATACCAAAACAAGTGAAACCATAAACTAACATTACAAATAAAATCAAACCCAACAGAAACAAGCCAAAATAAGAAGCAAATTTGGTTGAAGAATTTCATTGAATACATGACGTTTGAAGTGCGGAATTTTAGGGTATGCTCACCAAGATTTTTATATAATTCCTCACAAAGACAAGGATGTTATTATTCGGAGTGCAATAAGTGATGCTTATGGAAAGCATGGGCACGAGATGCTTGCATCCATATAAGTTTCATGTATGAGAGTTTGTCTCTGATCAATCTTATGCTTCAAAAAAAAAACAAGTTACTATACATGCATAATCGATCTTCTTGACTGTACTGGTTAATTGAGTGATGCTTAGTCTCATTATAACAATGCCAATAATACATAACCATGTTATTTGGGGTGCATGTAACAACTTTAGCCACAAACATGAAGTTCTACCCAAAAAGGTTCGCAAATTCTGTGCTACTGGAAGCATGGGATTCAAAGAATATGTTCGTAACATGACCGGGTCACCGTTTCAATTGTCATTGAAAAGATTTACCATCTCAATTGTTGACATCATTCCTGCCATCAACAATCTCCATAACATGAACAGGGACCTTCAAACTCTAATCATAGACCTTATGTTTCGCCGCCGGGAACTGTTGCAGCTGGCAAAAAAATCCACTTGTTATGTGATTATATCATGCATATTGTATTACCTTGTTGCATATGGACTATGTTTTAGTAATGATACACAAAATTTACTGTATTATGAAGCTTGTCAATCGTTGGAGAGAGTTTACTATTTTAATTCTTCAGACGCTACTGCCACAAATTTCCAGCTACAACCCATGATTCGATTTTAGGATCAATAACAGAAGGATGTTTCAATTTAATATGTTGGTCCCAATGTAGTGAATTAGACAATAGTTGATTAAGATACTGGGTTGGTAGTAGACTCAGTCGGAGCATATGCCGACAAGGAAGAATGCATAGAGGAACGTGATTACAAATATGTTAACCTTTGTGGACTATGATTTGTATACTCCTCGCCATTGTTGTGGATTGGCCATTAGGCCCATGATTCGTATACCCCTACGCCAGCTTATATAAGAAAACTTTACCTCGTACCCCTACAATTGTACCCACATCCCTACATATAATTTTTTTTGACCAAAATACCCTCATATAAATTAGGGGTGTTCGTGGTTTATGAATTGAATTGAACCGAACCATATTAATGGTTCAAAGCAGTTTTTAAAAACCACTTTAGCAAAAAGTGGTTAATCTGTTTAATCAATTCAATTCGGTTTAAAACCAATTCAGAACCGGTTCATAATTTTAAACCAGTTTAATTTATTTAAATCAGTTTAATTTATTTAAACCAGTTTAAAACCAATTTTTTAAAAAATTGGATTAATTTTTTCACCAAATTCCAAACTGATTTTTTATATATTTAAAAAAACTGTTTCTTTTTTTATTTTTATAATAAAATTGAATTTAAAAATTGAATTCAAATCTGGATTTTTTAAAAAAATTGGTTTATATAGCAGTTTTTTAAAAAAAAATGGTTTAAATATTTTGATTTAAATAGAGATTATTTACCTTGGGATTAAAATGACATCAAGAGTACTGAAGTATACCATCAATAAAAACATAGGTAAAATGTATGAGCATGGTACACACAAGTCAAAAATAATTCAAAACAGTAGGATAACAGAAGAAAATGCAAGTATTTCAATTTTCTTCATTGTCGTGAAGTATTATCACTAGGATAAATGCATCATATCATATAAATCATTCATAACTTTTGTGAAGGATTATTAAACAACAGAAGCATTATAATTTTTGTGAAAATGTTATGATAATAGTAACTGACTAAAAAATATTAAAAGATTATAATTAAAATATTTATCATTTTAATATAATGATTTATTAAGTTTATTGAATTTGTTAAATAATAGTATTTATATTTTAGATAAAAGTGTGGAAAGAGTTTATAAGAGTTTAAACTGGTTTTTAAATTCAATTAGATTAATTGAATTGGTTAAAATAAACAATTCAATTTATTAACCATTTAAATGGTTTAAGTTTTTTATGATTCAATTCAGTTCAGATTAGGTATTTGGATCAGTTAACCAAATTTTTGAACACCCCTAATATAAATAGGGTATATTTTTCAGAAATGAAACTTTTTACCATTTTCGTTTGAAGACTTCTGGAAGACAAAATTTTGCATTTTTTGGCATTGTAAACCGGAACACTAAGAGTAAGTCTTCCGGTTCACATAGTGTATACCGGAACACTTGTCTAAAGTCTTCCGGTTTGTTGCCTTTTGGGGGCATTGAATTGGAAGTCTTTTAGAAAGTCTTCCGGTTTGGTTGGTTGTATACCGGAACTCTTTCTTAAAGACTTCCGGTTTGGATGAACTAAACTGGAACTCTTTTAAAAAGTGTTCCGGTAGTCAGCCTTTTACTTTTCTACACCGGAACTCTTCTTAGAAGTGTTCCGGTGCATATTTTTTAAAAATTTTTTTTTATAACTTTTAATAATTTTTTTATAATTTTTTTTGTAGTGGTTCGAAGACGAGGTGCAGATGGTAGGATTTCATAACGCACTTTAGACCGGGGCACATCTTCATCTGCAGCTGAGCCGACTGGATATCCAGGAGGGCCGTACGATACGTCTCTTTTGGTGAAGTACGAGCATCATGTTGCTCGGCATTTATGGTTTGGTGAGGTAAATAAACGGGATATATTTGAAAATGAATAATAGTTGAATATTTTATATTGTGTTTTCTAATATGTGTTTTAATTGTTTTTAGGAAAGAGGTCCAAAGAAAGAGTTGAAGGTTGTTGGACATGGACTGAAGCTGACATCTAGGGTTCCATTGGCTCTTCCACCACAGATGGAGAGTTGGGTATCTAGATCTGGTTTATCTTCACTTCAGAGAACTAGTCTGAACAAGATAGACACAAATCTTGTCTCTGCATTTGTGGAAAGATGGAATCTAGAGACATCTTCATTTCACATGCCGTTTGGTGAAATGAGCATTACTATGGATGATGTCTCATGTCTGCTTCACTTGCCCATCAGGGGTATCTTCTGGAGTCCTCAGGATGTCACAGATGAGGTAGCTGTTGAACTTGTTGTTGACTACTTAGGAGTGTCACAGGGTGAGGCACATTCACATGTTCGTAGCTGCAGGGGTTTGTAAGACCCCAATTTTGGCCCTAAGATCCCTCATGGCATCATATCATAACATTGCATTGCCTCAAGGACCATTGGACACCTTGCTTCCTTCCCTGTGGGTGGGATCTTTCTTGAGAGTGGTTCTTGATCACCAAGCATTGCTTGAATTTGTATATCATTGCTTTTCTTTTAATCACTAACCAAAAATGTACAAAAATATGGCATTAACCTTTGTTACTTGCATCTTAAGTAGTCAACAGGTCAAGGCATCAGGTGAATTCATGGTACAAAGAACAGATGGTATTTTCTTAAGATATGGATCATGTGATCGTTATATGGAGCTTATATGAGCTATGGGTTCATTTTGGAACCAAATCCCCAAGTGACAGAGGCCCCAAATTCATCAAGACATTTTCAGGTCATCTAAGGACCAATGCAGTCAACTGAAAAGCAACTGTGGGTTTTGAATGTGAGAATTGAGTTTCTTCATCCCATTCATGTCCAAACAATGCTTATTCATCATACCAAAGGTCAAGGTTGAAGAATTTGAGGTCAAGTCAAAAGTTTCCAAAAATGGAAAGTGACATATAATTTCAACTTTCCAAAAATGGAAAGTTTTTGATCCAACTTCAACTCAACTTTCCAACATCAAATAATCTTCAAATGAATTTTTGTCCAACATGAAAGTTGAAGATCTCTCTCTCCCATTTCCAAAAAGTCAAAGATCATGAGCATCTGATGAATGGTTGAGGAGATATGGTCCAATCATTGCCAAGTGTACATGGAACTTCAAATGGCCATAACTTTTGATTCATAACTCCAAATTTGGTGCCTCTTTTTCTAAAATGCTTCTCATAACATGAAATTTCCAAATCATTCATCACATTGCATGAATTTCCATCATATGATCATTTGTGCATTCAAGGCAATTTTGGAGGGAAACTTGAAAATTCAAAAATGGTGCATCATGGGAACTTTCCACCATGGCCAATGTGTTTAAAAAATGATTTTGAGTGACTTTGATCAAGCACATGACACTGTTCACGTGGGTTTACTACATGCACCATGCAATTTTCAAATTTTGCCAAACACCCTTATTTTGCTTAATCTCAAATTAACCATGATTAATTTTAATTAAAATGAGATTAGGACAGAGTATATATTGATAATCCTAACAGAATTTTTGGGGATTCACCACTTTAGATCTAGTTTTTATCTCATATCAAAATTTTTCTCTCAACCAAAACATGCAATTTCTTCACATAACCTTGCATATTTCTTTGATATTCTGAATCATTGAGTGTAGTAGATGGATAATCAAGCTTTGGATCATTGATTTTGGTTAGAATTTGTGCATAACAAGCTCAAGAACTCAAGAATGGAAGTTGATTGATAAGCTAGATCTACACGGTTTCAAGCTTCAATTTCTTCATCAAACATCATTACAAGTATTATGGATTGGAATTGGATCATTGCAAGGCCTTAGATCGTGCGTTTTCAAGAGTTGTTCTTCAAGAGGTCACATTTTCGATCCTTTTAATTCTCTGTCTTATGTATATGTTCATGTAGATCTTGTGTTGCTAATAATTCTGAGCTAAAATTCACATGATTTAGTGCATTATTGAGTGAGATATGCTTAATTAAAGTTTGATGCATCAATTTTATTTTGCTCGATCTGCATTTGTTGTGATGATTTAGCATGAATTGACAATGGATTATTGATGTACGTTGCATGAGCTTTGATTTGGTATAGTTTTTGATGAATTCTGGAAAATTCTGGAAATTTTGTTTGAAGCTCGCTACTGTTCATCATCGGCTTCGCGAGGAAGACGATGTAGCGACGACTTAGCGACGGTTTTGCGTCCACTCTGGTTTTGGCTAGGGTTTTTGCCCAAAACGGCATCGTTTCATATGGCGCGCGCTTCATTCAAATTTCAACCTAGTTCGATTCCTGCTGGCTCCGCTTTTTTTTCAAATTTCGCTTCCAATTATTAATTTCCCTCCATATTTCATGCATTTCTTTATTTTCATTTCAAATTTTTTCTACCAACTTCAAAAATTCATAACAATTTGAAAAATGCTCTAAATAATTCCTGGTTTTTTGCCACTTGATCCTTAGAATGTCTAGAATTTTATGATGATAATTTCTGAAGTTGTGCATGGATGGATTTTGGATTGTGCTAGACTTTATGATCATGTGTACATTTGTGACCTTGCTCCATTCATCTTATCATAAAATGCTCAATATTGATCCAAATGCCATAAAATTTTGCATGATTGTTCCTAACATGTTGATGGATGTTTGAGGATTGATTGTACATTTTTCTCATTTACCATTTCTGTTTTACACACATGTTTGTATGGTGTGACAATATGTGTCACACAATTTGATGATCAACTTGTGCAATTTTATTTCCATATCAAATGACCTCTGTTAATCCTGATTTTTTGTATGATGATTGTATTGGATGTGTTGAATGCTCATAAATTTTTCCAGAATTATTTGAATCATTTCTGTTTTGATTTGGAATTTTCATTCTCAATGTCCAAATGTTTGCTTTGAAATTGTCTTTGACTTCTCTTGCACATGAATTAAAGTTGCTTAATGATTTTGACTTGGTCCTTTTTAGGACATGTTAATATGTGTTTGAAGTTGCATTGTGTTGAATATTAGCTCCTGTTTTGAATTGTTTCTTCACCTTTGACCCTAGGCTTTGACCTAGTGGTTTGGACTTACATGTGAGCTTTGAATTTCAGGACCAAGCACCTAATCTTCATGGTTGATGTTGCTTCATCATTTGAATGTTGATGTTTGCTATTGATTGCTAACATTTGGTTGTTTTGTAGGTTAATGATAATTCACTTAAGTTTTCCTTATGGCTTATATGTTGTACATTGGGATTGTCTGTTTGTTGTTGACTGTTGTCTGTTTGTCTGAATACTGTACTAATTTGTTTAGTTGTTTACACAGGTACCTAAGTTGCTTTAAGTTCATTTGAACTTTGCTTTGCTTGTGGTTGGCATACCACTTAGGTATAATCCCTATTCCTCATGTAGTCTGGAAGACCTGTCATGTTATTTTGGCAGGCACCTGTCTGAAGCCCTCCTTAAGAGGCCATGTCTTTGTTTGTTTAATTTTGTGTTAAGCAGGTTAAGTCCTCTTAAGAGGCAATTGGCAGATACAAGGGATGTGTAATCCATCCCCTGCTATTCAGTTGAGTCTTTCATCTTGCTCACACCATGTGTTGATGCAATTTGAATAAAAACCCAAAATCTTGTACATAGAGTCAGTCATTGTGAAATAGAGTTCCTCATTCTGGACTCCCACACCTTCTATTGATTCAAGCTCTCCCAGGCCAGGGATAAGAGCTATGAGGCATAACCCTCATCTCCATTTCATCTGCTCACCCTAACTCTCAATGTTAGAGGTTAAGAGCCTGACTACCCATTCCAGTATTTGGCTTGTTTGTCAAGGTCGATATGACCCCTTTACTAAAGCCCAACCTTGCTTGAGCCTATTGATTGTGTATAGTGTGTGATAATTGACCACTTGTTTGCTTATTTGTCCATCTGTGCATAATTGTTTGTGTGTGCCTTGTGCATTGTTTTCATCTTTGAGCATTAATTGTATATCATTTCATGATCATTGTTCATATTTTGTGACATTTTGTTTTGTCCATTGAGGAGTCAATTGTAAGTCCATTTATTGGCAGTTGTTTCCTGTGATCTGGTAGGAGTTGGGACTAAGACCATTGATTGGCATTCCATTTCCTAGGAGTCGAGTGTAAGACCATTTATTGGCAACTTGTTTCCTCTTGCTTATTGCATTTGTTTTCCTTGTTTTGTGAGACTAGTATAAGTCCATAGATTGGCATCTGGTATCCATGTTTTCTTTGAGCTTTTGTGAGATTAGTGTAAGTCCATTGATTGGCATCTGGTATCCATCTTTGTTTTGTGAGACTGGTGTAAGTCCATTGATTGGCATCCGGTATCCGTCTTTGTTTTGTGAGGCTAGTGCAAGTCCATTGATTGGCATCTGGGTTCCATTTATGTTGACTTGTTTCTGATACATTGCTTATCTGCTTTGCTTGTTGCCTTTTCCAAAGGAATCACTTGGATCATCTACATATGATCTCAAGAGGTGAACACCTAAGAAGTTTTGCATCCATTAACCTCCCACCCTTTTTGTTCTTTAAACCTCCATTTGCATGTTAACCAAAAACCAGAAACTTTGTGCAAACATTTTCACCTGTTTTCAAATTAGAAACCTAGGCCTTAGGCCTCTGATTTTCAAACTTCATTTTCACAATACTCCTTCTGAATTGAATCTAATGTCAACTTTGACCATTTTTGTGAATATTCTCATTGACTAATTCCACTCATTCAATTGTTTTGTGGCCTTGTCCACTTCTTGATAAGTTTTCATACATTAGCCATAGATCTCAATTATCTTAGTGGTTGATGTAAATCTCACCTTTTGTCCTTAGTGATTGAATTGTAAGACTTCCTTGCTTATTATAGGGCATGGTCCCTCACTAGCAAGTTGAAGCTTTTCTCACATGGTGGACTTGTGGTTGTATAGGTTGAGTTTTCTCCCGTGGATAATGAAAGATCTTAGGGCTTTTGTTTAAAATCAATCCACTTACTTTTTGGAAATCTTTTAGCCGAACTACGAGGTTTTGATCCTGTAAAGGTACGTAGGCAATGGATCTTTCCATCCAAACACAAAAATAATAAAAATTGTATATTCTTTTCTCATCCTCCCAATCAATCTTTGCATAATAAATAGTTCATAAACAATATCTTTTTGCAACAAGTTGTGAAAAGGGTTCCCTAGGAGTACCTAGGATGCATTGGGTGCCTAACACCTTCCCTTTGTATAATTACCCCCTTACCCAGATCTCTGTATTTTTTTTATTAGTTTTCTTTGTAAAACTTCTTAGGCTTTTGTTCGCTTTTTAGCCATTCCTTTGGATAAATAAAAGTGTGGTGGCGACTCTACCTTTGTATGCTTTGCTTTTGATTTAATCAATAAATCATAAAGTGGTGAATACACCGCTACAGGGTTCGTATTATAAGTTGGAGTGGTTATATGATGTATTCGTACAACATAGAGCTGCTTCCAGCTGGGCATATGCGACCAGTGCATATCTGTTGATGTTGGTGGGTTCCACCATTTTTGCCGATAAAACTTTGACACTTGTAGAGGCACGATACCTCCTTCTGTTTACGGACTTAGATAGATGTTCAGGATATAGTTGGGGAGCAGCTGCACTAGTTACCCTATACAGATATCTTGGAGATGCGTCCATGTATAGTTGTAAACAGCTCGGTGGATATCCTACTCTCCTACAGGTATATAATTTAATTTGTTTATTAAGTGTTGGATTCATTTTATAAAATATGTTAACTTAATTTATTTTATTTATTATGTTTGTATTTGGTAACAGTGCTGGATTCACGAATACTTTCCAACTGTTGGAAAAAGAGGGGAGAATTGGAAACCAGCTGATAATTGTGGTCTTCCTTGAGCGATGAGATGGTCGTATAGGCAAGGAGTCCTGAAGGTTGATGATTTACGACCTATTTTGGACGAGCTGACACCTGCCGACGTCATATGGCATCCATTTGAGGATCATAGAGCATGGCGTCTGTTCGATAAGATATGTCTCTACAGGGGCTGTTTGAAGTGAGGTGACACAGTTGTTCCATACTTGCCTGACAGATGTTTACGTCAGTTCGGGTACAGGCAGTATGTTCCATCCCCACCTCTTGATTGTATGATGGCGACGGATATTGATGTTGATTGGATTGGTTACCATCAGAGTGTTTCGTTGTGATCCGTCCAACTACCCTGACCACCACTCCATCTGATGTAGAAGATGGTTATCTAGAGTGGTATTATTGTGTTTCGCATCCATGATTGGTCCCTCCCCATCGTGACGATCCAAGAGAGGTACCAGTTCCTGTATATGACGCTGGACCATCTGATCCTGATTGGGCTCATGTATCTACATTGATTCATTGCTATCTGAGACAGGTTAATGCCGAAGAGGAAGATCCACAGTTTGCTGATTTATTTGAAGCTTTGCATATTTCTCGTTCACATTGATTTATGTATTAAGTTTTAGAACTGAATATAATAGACATAATATAAAATTCATGTTTTTATTACATATTCATGTTTTGAGTACATATTCATGCTAATACAGGTGTAAGTAATTGCCAATGTTGTAGACGTCCTGCAAATCCTAACATCCAAGTAGTTGCTGTATGAGAACGAAATTTCCTCCAATCTAATGTGACCGGTGGCAACGGAAACCCCTCTTTCATGTTAACCTGATAAAGTGAAATAATTAAAATATTAAGTCATATACAATATTAAGTGAAATAAGTAAAATATTAAGTCATACAAAATAACTTGTCATACAAAATACGTACCTGAACCCAATGATTGTGGTTAACAAAACCAATGCAATAAATAGAGACATTTGGTGAATGTGAACTTGTCATCGGAAAGAAAGTCATGCACGAATTGCCTAAACAGACAAGTGCAACATTATAGCGATTCACTATCAAGTAACCCATATCTGGTAGAGTCAACCATTTTTCAGGTGGCTGTGAACCACAAGATGCTATCATCAAAGATTCTCTCACTTCTGACAACCGATTAGAAAATAACTTGTCATACAAAGTTGACCTATCCTTGTCTATTATTTCCAACCCCAACTCTCTGCGAACCATTGGCCAACCATCCTCACCATATCCATGCAATGATGCAATGACTCTAAATCCACAATTACCATCTGATTCAACATTAACTACATCTTCAATGTATGACCTAATATGATTAGGAAATTGAAGAATGAATTGTGGTTGCTTCTTTGATAATTTTAACTTCTTCGAAGTCTGTGATGGTTGAGATTGCTGTTGAAAAGTATATCTTCGGCAAATATTTTTATATCGTATCCATAGAGATTGGTTGTTATTACCTCCGTTCTATAAGCCAAATTGTTATAAGATTAAAAAGTAACAAAGTTGTTTTGTTTGGAAAGTTATCTTGTGAGTAAATGTCACTAAAAACAGTAAAATGGTTTTAATCAAATATAAAAGCTTGGCAAGATTGGAGTTCACTATTCCAAATGCTTATGATTCCTTATGATAACTATATAGATTTAAGATTATTGATGATGTTCAAGTATCCTCTCAATGTCATTCATGTCTAAATGATATTGTGATAATCACTATATTGATCCTTAGACGATCTCTCCACCTAACTATCAATATAGAAATCTTTAATGGTTGATGCCAATGAAGAGTAATGAACAAATCTATCTCTACAACTTATTCATTACTTGAAAATCTATTTTATGTCAAGACTCAAATAATCTCTTTCAACAATTACTCAAATCTGATTTTCAACTTAGGGAAAAAATAGCATTCAATACATCAACAATCTTTTATCATATATATGAATCAAATGGAATACATAAACAAATGAGAATAGCTACTACCTCCAATCTTGACAAAATGGAGTTCAGCTCCTCATCATCATTTTGAAAGTAAAATGCAATGGAAGAAAAACTCTGTTTTCTCTCTTACAAAATATATCTCCCATGTGTGAAAAAATAATGAATGTCTTAGAATAATGTGTTCCCCTATCCTAAAAGGGGTGACATTTCCTTAATTGATCATTTTCATCCAAAGCAGAAAAGCTATCCCAAGGCAGACACCAAAATGGCAAAACAGTTGGTCATGAAAAATAACACCCTTGGCCCAAAATCAGCTTGCTGGATTCGTAGCCTTCGCGGCACGAAGGAGGTTCGCGGCGCGAACTGAAGCTATCTCAGCTTCCTTGCTTTGCAAGCTTCATCCAAAATCTTCCATATTATGATGTTGCATTCCAAAAGCTCTCTCATCCAAAAATTCTACAAAACTAACAAATATGTGAAATAACTATTCAAAACAAAATAAATTAAACCTAATTGCATTTATACAAATTAATGAGAATAAAAGTGTGTAATTACATCAAACCTTGGTAAAAGGGACCAGTAAAATGATATAAAAAGTAGTACTTATTGGTCCCTAACAACTCTCCCCAACTTAGCATTTTGTTTGTCCCTAAACAAAAGTTTCCACCCTCACAAACAAAGCAATGACACAAAAGATTGAAACAAGGATTTACCAAGGACATTCAAATGGTTCAAAAGTGTTTGGCAATTTCTCAATCCACCTATCTCAATTCTAGACAAAACATGAATAAGAGAAATGGTTGAGTGCAAAAATCATTCCAAGGAATTCAAAGCCATATATGTCAAAATTGAATCAAACTTACACACACATCATAAT
Source organism: Lathyrus oleraceus (assembly GCF_024323335.1). Taxonomy (NCBI): domain Eukaryota; kingdom Viridiplantae; phylum Streptophyta; class Magnoliopsida; order Fabales; family Fabaceae; genus Lathyrus; species Lathyrus oleraceus. The sequence continues at coordinate 446,405,491 of NC_066584.1, forward strand.
AATGATGAATAACATGAAGGGTTACTTTCACTCATCCAAGCAATTAAATCAACAACAACTCAAATCATGCGGTTATCACAACAAATACCAAATCATGTAAAAATTAAGAATCAAGAGGTCTTTCAAAGGTTGTAATGTGGCTTAGGTTACAAGAAAGGATATGATTAAGAGAATTCAACAAAGTTGCCTATTCTAAGGGAGCATTCCCAAACATTCAATTCTACACAATTTCCCTTTCTTTGATCCCTATCTTTTTTTCTTTTTCTTTTTACATCCACACAACCATGAGCATTTTCTTTGCTTTTTTCTTTCTTTTCTTTTTTCTTTGCTTTATGGTTTCAAGGGTGATTTCTTTTTCTTGTTTCTTTTCATATTTTTACCCTTTCATAAAAACTCACTTTTCCAAATTTCTAATCAACTCTTCTTTCTTTACTCTCCCCAACTTTAGATTCCAAAACCAAATTTATTCAATAATGCTCCTTACTTAGGCATAAGCAAAAGGCAAAGTTTTGCAAACAACTCGATTTGAGGGTTCAATTGATACGAAAGAGATTATGATTCATTTATTCCAAAATTTTCAATTGATTTTACAATGATCAATCAAATGAATCCTAAAATAAGCTCGAAGGGGTTTAACTAAGGATTATTCCTCACAAGGTTAGTTGATTCAAACTTTTTGGTCAAGTGGTTTTTCTCACAAACAATGCCTCTATCATTTTCAAAATTTTCACACAAAAATAGATTGATGCATGATTTAGCATGATAAGAATGAGTTGAAATAATGCTCGGTTTCCCGCATTTTAGTGTACAATGGAAAGCTTCCTCACAATTGGTTAAGTCCTATTTTGATTCAAAGATGACATACATTTCAATGAGTTTATGATATGAAATTTGCACACACCATCAAACTACTCATGTTGAGTCTAGAAAGCGATAAAGTCTACCTTGAAATGCCGACACTAATTCTTATCATCACCACTCGAAGTGTCCTATGCTTCTTTCTTTGCGAACATTTCTCGGTTGCTTTAAGCTTGACTTAAGAGTAAGAAAAATTAAACAAAAAAAATGTTGGTAAACCAATTTGATTGTAACACACTTAAATCTCAAATAGTATTCATGCAATTATCAAAACAACAAACAAAAAACAAAGTTTTGGGGAACTAGAGCCACCCAAAAGTACATCAAAAATTTTCCAAAACAAAAATAATACAAAGAAAACTCAAAATGACAACAAACTCCTCAAATTCACCAACTCCTCAATCCTCCTCCTCTTGGCCAGCACCAACAGCTCCAAGGACGTCCTCCATCTTATCATTAGGGTTTGCACCACCTCCTGCACCCCCCATAAAATCTGGCCTGCCCTCAGGCCAATTAGCATAAGCCACATATTCCGCCTGAGAATGAAATGTGCGGGCTTCAGGTGCAAGGAACGTGTTTTGGAATTGTTGCTGCATCGCATCGAAGATAAATGATTGAGACCTCCTAGAGGCCTCAAAGCTCTCGCAACAATAATTTGCAAACGCCATCTGGTCAAAGACTAGAGTAGTGCGGGGTCAGGGTCTGGGTCTGGATGACGAAGTTCCAGCTCCTTCAGTTCTATCCATTTGGCTTTGGCAGAACCTATTCAGATAGGCATTGTTAATCACACTAGTGATAGAGAAGTGTACTTCATCCAGAATGGCAACATTCGCCCGACGGCAAAGTCCCATGATCATCCCCGGGTATGCAAGCACACCTGCTTTACCACCAAATTTGGTTCCACTTATAGCCATCTTCCTCATTTCTCCCGCTATGATTGATGCTACATCCACAGATTTTCCGATCATAATGTAGTACAACAAACACCCTACATCCAGAGGGATTGTGGTTGTGTGGCTCCTTGGCCGAATATTGCTCAATAGCAGCACCTGAAATACCCTTGCTTCCAGATTTAAATTTTCTCTTTTCCAAGATTTTGGAATTCCTTGATCATTTAGGTCAAATGATTTTCCTTTAAGGCACAGGGTAGCATTCACCGCTTGAAGATCCCACACATTAGCCAATTCCTGGGTACGATACTCGCACCGCTCATTCTCTCCAAGGGTTAGAGGATTACCAAGATATGAGTTAATGGCATCCCTCCCAAAAGAAATGATCCTGCCTCTTATCCTTGTTTGGTATTTGAAAGCTACCCCCTCTTCTTGATGCATGGCGTTTGCATAGAACTCCCGAACAATATCATAGTTGATTGCCGCTTCTGGTTCACACAGTTTCGTCCACCTTCGTCTCTCAAACGGATGAACCTTTCCGGCTGGATGGTTCTCTTGATAAGGTTTTCGAATCGTTCCTCGTGTTCGTCACTTGTGAACCTTCTTAATGAACGGGGTTGAACGGAAGCCGTGGTTTTGGTTCTCTTCGACATCTGTAATAAACATCAGACCAACCAAAAAACAAAACATGAAGAGAGTTAGCAATCAACAGCATAAAAACATGGCACTGGAATTTCCCAGTTCGCGGCGCGAAGGCCCGTTCGCGGCGCGAACCCTGCGAACCAGGAAATCTCCAGGAGCCTCCTAGGGTTCCAAAGATGTGAAGTTTTCTACTTCCAACAGTCATGGTCTCCAACTCTATCCTATTCCTAATTTAATCAAACATGCAAAGTGATTTCAAGTGTCAATTTCAATTTTTTTTTTCCAATCCCTAACCATACCTAAATGTGAACCCAAAAGGAAATGGAGAAGAGGATATGAAAAGCATAACATACCTTATTGAAGCACTTGATTCTTGTTAGCAAATGAAGATTAGGGAGTTGGGAAAGGAAGATTTTTAGTTTCGGGAAGTTTTGGGAGTGGGAGTGAAAAAAAGGGAAAGTTGCTATTTTGAAAATGAAATAGAATGAATAGGAAAAATAACCTAAACAGAACTTAAGTGGTTCTTCCATGCACTGTTCGCGGGGCGAACCTTGTTCGCGGCGCGAACTGAAGCTTTGCATTCAGTTCGCGGGGCAAACGACAGAAAACAGAACCCAATTTCACAAAATTTAACACAGCAGAAAATCAACACAGCAGAATTGAAAAAAATGCAAAATGCAGACTTACAACGTTGGGTTGCCTCCCAACAAGCGCTTTGTTTAACGTCGTTTAGAGCTCGACAGTCCAATGATTAGCCCGATCCAGATAGAGAAATGACACACACATCCCGATTTACGTCGCCACTATGGTAGACTTTGAGTCTTTGGCCATTTACAGTCTAACTCTCTTGTGACTTTGGATCCTCGATCACAATGGCCCCATAGTTGCGCACCTCTTTGACAACGAACGGTCCTGACCACTTTGACTTCAGCTTACCCGGGAATAACTTCAACCTTGAGTTGAAAAGCAATACCAATTGTCCAACATGAAACTCCTTATGACGGACCTTTCCATCATGGTATGCCTTTACCTTTTCCTTGTAAAGTTTATTCGAATGGTAAGCGTTGTTCCTTGATTCCTCCAATTCATGGAGTTGCCCTTTTCTTCTTTCCCCGGCTAAAGTGGAGTCGAAGTTCAAGAATTTGAGAGCCCATAATGCCCTATGCTCCATTTCTACTGGAAGATGACAAGTCTTCCCATACACCATTTAAAACGGAGTTAGCCCAATAGGTGCTTTGTAGGCGGTACGATACACCCACAAAGCTTCATCCAGTTTCAAGGACCAATCTTTTCTTGAATTCGAGACTGTTTTCTCAAGAATCCGCTTGACTTCTCGGTTCGAAACCTCTGTTTGACCATTCGCTTGTGGGTGGTAGGGAGTGGTCACCTTGTGCTTTACACCATAATGTTGCAAAACTTTTTCTAGAGGTGTATTGCAAAAGTGTGAGCCTCCATCACTTATCAACACCCTCGGCACACCAAAACGTGAAAATATATTTTTCTTTAAAAATTTAATCACTGTTTTGGCATCGGCCTTAGGTGAAGCAATTGCTTCTACCCACTTCGAGACATAGTCAACGGCCACTAGTATGTACTCATTTGAGAAAGAAGAGGGGAATGTGCCAACGAAATCAATACCCCAACAATCAAAAACTTCTACTTCTAGCATGTTGGTTAGAGGCATTTCGTCCCGTTTTCCTATTCCTCCACTCCGTTGGCATGTATCACAACTCTTTGCATGTTCATGTGCATCTTTAAATAAAGATGGCCAGTAAAAGCCCGATTGGAGCATTTTAGTGGCTGTTCTCAAACCACTATAGTGACCTCCATACAGAGAGTTGTGACAGTGCCAAGGGATGTCTCTTGACTCCTCACTTGTTACACACCTTCTCAAAATATTGTCTACACCCATTTTAAACAGACACGGATCATCCGAAACATAATATCTTGCATCCGCCAAGAATTTCCTTCTTTGATTGCAAGTGAGGTCTTCCGGTGTTAAACCGGTTGCTTTGTAATTAGCAAAATTAGCAACCCAAGGCCTCACTTGAATCGCATACAGTTTTTCATCCAGAAATTCTTCTCTCACTTCCTCTTCTTTGTTGGTGATGTCTAAAACGAGACAAATGATCCGCAACCAAATTTTCGGAACCTTTTTTATCCCGGATTTCCAAATCAAACTCTTGCAGTAAGAGAATCCAGCGAATTAGTCTTTGTTTGGAATCCGGTTTGGTTAGCAAATATTTTATCACCGAGTGGTCAGTGTAGACTACAACTGTTGACCCAATCAAGTAAGCTCTAAACTTTTCCAATGCGTACACTATGGCTAGTAACTCTTTTTCAGTTGTCGCATAATTGACTTGTGCTTCATTTAACACTTTACTAGCATAGTGGATAGCATGAAAAACTTTATCTCTTCTTTGACCCAACACCGCACCAACTGCATAATCGCTAGCGTCACACATAAGTTCAAAATCAAGTTTCCAATTTGGTGCCACGATTATGGGTGCGGTGACTAACTTTTCTTTTAAATCAAGGAAAGCTTTGAGACATGACTCATCGAAAAGAAAATGCGTACCTTTATTGAGCAAGTTACTCAATGGCTTTGCTATCTTTGAAAAATCTTTGATGAATCTCCGGTAGAAACCGGCATGTCCGAGAAAGCTCCTTATTCCTTTTATATTTGTTGGAGGTGGTAGTTTCTCGATAACTTCCACCTTAGCTTTGTCAACCTCTAATCCTTCGGAGGAGATCTTGTGACCGAGTACAGCACCTTCGGTGACCATGAAATTGCATTTTTCCCAATTGAGCACTAAGTTGGTCTCCGCGCATCTTCCCAAAACCACATCAAGATGTTTTGAGCACAAATCAAAATATGATCCATACACGGAGAAATCATCCATGAACACCTCGATGCACTCTTCTATTAAATCCGAGAATATAGCTTGCATACACCGTTGAAACGTGGCCGGTGCATTACATAACCCAAAAGGAATTCTTCGGTAAGCAAAGATGCCAAAAGGACATGTAAAAGCTGTCTTCTCATGATCCTCCGGATTGACCGAAATTTGGTTGTACCCCGAATACCCGTCCAAGAAACAGTAGAAAATTTTGTCGGCTAACCTCTCCAACATTTGGTTCATGAAAGGTAGTGGGAAGTGATCTTTCCTTGTAGCTTGGTTCAACCTTCGATAGTCAATACACATCCTCCACCTGGTTACCGTTCTTGTCGGAATCAACTCATTTTTATCATTCTCGATAACCGTCATGCCACCTTTCTTGGGAACTACTTACACCGGACTCACCCATGCACTATCGGATATAGGATAAATCATTTCGGCTTCCAAGAGTTTGACAACTTCTTTCCGAACTACCTCTTTCATCGATGGATTTAGACGCCTTTGAGGTTGTGCAACAGGTTTGAAATTCTCCTCCATCATGATCTTATGCATACAATATGTCGGGCTAATACCTTTCAAGTCGGATAACACCCACCTTATTGCACCTTCATTCTTTTTCAGCACTTGAATCAATTTGTATTCCTCTTTTATGGACAAGGTGTTGCTTATAATCACCGGTTTAGTACATTCGTCACCAAGGAACACATACTTCAAGTGTGAAGGAAGCATTTTCAACTCTAATTTTGGTTCTTCCGTTTTCTTCGTTGCATCCAAGTCTTCCTTTGTTTCTTCTTGATAAGTAAGCTCGCCACAAGATTCTAACTCATGCAACATTGCTTCAATCTCTTTTTCTTCATTTTCGGTCAACACATTGTAGGCTCCGATAAGAGATCTTTCTGGAGGATTACAAATATGAACTTGGTTTACGACCTCCACTACTTCCTCTTCGATTGCATCAATTCGGAAAGAATCATGCTTGTCATTTGGATGCTTCATAGCTTCAAAAAGATTAAAGGTCACCTCTTCGTCTTGCACTCTCACCTTCATTAGTCCATCATCTATGTCAATCATCATCCAGGCTATTTTCATGAATGGTCTTCCAAGAACTAGAGGAACATCACGATCCTCATCCATCTCTACTATCACGAAATCTACCGGAAACAAGAATTTATCCACTTTCACTAACACGTCTTGAGCAATTCCATATGGTGAAGTGGTAGACTTGTCGGCTAGTTGTAAAGTCATCCTTGTCGATTTGATCTCAACATTTCCCAATCTTTTAACAATGGAGAGGGGGATTAAATTGATGCTAGACCCCAAGTCAATCAAACCATTACCAATGTATGTGCTTCCAATGGTCACCGGTAAGACGACTCGACCCGGATCAGATTCCTTCCTTGGGAGAGTCTTTTGAATGATGGCACTACAACGTGCATCAAGTAAGATGGTTTCGTCTTCCACGTGTCTCCTTTTCTTTGTAAGAATGTCCTTCATGAACTTTGCGTACCGTGGCATTTGTTCTAATGCGTCGGCAAATGGAATATTGATTTGAAGTTGTTTGAATATGTCCATGAACCATGTATAATGCCTAGCATTGTCCTTCTTCGATGGAGCATGTGGATAAGGTAGATGTTGGGTTGGAATGACGCTCACACCTTTCTCTCCTTTCTTCTTCTTTCTTGGTTCAGCATCCTTTTTCACCTCCAATTCAGGCTGTTCCTTTGCTGGCAAATCCTGCTCTTTTCGCGGTGCGAAGGGGGATCGCGGCGCGAACTGAAGAGTTCCATCCACTTTCTCCCTTCCACCAACCATGTCCTCTTTTTCCAACAACTCATCCTCATCATTCTCTACTATAATTTCCTCACTGTTTTCACTTGTCAACTCTTTACCGCTCCTCGTGACAATTTCTTTACAATGCTCCTTTGGATTGGTTTGAGTGTTAGCGGAAAAGGAAGATCCTGCATTTTATTCTGACAGTTGCTTCACAAGTTGGCCTACTTGATTTTCCAGATTCTTAATTGTTGCTTCGTTACTCTTCTGATTTGCCATGGAGGCTTGCATGAATTGTTGAAGAGTGTCCTCTAGCTTGGAATTTCCTCCTTGCTGGTTGATAGCCTTGATTGTTTCTTGGTTGATAACCTTAATTGTTAGGAGGTTGTCTTTGATAGCCCTGATTTTGATTGTTCACATAACTCACTTCTTCTAGTGGAGGACAAAAACCAGTAGGATGATCTCCTTGACATAATTCGCAACATGCTACTTGATGTCGAACTTGAGACCCTTGAATTTCTTTCATTTGCTGTGGAAGCTTGGCCATTTGTTGAGTGAGCAACTCCACTTGTTGAGAGAGTAGCTTGTTTTGAGCAAGAATGGCGTCATTGGTATTCAACTCAAGAACTCCCGGTTTACGCTGTGAAGGGCTACGGTCATGTTGACTTTGGAGATCATTGAGTGCCATCCGATCAATAATGACTTTAGCTTCTTCCGCATTCTTTGACATAAGAGAGCCATCCGCGGAAGCATCCAAAAGTGTCTTGTGAGTTGATTGGAGCCCATTTAGAAAAATATGGATTTGAGTGAGCTCATCAAAACCATGACCCTTGCATTTTCTCAACATTGACTTGAATCTTTCCCAAGCCTCATTTAGAGACTCTTTGCTTCCTTCAGTGAATACCGCAATAGTCGTTTTGGCTTCCATGAATCGGGATTGAGGGAAATATCTTTCTAAGAACTTTTTTTCTAACAAATTCCAATCCGTCATCACTCTCGGTGCTTGATCAAGGTACCACTCCTTTGCCTTTCCCACTAAGGAGTATGGGAACATCCTTTTGAATAACACCTCTTCACCCGTTTCATCAATTCCCGTAGAACCCGCAATCTCATAGAATTTGATGAGATGGGTATACGGATCTTCATGGTCCATTCCGGTGAATGGATTTGCATAGAGAAGTTGGAGGATTCTGGTCTTCATCTTCGTATTTCTTCCTCCACGGGCAAATTGAGCATTTCTTCTTGGACTATTAGCGGACATTTCGGTACGATTGTCATCCTCCATGTTTCCGTCACAAGCTTCTACAACCACTTCTTCGATTTGAACAAGCGCGGAAATAGATACTTCTTCTCTCCGGTTCCTCTCTTCGGCCAGTTTTTTCCTTCTTCTTCGTGTTTTGCTATTGAGCTTCCGAAGTGTTCTTTCAATTTCGGGATCGAATTGAAAATGCTCCTCGGTAGCTTTTTCTCGCATGCACTAGAATCTACAAAACTAACAAACCAAGTGAAACAAAAGAGGGATAGTATTAAAAGTAACAAAACTTAAAACAATGAATTATTGCAATGCTTGTAATATCGAACACCAATCCCCGGCAACGACACCAATTTGTTGAAAAGTATATCTTCGGCAAATATTTTTATATCGTATCCACAGAGATTGGTTGTTATTACCACCGTTCTATAATCCAAATTATTATAAGTTTAGAAAGTAACAAAGTTGTTTTGTTTGGAAAGTTATCTTGTGAGTAAATGTCACTAAAAACAGTAAAATGGTTTTAATCAAATATAAAAGCTTGGCAAGATTGGAGTTCACTATTCCAAATCCTTATGATTCCTAATGATAACTATATAGATTTAAGATTATTGATGATGTTCAAGTATCCTCTCAATGTCATTCATGTCTAAATGATATTGTGATAATCACTATATTGATCCTTAGACGATCTCTCCACCTAACTATCAATATAGCAATCTTTAATGGTTGATACCAATGAAGAGTAGTGAACAAATCTATCTCTACAACTTATTCATTACTTGAAAATCTATTTTATGTCAAGACTCAAATAATCTCTTTCAACAATTACTAAAATCTGATTTTCAACTTAGGGCAAAAATAGCAATCAATACATCAACAATCTTTTATCATATATATGAATCAAATGGAATACATAAACAAATGAGAATAGCTACTACCTCCAATCTTGACAAAATGGAGTTTAGCTCCTCATCCTCATTTTGAAAGTAAAATGCAATGGAAGAAAAACTCTATTTTCTCTCTTACAAAATATATCTCCCATGTGTGAAAAAATAATGAATGTCTTAGAATAATGTGTTCCCCTATCCTAAAAGGGTTGACATTTCCTTAATTCATCATTTTCATCCAAAGCAGAAAAGCTATCCCAAGGCAGACACCAAAATGGCAAAACAGCTGGTCATGAAAAACAGCACCCTTGGCCCAAAATCAGCTTGCTGGATTCGCAGCCTTCGCGGCGCGAAGGAGGTTCGCGACGCGAACTGAAGCTATCTCCGCTTCCTTGCTTTGAAAGCTTCATCCAAAATCTTCCATATTATGATGTTGCATTCCAAAAGCTCTCTCATCCAAAAATTCTACAAAACTAACAAATATGTGAAATAACTATTCAAAACAAAATAAATTAAACCTAATTGCATTTATACAAATTAATGAGAATAAAAGTGTGTAATTACATCAAAACTTGGTAAAAGGGACCAATAAAATGATATAAAAAGTAGTACTAATTGGTCCCTAACAATTGCCTTTGTGAAGATTGAGATGCCTTATTAACATACTCATGATACGAAGGGTCCCTATAAACATCATATTCTGCTGGTTTTTTCCCTTTCTTCTTCGCTCCTTCTTTGGTTTTTAGTTTCTCAGGTGGTGGACACAATGGAGTCATTGTTGGGTATGCTAGTTCACATACCCTACTCTTTAATGCACTTTTCCCAATAACATCTAATGACCTAAATCGTTTCCACAATTCATCCATTGCACAAGTCATATCCACCTCTGATCCATCATCTGCACCTACCTCTAACTCAACTTCCATAGTTAGTTTCCTCTAATGAACATGAACATCATCAACGGGTATCACTATTGTAGCGGGGTATTCGTTACCATTAGAGATATCGACTAAATCCAAGGTAAACCATACAAGTCGAGTCGCCACCGCACTTCTATTTACCCAAAGGAATGGTTAGAAAGCGAACAAAAAACCTAAAAGTTTTATCGAATCAAAAACTAGTAAAAATGTCAGAGATCTGGGTAAGGGGGTTGGTTATGCAATGGGAAGGTTTTAAGCACCCAAAACATCCTAGATACTCCTAGGGAGCCCTTTTCACACTTTTTGTAAGGTTGGTATTTTTGTGAAAATTTATTTGTGCAAACATGATTGAATAGATGAGAAAAGAATATACAAATTATTTACAATTTGTGTTTGGATGGATAAACCCATTGACTACGTACCATCTTAAAAAAGATTAGGATCAAAACCTCGTAGTTCGGGGTAAAAATCTCAAAACAAGTTGGTGAATTGATTGGTCAAAAATCCTTAAGGTCTTTTGTTATCAAAGGGAGAAAACTCAACCTAAAACAACAAATCCACCATGTGAGGATAGCTTCAACATGCTAGTGAGGGGTTAACCCTATAATAAGCATGGAAGACTCATTGTCCATCACTAAGGATATAGGTGAGTATTATATCTACCTCAAGGATAACTCAAACCTAATAGCTAAAGGTTATGAAAAGTTTTGATTAAGAAAGTGGCCATTGAAACCACAAAAGTATTTGAATGGGTTATATTTACCAATGAAAAGTATTTACAAAGTATGGTCAAAGTTGGCTTAAAGATTCAATTCAAAATAAGTGTTATGAAAAGGAAGTTGGAAAATCAAAAGCATAATGCTTAGGTTTCTAATGTTTGAAAACAAGTGTTAAATGTTTGCACAAAAAGTTTTGGCTTGGGTTAGAGTGGGGGGAAGAAGAAGAATGGTTAAAGTCCTAATCATACAAGAGATGAAGGATAAGAAACAAGACCATAAATGGAGTTCCTCTCTTGAGATCATATTGATGATCCAAGTAGCTCTCATCCTTTGGAATATGCAAGCAAAATAAGTGTAAGCTCAAGCAATCAAATTAATCAAGCAAGCTCTTAGAAGATCCCCAATGTCTCTTGTATCTTTCACTTTGGATGAACATGGCAATGGTTCTTCAATTTGGCTCAAATAGGATTCCGTAGCACAAAAGCACACACATCAAAGAGTTCCATGAAGCAAATCAAGAATGGACAAGAGTGAGTTTAGAGATTTGGTCATTCTAATCCATCTTCAACATTAGGCATTTTTACTCCAATTTGCATAGGGAATGTCCTAGAAACTAAGTCCATTTGTCCATTTTTGCATTTGGTCCACAACAATAAAAAAAACACAAGCACAATAATATATACACAATTATGTGCTCAAGTGAGCAAAAGGCAAATTGCATTAGCATAAACATGTGCTGAAATGAGCAAAGGAAAAAGCAAATGAATAATATGTACAAGAATAGTAAATTGCATAAATGTAAAGAGCAAGAATTAAATGTTAATGGTTAATGGTTAGTGTTAGAGTTAGTGTGCCATAAGGCAATTTAGCGCTATGTTAAGCAATCGTAATTGGACTTACGTAGAAGTCACAACTATCTTAGACCGGTCAATAATAATTAGGCAACAACACAAGTTAGAGATTTTGATTAGTGAATCAAACTCCTACAACTTGCCATGCCAAAAAGAAGATGAGAAACGATCTTGTATTGATTTAGGTTCTTTGCATGATTAGGAAGCAACCTATCCTTAATGCAAAGCCATTCACTTGATCCATGATCAAGATGAATTAGATTTGAATCAAGGAAGGTTAAACCTCCATGTATCAATGCTAACCACCAATCTTTAACTCATTGATCAAAAAAGAAAAAGAAGAAGAAGAAGAAGAATATTAAAGTACATTAATGGAAATGGAATGAGATAATCAACAAGCACTGACCAAAGATAGAGAAGATCAAGGTCAAACAATAGAAAGCAGAAGCAAGATGAAGATTAGAAGTCAAGAAACAAATAAAATATTTTTGGTATTTTTCAATATTAAAATAAAACTTGAATTAAAAAAATAAAGAAAGGTCAAACGTCAAACTCACATCAAATCAACTTTGAAAAGTCCAAGTGAATTATCCCAAGTTCAACAAGGTCAAACAAAGTTTGACAAAAAATTTCAGCATTTTTAGAAGTTAGAAACTATTTTAAATCAATCAAAAATGCATAAAAATAACCTAATTGAATTAAAATCTCAAATAAATCTCAAATAAATTAATAAATTGATGAGAATATTTTTCATAGATCTATCATCATTCAAATAGGTTGGAAAAATATTTTTGTATTTTTTGGATATTAAAAACTATTTTAAATGAATTAAACATAAGCAGAAAAGAGAAAATTCCTAAAAAATATTAAAAATCATTTTTAGAAACTAGAAATTAAAAGAAGAAAACTGAAATTGGTCTCATATTTTTTGGACCAATAATGAAGGAGATATGAATTTTTAAAAAGATATGGAATTAAAAGAAATAAAAGAAATTAAAATCAGAAATTAGAAAATAGGAAAATGCGTAGACCGTTTAATCTGAGCTCATTAATTGAGCTGGCAAATCATGAGGCTCATACATGCGCGCCTACCATGTTCCTTGGTCAACTGAAGCGCACCATGCCATTAAATAAGTCATAACGTTGGACGCATGGGATTTGATCTGGACAACGAGATGGACGGCTCAGATCCAATCTGGAGAAGGGACGGTGACCAGCGCCACGGTCTTCTCCGGCCAACTTCCGGCCAAGTTGCAGAAAAAAATGTTAACCAAAAGACACGATCCAGGCACCAATCAAGAGCTGGGGTAATGTACATCACCCCTGTACCAATCAAATCCACTCTAGGTTACTACATTGAGAGAAATCAGAGATGGAATTTTAATGGTGTTCAACTGAACTTGCTAGATTTCAAAAATTTGAAGCTCAATCGTGTTGCCTCTATGCAGAGGACTTCAGATCACACAACAACAACAAGAACTAAGCACAATACAAGCTGATTCGAAGAAAATAAAAATTGAGGTAAACCTCTGATTTGCAGAGCTTAGGGTCACAGTTCCTTCCTATGGATGCTTGCAGTTCACTCTATGGATCAAGGAGAAGAAGGCTAAGGAACTTTAAGATCTGAAAATCAATCGAGGAAATCAAAATTCAGATCTGAAAATTGAGAGAAAAATGAGAGAGTTCCTTTGGTGTGAGGGTGAGGTTTCAATTGCACAGCATTTGGGGCGCCTTCAGGTTAGTGAAATGAAGCTCATGGGCATTGTATTTATAGGCAAGGCATGGCTGAAGTGCATGATCACAAACTTGCATGAATGGAAACGGCCTCCATGCATGGGCCTGTACAAGCGCATGAAGGGCCCAATTCCAATTGGATTTGGCAATTTAACATCAGCAAATGCAAACTGGACGTGCAGGTCATGTGGTAATGACTCATGCAATGCAAATTAAATGACTTTCCAAAATTGCACCATTATGTTCAAGTCTTCGAAAATGCTATGTCCAAACTTGAAACACCACCTCATGAGTAATGGTTGGAAAGCTTATTGCATAAAGATCATTTGTTATGTTGATCAAAACTCCATTTGAGCCTTCGAAATTAATGAAAAGTGGTCATGAAGTGTAGGGTGCAAAACATGTACATGTGAGATTTTCAAAATTGGCCAAAGTTCAAGCCCTTCTGTTTCAATGATGCAAGCTCCAAATGACAAAATCTTCAACATCAAAGTTGTAGATCTTTTCATGGAAATCAATTTGGACTTACATTTTGTATCATTTGTATCTTTGATGAAGAAGTTATGGACACATGAAGTTGGAATTTTTCACATTTCAATGCATTTGGTCCAAAGTGACCTATAATGTTTTGCATTATCACATGTATTGCTTTTAGGATTTTGAAATTTTGCTCAATATAACATTTGAAGTAGACATACTAAACTTTCCAATGCATTTGATCCCACCTCAAAATCATGAAAAATGAAGGAGTTATTTCCTTGGGAAGTTGACCCAAAATTAGGGTTTCAATCAAAGTAACCTATAATGTCTTGGAATGGATGATGACCTTCCAAGCTTCAAATCAACTTTTGAGGAACATGAACGTTGTTCATATGGTTCTTAAGAACATTTTTTCTCTTGGGGTCATATCCATTTGACAAACACATAAAATGTTAGGTCTCAGTGTATTTCAAAATAGTTAGATGAATTGACTGATCAACTTCTCAAGTCCAAACCTCATATCTTGATGAATTGATGATTGAGGACACTCAAATAAGTTCAAATATGTATGAAATGATGAATTAAAGAACTTCCCTTGATTGTATTTGATCATGGGTTGAGGTTGCTTCATGAGCAAGGCACAGTTGATGAACAAATGAATTAGGGTTTCCTTGGGAAACAAGCCTCAAATCCCTTGATTTGCTTTGATCAAAATGATGGATTGAGATACTTGGGAGGCATATTTGATGGATGAGAGCTTTGGGAACCATTGCCATGCTTTCTTTCATCTTCTCTTGGCCCTATCAATGCACATATGATCTCCTAGAAGCTTTAGACCTTGTGACTGCTCAAGCTACAAACAAAAGATGTTAGTGACATATTTTTGTGCTTTTGGTTAGTAAATAAAATGATAAAAGCAATAATATACAATTCAAGCATGCTTGGTGATCTCAAACCAACTCACAAGGGATCCCACCCAAAGGTAAGGAGCCAAGATGCTTATGATCCTTGAGGCAAGATGCAAATGCAATCTTATGATGCCATGAGGGATCTTAGGGTCAAAATTGGGGTCTTACAGATGCCCCTATTTAAGGTCATTTTAGCCGGAGATATGAAGGTTAAAATCTCCGTCTCGACGAGGTAGAATGAGCTTAAATAATAACAAAGAGATGAATTTTGGTCCCTAAGAGACCTCATGATGCAAATGTGTGTATGCAAAAGGTAATACTCTGTGAAGATATGTGTCCACAAAGAGAAAAGAAATCAGGAGAAACTGAAAATCCATATGAGTAATACACTCAATGGGACAGAGACTATGGGGATATTAATGGGGATAAGAAAGGGAATAAAATGCGTGAGCAGGTCACAGCTTAAGACTTGCTGAGAGACACGAGGGGAATTCCATGAAAATAAATTAATGGAAAGACTCGAGCTGACTCAGGGATGCACGTATTGGGGAATATGCCAATACAACAAAAACTATCCACAAAGGATGCTTCGGATAAAAATCCGGACTCAGATGGGGAACATCTACTAAGGGACTTCATTGGGAAATGTCCAAACAGGACTCATCTGAGGAAACAACAGGATGAGGTATTACCGGTTACTGGGTAATAAGCTCAAGGAGACATGTGATCAAAACACCGGTATGAGGGTGAGAGAACAACACGCTCGGGGAGAATGAATATCTAAGACCGGTATGAGGGTGAGAGATATCAAACATCCACAACATTTGAGGAAGACCTAGAAGGTATATTTTGACTCAGGAAATCTGACTCCACAGGGGACGAAAAGTCATAATAGGGAGTAGAAGAGGAAGGAACACCAGGGATACCGGTTACTGGGCATATAATAGGTGACCAACCAAGGTGTGAATTGGGGAATATTTCCAAAACACTCATCATCCGAAAGAAGGGCTGAAAAGCAAACTCGATTACAGGATGGACATTCGACTCCGCAAAGGGGATACGAATCTTACTCGACTGGGGAAGAACAAAATACTTCGACCAAAGAGCGCATGAGATATATTATCTATTACCGTAATAACATATATAATATACTTGCATGGAAGATTATCCACAACCGGTTACTGGGTTAATAAAGGATAAATCGACCGAAAAGAAAGGACATCAGGATACCGAATACTAGGTATAAAATGATGACCAATCAAAGGGAGAAACAAACATTACCAACCAAGGGTAAATGAAAGATGACTCGCTGGGGATATATTGACAAAGGCAATGATCCGGGAGACATATCACCGGTTACTGGGAGATATACTCAGAAAGTGAAGGAATACCGATACCGAATATGGGATAAAGGTAACCAACAAAGAGGGGATTACATCTACCGGATACTGGGTAGAAAACCACGGAAGAGTAACCGTCATCGGTTAGGATGAACAAAACGGGGTTAACTCTCCGAGGGGACAAAATGGGGTTTATAACTACCGGTATAAGGGTAGAAAACCACAGAAATAGGACTTCCAACTACCGGGTATTGGGTAGAAGGCCACAGACTCCACTGGGGGAGAAGATGGACAATTACTGGTTCCTGAGCAATCATTCATCTAAACTACGGGGAAGTGCAGGGGAAGTAACGAAAGCAATCAGTCTAGGAACAATCTAGAGAGACATTATGAAACAAGACTCGACCCAATGAGGGTATAGCTCAGGGGAGAACTCCATCCTAATATATGTGTTGGGAGGAAATAGAAACAACAATCATCCACGAGGACATAACTCAGTGGCGAATATTGGAAGAAAGGGTAGACACTTTCTGCCTATGGGGCCGACTCTATATGGGGAGATCGGACACAAACATCTGCTTGGTGAAAATATGTATCACCAAATAGCAGGAGATAACAAACATGGATATAGATGGCAAAAATGCAACATGAATATCTAGATGTCAAAATTATGCATGTATATGCGTGGTTTATGTATGATGAATGCTGACAAAACAGACATATCTAACACAAATAGGTCCAAGAATCAACGGACAAACATCCGGTACTACATCTCAAGAGAGAAAGCCAGGCCCACTGGAGAACATCCAATCTGATGGGGGCAACCAATACCAGGAAGCAAAGATCTCTGCAAGGAAACGAGAATCAGTCACTCCAGTTGAGGAAAATATCAACGCATGGATGAAATCCTCCGTAAAATCAACTCTACTGGGGAAATTATCGGAGAGGGAGATGAAACTCTGTGGGGAACAACAACCAATCAGAAGGTTCCAAAGACTACAAATTCTTGCACTGCCAAAGAAATCACATCTGCCGAGGAGGAAGGGACACTACTCCATTAAGGAAGGATGGATAAACATCTTCATCAACCACTCTGCTCGGGAGGAAACCACAAACAGGCTCTGATCAGGCAATTCCACTAGGGAAGCACTACTAATGACCGAATCGGGGATTACCCGTAGGCAACTACTGGGGATACCTTGCTGGTGACCATACTGGGGAATAAGAGTGGGATCGACCCTGCTAAGGATGGTCGAAGAACAAACTTGCTGGAGATTAAAAGTAGACAAGTCCACAGGTGAAAAGCTACAAATCAAACTTGATGATGACTCCACATATGCTAGAGGATTTCCTGCTCACTCTGAGGGGAATTTCTAACTTGAAGTGAGGGAATACCAACTCCTTCAGAAGGATTAGCATATTCCATTTATCAATCTATAAGGGATTTTAGGTCAATCCACGCAAGGGATGGCAACCATATAATTGATAGCACAAATGCTAAACCCAGACTCAATGGGGATCTAGAAGATCAAGATCACACCCAGAACTCCCAAACTCCCTGGGGATTTGGTGGGAGGTACAACTTTCTTCTATGCCTGCGGAGGAGACAACCTGAAAGATAAATGAAGAGGATACAAGTATGCTAGGAATATGAACAAATGTCTTACCCTTTTGGGAATCATACCATCCTTGGGAGAGCATTGCTGACATCCCAAGTATCCTTTTGTCATTGTGAATGTTCACTTTGTTTAAAACAATTTATGAAAATTTTATCTATTTAAAGCAATGATATTTTTCAATTAAAACATGCAAAACATTTGTTTGAATAGAAACAAATAAGAGCGCAAAGGATTTGATAAAGGCTCAAATTTATTTGATGGAATGGTAGTCTGCAAATGGCAAGACTCCATGGATCTTTACAAATTTGAAATTGGTGATATATATTGGAAAAGGTCTACATTGAACATAATGTCCATTTCTCCACCAACTCTGAATCCGATGTATTTGAAGCTTCAGTTGACGATGACTGAGCGAGAATCTTTGACAGATGACAGTTGTAGAACAAAGTCTTGTCAGGATGCAGTTACTTGCCAAATCCCTAATTTTTGCCTAGATTGCCCCAGGGTGAGGTACTCAATCTAGCGGGATACATATTCATTTTTTTTATGTCTCTAACTTTTGCCTGGATCCCCCTTTCGGGTTTTCAATCTACCGAGACGCTCATTTTTGCCTAAGCCTCCCTTTCGGGTTTTCAACTTAGCGAGCTATTCTATTTTTATTTTAGGCGAAGTATTTCTTGACTGCATCCGAATTCACAGGACGAGTGAAATCCTCCCCATCCATAGTTGTAAGTATCAAAGCACCGCCTGAAAAGGCTCTCTTAACAACATATGGACCTTCAAAGTTTGGAGTCCACTTGCCCCTGGAATCGGGTGCGAAAGACAAAACTTTCTTGAGCACGAGGTCACCTTCTCGGAACATACGAGGTTTGACCTTCTTATCAAAGGCTTTCTTCATCCTTTGCTGATATTATAGATGTTTGACTGGCTGCATTTTGTGTTAAAACACTAACTGTCCTCTGATGTCTTGATTGATGTCATGACATGCTTGAGTAGTATGCTGCAGGATTAGCTAATACAGGATTTACTGAATGTCAAACTAGATGTTATGACATTCATCCATGACAACAAATACTGAACTATAGAATAGTAGGTTTTTCTGTTATAGCTCAGTATTGAGTTCAGTCTGTTTTTCAGGAGAGTAGCAGACCTGGCACATAGCCTACTATCTGAATGTCAAACTGGATGTTCTGACATTCATCGTTGACAGCATATACTGAATAATAGGCAGGTTGGTTTTTCTGCTACAGTTCAGTATGTATTTCAGTCTGTTTATCAAGTGAATAACAGACCTGGCTTATGGCCCATTGTCTAAATGTCAAACTGAATGTTATGACATTTATCTCTGACAGCTGATGTTGTAGTATAGACTGGTTGGACTTTCTGTTACAATTCAACATTTAGTCCAATCTGTTTTTCAGGAGAATAACAGACCTAGCATATGGCCTATGATCTGGACGTCAAACTGAATGTTCTGACATTCATTCCTGACAGCATATGCTAAAGTGTAGGATGGTTAGTTTTTCTGTTTCAGTATTTTTCTCAGGCCATTTTTCAGGAATCCAACAGCTGAGCTAAAATCCAGGAAACTAACAACTAAGCTACAATTAATGAACCTAACAAATAGCCTATTTGTTAGCACCCTAATATGTGGAAATTAGGTTAACTTGCTTAACCTTATTTTTAGGAAATACAAGTACAAGGCCCAAGTGCTGCAATATAAAAGGATGTCAATCCTACTTTCAGCAAACCAGGGATTTCAAAGTGTGAAGCATTAAATACATCATTGTATTTCACTACTGTATTTTATGTGTGTCTTGTATTAGGTTACTTTTGTGAGCCAAGCAATTATCACCTAGATGATTGCATTGGACTAGGGTGTTCATTGAGTTGTAAGTGTTGTGTCACTCTAAGCTTTTAAGCATGAGTGTTGTGTATCTTGATTAAAGTTATTAAGCACAATCAAGAGTTGTTTGAAGTATAACTTCATCATTAACTTTAATCCAATTAAAGGTTGTAATCACTGTGGTGATTGAGGGGGAGTGAGTAGGAACTCTGGTCTTAGTTTAAGATTGAAATTGCATTGGGTAGGTATTAAGTGATAGGATTAAACAGGTGGTTTAAGGCCTGAATTAATACTGCTAATAGTGGATTTCCTCCCTGGCTTGGTAGCCCCCAGACGTAGGTGTGTGTGACACCGAACTGGGTAAATAATTCCTTGTGTTATTTACTGCACTTACATTTATCTGCTATTTACTTTCCTATCTGCGCAGAATCGGATGTCATAACATCCTGTGTGACATCGATAGTCTGTTAACTAGAATTTCAATTGGCATCAGAGCAGGCGCCCTGCCTGTTAATTTTTTGGGTGAGATCTAGGGACGTTACTTTCTAGTACCATGGACAAGGATGTAGGATACTCAAATAGACCACCCATGCTGGATGGTTCTAACTATGATGACTGGAAACCTCGTATGATAGCCTTCTTGAGGTCTCTAGATAGCAAGGTCTGGAGAGCTGTCAACAAAGGATGGGAACATCCAACGAATACAGGTAAAGATGGAATCATTTTGCAAATTCCTGAAGAAGAGTGGGACAAGGAGCAAGAGGCATTAGCCCTTGGAAACTCTAAGGCCTTGAATGCACTGTTCAATGGAATAAATAAGAACATTTTCAGACTGGTGCATCACTGTGAACTGGCTAAAGAAGTTTGGGATACTCTCAAAACTACTCATGAAGGTACCTCCAAGGTGAGGATGTCTAAACTTCAGATGCTGACCACCAAGTTTGAAAATCTGAGGATGAAAGAAGATGAGACTATTCATGACTTCCACATGAATATTCTTGAAATTGCCAACACTTCTGGTGGCTTAGGAGAGAAAATGGCTGAAGAAAAACTTGTAAGAAAGATTCTCAGATCATTGCCAAAGAGATTTGCCATGAAGGTCACCGCTATAGAAGAGGCTCAAGATATCTGCAATATGAAGGTTGATGAGCTTATTGGTTCTCTCCAACCTTTTGAAATGGGCTTGTGTGAGAATGTTGAAAAGAAGAACAAAAGCATAGCTTTTGTATCAAATACTGAAGAGGATTCAGAAGAAGGAAGTACTGGAGGTGATGAAAGCATATCAGAAGCCATAGCCATGCTTGGGAGACAGTTCAACAAGTTCATAAAGAAGATTGATGAGAAAGGTAGACCGAATGTCAAGAACATTTCGTCTGACATCAGGAAAAGATCAACATCTGAAGAAAAGTTCAACCAAGTCAAGGGAATCCAGTGTCATGGATGTGAAGGTTTTGGACACGTTAGAGTTGAATGCCCTATTAGTAAAAGGACTAACTGCTAATCTCATCAGCATAAGCCAGCTGTGTGATCAAGGTTTCTATGTTCAGTTCACTAAAGAGCTATGTGTTGTGACGAATGGAGATAATCAGGAAGTTATGAGAGGATCCAGATCCAAAGATAACTGCTATCTATGGGAACCTAAAGTCTCAAACTACTCCTCAATTTGCTCCTCAGCCAAGGAAGAACAGGAGGTGAAGCTGTGGCATAGACGTCTTGGTCATATTCATTTAAGGGGAATGAAAAAGATCATAACCAAGGAAGCAGTTAGAGGAATCCCAAAGCTGCTTATTAATGAAGGAAGAGTCTGTGGAGAATGCCAGGTTGGCAAGCAAACCAAGATGTCACATCCTAAGTTGGGACATCCTACAACATCCAAAACTCTGGAACTTTTGCACATGGACTTAATGGGACCTATGCAGGTTGAAAGTCTGGGTGGAAAGAGATATGCCTATGTGGTTGTTGATGACCATTCCAGATACACATGGATAAGCTTCATCAGAGAAAAATCAGATGCATTTGATGTCTTCAAAGATCTGTGCATCAGACTTCAAAGGGAAAAGGATAGTTGTGTTGTCCGAATTAGGAGTGACCATGGGACGGAGTTTAAAAATTCAAAGTTTGATGAGTTCTGCTCATCTGAAGGGATAAGTCATGAGTTTTCCTCACCTATTACTCCTCAACAAAATGGGGTAGTTGAAAGGAAAAACAGAACTATTCAAGAATCTGCCAGAGCTATGATTCATGCAAAGAAGCTTCCTATGCACTTTTGGGCTGAAGCTATGAATACAGCTTGCTATGTTCACAATAGAGTTACCTTGAGAAAGGGAACCTCTTCCATTCTGTATGAAATATGGAAAGGCAGAAAACCCACTGTGAAGTACTTTCATATCTTTGGAAGCAAATGTTACATTCTTACAGATCGTGAACAAAGAAGGAAAATGGACCTCAAAAGTGATGAGGGTATATTCCTAGGATATTCAACTAACAGCAGAGCCTACAGAGTGTTCAACTCCAGGACCAATGTCCTGATGGAATCCATAAATGTGATTGTGGATGATAAAGAGGAAGGAGCCAATGCCATAGAGGATGTTGGAACATTCCTTGAGACTTCAACAGACATACCAGTCAAGACTGAAGAGGTACAGGAAACTCCTCCTGAATGTGAGGTAGATGCATCCAACAAGGTGCCTTCTATCAGAATTCAGAAAGACCACCCTAAGGATCTTATCATAGGGGATCCCAATAGTGGTGTGACTACCAGATCAAGGGAGAGTAGCTCAAATTCCTGTTTTGTATCCAAGGTTGAACCAAAAAATGTGAAAGAAGCCCTGACTGATGAATATTGGATCAATGCCATGCAAGATGAACTAGAGCAGTTTAAAAGGAATGAAGTTTGGGAGTTATTTCCACGACCTGAAGGGACTAACATCATTGGTACCAAGTGGATTTACAAGAACAAGTCTGATGAGAAAGGAGTAATCACTAGAAATAAAGCAAGACTAGTGGCACAAGGATATACTCAAGTTGAAGGGGTTTATTTTGATGAGACTTTTGCACCAGTTGCAAGGCTTGAATCAATAAGATTGTTGTTAGGTGTTGCCTGCATTCTGAAGTTCAAATTGTTCCAAATGGATGTGAAGAGTTCCTTTTTAAATGGCTACTTGAATGAAGAAGTCTATGTGGAACAACCTAAAGGGTTCTGTGATCCTAACCTGCCAAAACATGTGTATAAGTTGAGGAAAGCTTTGTATGGGTTGAAGCAAGCTCCTAGAGCTTGGTATGAAAGGTTGACTGAATTTCTGACTTCTAATGGGTACAGAAAAGGAGGAACAAATAAGACCTTGTTTGTGAAGGATGAAGATGGAAAAATCATGATTTCCCAAATTTATGTGGATGATATTGTCTTTGGTGGAATGTCAGAGCAAATGGTGAAACATTTTGTTCACCAGATGTAATCTGAGTTTGAAATGAGTCTGGTTGGGGAATTGACTTATTTTCTTGGACTGCAAGTTAACCAAATGGAGGATTCTATGTTTCTCTCCCAAAGCAAATATGCCAAGAACATAGTTAAGAAGTTTGGTATGGATAATGCTAGTCACAAAAGAACTCCTGCACCTACTCATTTAAAATTAACCAAAGATGAAGGAGGTCCCAGTGTTGATCAATGCTTGTATAGAAGCATGATAGGTAGTCTACTATATCTAACTGCCAGTAGACCTGATATTTCCTATGCAGTTGGTGTGTATGCTAGATACCAAGCAGAACCCAAAGTGAGTCACTTAAATCAAGTCAAGATAATTCTCAAGTATATCAATGGGACGTGTGACTATGGTATGCTATACTCTCATGGCTCTGAGCCTGTCTTATCTGGGTATTGTGATGCTGATTGGGCTGGGAGTGCTGATGATAGAAAAAGCACATCAGGAGGATGTTTCTTTTTGAGAAACAATCTCATATCATGGTTCAACAAGAAACAGAGGTTGAGTACATAGCAGCTGGAAGCAGTTGTTCTTAACTGGTATGGATGAAACAGATGCTGACTGAGTACAATGTCTCTCAAAATGTCATGACATTGTTCTGTGACAATCTCAGTGCCATCAGTATTTCAAAGAATCCTATCCAACACAGCAGGACCAAACATATTGACATTAGACATCACTTCATCAGAGATCTGGTGGAAGACAAAGTGATTACCTTGGAACATGTAGCAACTGAACTACAACTTGCTGACATATTTACAAAGGCGTTGGATGCTACTCAGTTTGAAAATTTAAGGGGCAAATTGGGAATATGCCTTTCTGAGGAATTATAGCAACCAAGGATGTTAGGAATGTATTGTTTAATATCTCTAGCTATTAAACAATTGAAAGTATGCTCTGACTGGACAACAGATCATAGCTATGTTACTTGTTGCAAGTGTGGTAACAAGATGTTAAGGGGATATCCTAAAATGAGACAGCCTATGTGCCTGCTGGAGTTCAAGAACGTGTTCATGCAGGAGTGGTTCAAGATGTCAGACTCAAAGTCATGGCATCTGATATGGGTGTACCTGCTGTGAAGCAAGAGTGTGTGTCTACTTGATCAAAGCTGTGAAGCAAGATCAAGTGGGTGGTGTCTTGATCAAAGCTGTAAAGCAAGATCAAGAGGGGGTATTCTTGATTGAAATTGTGAAGTAAAATCAAGATTGTGTTTCTGAAAATTGTGTGTAATTTTATTTTGTTTTGGTATGTATTTTTAAGTGTTGCTTTGGCAACATTTTTGACAAAAAGGGGGAGTAACACCTATGCCTCAGGACAACAAATTTGCTATGTGCTTGAAAAGATATTGAAGATCCTCTAATCCAGAGGTTGTGCTGCAGCTTGATGTTCAACTCCTATGTGTGATGAGTGTGAGTGTGTTGATGTGTGCATTCTGTATGTGTGCTGAGTGTGTTGCTACTCTGAGTGTATTAGCTAGGTTAATTTCTCTGCTAGATGTGTGTTTTCCGCTGCTGTGAACTATGTTGTGATGCCAAGTTGTTTTAGGCAAAAATTTGCCAAAGGGGGAGTTTGGAGATGTTAAAACACTAACTGTCCTCTGATGTCTTGACTGATGTCATGACATGCTTGAGTAGTATGCTGCAGGATTAGCTAATACAGGATTTACTGAATGTCAAACTAGATGTTATGACATTCATCCATGACAACAAATACTGAACTATAGAATAGTAGGTTTTTCTGTTATAGCTCAATATTGAGTTCAGTCTGTTTTTCAGGAGAGTAGCAGACATGGCACATAGCCTATTGTCTGAATGTCAAACTGGATGTTCTGACATTCATCATTGACAGCATATACTAAATAATAGGCAGGTTGGTTTTTCTGCTACAGTTCAGTATGTATTTCAGTCTGTTTATCAAGTGAATAACAGACCTGGCTTATGGCCTATTGTCTAAATGTCAAACTGAATGTTATGACATTTATCTCTGACAGCTGATGATGTAGTATAGACTGGTTGGACTTTCTGTTACAGTTCAACATTTAGTCCAGTCTGTTTTTCAGGAGAATAACAGACCTAGCATATAGCCTATGATCTGGACGTCAAACTGAATGTTGTGACATTCATTCCTGACAGCATATGTTAAAGTGTAGGATGGTTAGTTTTTCTATTTCAGTATTTTTCTCAGGCTATTCTTCAGGAATCCAACAGCTGAGCTAAAATCCAGGAAACTAACAACTGAGCTACAATTAATGAACCTAACAAATAGCCTATTTGTTAGCACCCTAATATGTGGAAATTAGGTTAACTTGCTTAACCTTATTTTTAGGAAATACAAGTACAAAGCCCAAGTGTTGCAATATAAAAGGATGGCAATCCTACTTTCAGCAAACCAGGGATTTCGAAGTGTGAAGCATTAAATACATCATTTTATTTCACTACTGTATTTTATGTGTGTCTTGTATTAGGTTGCTTTTGTGAGCCAAGCAATTATCACCTAGATGATTGCATTGGACTAGGGTGTTCATTGAGTTGTAAGTGTTATGTCACTCTAAGCTTTTAAGCGTGAGTGCTGTGTATCTTGATTAAAGTTGTTAAGCACAATCAAGAGTTGTTTGAAGTATAACTTCATCATTAACTTTAATCCAATTAAAGGTTGTAATCACTGTGGTGATTGAGGGGGAGTGAGTAGGAACTCTGGTCTTAGTTTAAGATTGAAATTGCATTGGGTAGGTATTAAGTGATAGGATTAAATAGGTGGTTTAAGGCCTGAAATAATACTGCTAATAATGGATTTCCTCCCTGGCTTGGTAGCCCCCAGACGTAGGTGTGTGTGACACCGAACTGGGTAAGCAATTCCTTGTGTTATTTACTGCACTTACATTTATCTGCTGTTTACTTTCCTGTCTGCGCAAAATCGGATGTCAAAACATCCTGTGTGACATCGATAGTCTGTTAACTAGAATTTCAGATATAACTGACCATGGCACATGGCAGTCAATCTCTTCTCTTCAATTAAGTTCAACTGGTCATAACGAATCTGAACCCATTTAGCATCAGTCAACTTGGCTTCCATCAAGACTCTCATTGATGGGATCTCCACCTCGACTGGGAGCACAACCTCCATGTCGTAAACAAGAGAGAAAGGGGTTGCCCCTGTTGAAGTGCGAACAGATGTACGGTACCCATGCAAAGCAAATGGCAGCATCTCATGCCAATCTTTGTACATAACAACCATCTTCTGGACAATCTTCTTGATATTCTTATTAGCAGCTTCAACAGCCCCATTCATCTTGGGTCTGTAAGGGGAAGAATTATGAAGTGCAATCTTGAACTCGCTACACAGCTCTTTCATCATCTTGTTGTTTAAGTTAGATCCATTATCAATAATGATCTTATCCGGCACACCATAACGAAATATGAGTTGATTCTTGATAAACTTCACAACCACCTGCCTGGTCACGTTTGCATATGACGCCGCTTCAACCCACTTGGTGAAGTAATCAATTGCTACGAGAATAAATATGTGACCGTTGGACGCTTTCAGATCTATCATGCCAATCATGTCAATTCCCCACATGGAGAAAGGCCATGGTGATGAAATCACATTCAGAAGTGTCAGGGGAATATGAATCTTATCCGCATAAATCTGACACTTGTGGAATTTCTTCACATATTTGCAGCAGTCAGACTCCATTGTCAACCAATAGTAGCCTGCTCTCAACATCTTTCTAGCCATGGAATGTCCATTGGAATGAGTACCAAATGAACCCTCATGGACCTCAATCATTAACAGGTCTGCTTCGTGTCTATCCACGCATCTGAGCAGAACCATGTCAAAATTCCTCTTATAAAGCACATCGTCATTGAGGTAGAAACTGCCTGACAATCTCCTCAAAGTCTTTCTATCTTTCACAGATGCCCCAGGCGGGTAAATCTGACTCTGAAGAAAGCACTTGATATCGTAATACCATGGCTTATCATCTTGCACCTCTTCTACTGCAAATACATGAGCTGGTCTATCCAAGCGCATCACAGTGATATTGGGAACCTCATTCCAGAGTCTCACCACAATCATCGAAGCAAGTGTAGCAAGAGAATCTGCCATCCGATTCTCATCTCGAGGAATATGATGGAAGTCAACCTCAATAAAGAAAGTTGAAATCCTCCTCGCATAATCTCTATATGGGATGAGGCCAGGCTGATTCGTCTCCCATTCTCCCTTGATCTGATTAACAACAAGGGCCGAATCACCATAAACATCAAGATGCTTGATCCGAAGATCAATACACTCTTCTAATCCCATGATACATGCCTCATACTCAGTCATATTATTCGTGCATTTGAAAGTTAGCCTTGCTGTAAAAGGAAAATGTGTGCCCTGAGGAGTAATAATCACTGCCCCAATACCATTTCCATATTGATTTGCAGCGGCATCAAACACCATGCTCCATTGGGAACCAGGCTCCGGCCCTTCATCGAGCGTAGGCTCATCACAATCTTTCATTTTCAAATACAGAATCTCCTCATCTGGGAAGTCATACTGAATTGACTGATAATCCTCAATTGGTTGATATGCCAAGTGGTCAGCTAAGATACTACCTTTTATCGCATTCTGAGCTCGATACTCAATATCATACTGGGATAACAACATCTGCCAACGGGAGATTCTCCCAGTTAAAGCAGGCTTCTCAAAGATATACTTGATCGGATCCATTTTGGATATCAACTAAGTTGTATGATTCAACATATACTGGCGTAAGCGCTTAGCAGCCCAAGCCAAAGCACAACATGTTTTCTCAAGCATCGAGTATCGAGACTAACAATCGGTGAACTTCTTACTCAGGTAGTAAATAACATATTCTTTCTTTCCTGATTCGTCTTGCTGACCAAGGACACAACCCATTGAGTCTTCAAGAACTGTCAGATACATAATCAAGGGTCTCCCTTCCACTAGAGGAGATAGAATCGAAGGCTCGGACAGATACTCTTTGATACTGTCAAAGGCCTTTTGGCAATCCTCGGTCCAATCATGAGACTGATCTTTCCGGAGGAGCTTGAATATCGGCGCACATGTGGTAGTCATGTGGGATATAAATCTGGAAATATAATTCAAGCGGCCAAGAAAACCTCGGACTTGCTTCCCAGTTTTGGGCGCAGGCATCTCTTGTATTTCCTTGACCTTTGCAGGATCAACCTCAATACCTCACTCGCTGACAATAAAGCCCAATAACTTGCCGGAACGGACTCCAAATGTACACTTGTTAGGATTCAGACGAAGCTTATACTTCCTCAAACGCTGAAAAAGCTTCAACAAGTGCACAACATGTTCAATTTCCGTTCTTGACTTTGCAATCATGTCATCAACATATACATTGGTCTCCTTATGCATCATATCATGAAACAAGGTAGTCATAGCTCGTTGATATGTGGCTCTGGCGTTCTTCAAATCGAAGGGCATCACTCGATAACAGAATGTTCCCCAAGGTGTGATGAATGTTGTCTTCTCCATATCCTCGGGTGCCATTTTAATCTGGTTATATCCGGAAAATCCGTCCATAAACGAGAAGACATTGAATTTAGCTGTATTATCTACCAACATATCAATATGTGGTAGAGGGAAATCATCTTTTGGACTAGCTTTATTCAAGTCTCTATAGTCCACACACATTCAGACTTTTCCATCTTTCTTAGGCACGGGCACAATATTGTCCACCCATTGAGGATATGTAGAAGTCACCAGAAACCCTGCATCAATTTGCTTCTGAACTTCCTCTTTAATCTTCACGGGCATATTAGGATGAGTTCTTCTGAGCTTCTGCTTCACAGGCACACACTCAGGCTTCAAAGGCAGGAAATGTTGCATGATATAAGTATCCAGACCAGACATGTCTTCATATGACCAGGCAAAGACGTCGACGTATTCTCGTAGCAACTCAATCAACCCCTTCTTGACAGACTCTTCCAGGAGTGCCCCAATCTTCACTTCTCGCACACAATCTTCAGACCCCAAGTTGACTGTTTCCAGATTCTCAAGAAGCGGCTGAATGATCTTCTCTTCGTGCTCAAGCAGACGGGTAATCTCGTCAGGAATCTCTTCAACATCATCTTCTTCCGCCTCAAATACAGGGAACTCAAAGTTGGGAGATGGTGTTGGATTATTATGTTCAATGGGTTTGATCAACCTGCATAATGATTTTGGATATAAAGAGATTTTAGAATTCAAACAAGGCAAATCATTATGCAGATGAAAAGATTGATTTTATTCTATTTTTAAGGTTTTATGTGATCACCAATTTCATGCGAAAAGCAAAAAGTGAAAATAATTGGAAAAACAAACATTAAACATGAATTTATTGAATGAAAATATCGTTGTATTTATGAGCCAACAATGTCATCACTCCTCCTTTTGGCATGGGAGGAGGGTTTTTAAACACAATGAACATTACTTTGACTTATGGATAACTGTTGGAACATCAACAACGACCCAATTATTGCAGACCCCTCCAGGGATGACAAAGTTGCCAGAATCTTCCTCTGCATCCTCTTTCTCAACAGCAACAGCTTCCTCATCTTGAACAGTGTGGATGAATCCACCACTCTTAAACAACCCATGCTTGTTGAAAGCGCCAGAAGAATACCCTATGCCAGCCCGGGATTTGTTGTCTTCCAGCTTGATCATTTGCCCTAATCCAATAGTTGTACCATGCTAAATGGCCAACTTAGCATCAATGTAGGACACAAATGAAGAAGTTCCTTTCTTAGTAGGCTCAGCAATAGATAAAGCTTGGAACGGCGTTCCAACTTTATCCTTAGCATTAATGTAAGAAAAGGAAGACAAATGGATAACCAGGAGAGCCTTTTATCCCCCTACCACCACCAGCTTCTTGTTTTTGACAAACTTCAATTTCTGGTGTAGGATGGATGTCACGGTGCCTGCCTCGTGAATCCATGGTCTGCCCAATAGACAACTATATGATGGGTGGATATCCATGACCTAAAAAGTGATCTGGAAATCACTTGGTCCGATCTTGACTGGGAGTTCAACCTCTCCAATCACATTTTTGCGGGACCCATCAAAAGCTTTAACCAATACTCCACTCTGCCTCATGGGAGGCCTTTGATATGACAATCTAACAAGAGTGGATTTTGACAACACATTCAGCGATGATCCAGTGTCCACCAGCACATTGGACATGGCATCATCCTTACAACTCATAGATATGTGTAGTGCCAAATTGTGATCTCTTCCCTCCTCGGGAAGACCAGCATCACAAAAACTCAAATTGTTACAAGCGGTGATGTTTGCAACAATACTGTCAAATTATTCTATTGTGACATCATGATCTACATATGCCATATCCAACACCTTCTGCAGAGCTTCTCGGTGTGGTTCTGAATTTATCAACAAAGATAACACATAGATCTTTGATGGCGTCTGTAGAAGCTGATCTACAACATTGTATTCACTCCTTTTGATGAGCCTCAGCATCTCATCACAGTCTTCTTTCACGGTGCCACTCTGGCCAACAGAGATAGGAGCTTTTACAACGGAGGCAGGTTTATTGGCAACAAGTGTCGTATTCGGAGAACTAACAGCATTCCCAACCGGGCGTTCAGCATAATCAGCAACATCATCCCTTCGGACATCAGCTTGGGGTTTCGGCGGAGCCGAGAAAACACGACCGTTACGGGTCAGGCCGCTGACATCGGCAATATTAACAACAGAAGTAGAGGGCAGGGGCACCTCCTTCCCATCCTCCAATGTCACTGGGCAGTCAATCTGGCTACTTCCTCCTTAAGTTCACGGTTCTCTTGCACCAAATGATCCATTAGTCTTGATGCGTTGGCTCGGGTGTAGTATCGGTGAGTCAGCTTGTCTTCAAAATAAATGAAGAACACAGAGTTAGACCATAGAACAAGAAGCCTGGAGCAAAACCTGCTTATGCACATGATGCATGCAATGCTTGTGCATATGATTTATTTTTTATCAAAGGAACTTTAGAGTCCTATTTGCAAAATATTGAAAGTATTAATCATTTAGACATATATAGAAATATCGCATCAATCATATTTGGAAAATATTTTTACACCAAAGAAGTACAGTCTTGGTAACCAAATACAATACAAGAGAGAAGGAAAATGAACATCCTATGGAACCCTAGAAACAATCATCTAAAGCTCTAGAGACTGGAAGATAAGCCGCATGAAGCCTTTTCACCTCCCTCTCGTAGGCTGCCTCCATATTTGCCTTCTCTTTGGCGAGTCGATCATACTTCCTCTTCCAAAACTTGGAAGACTGAGGAAGAAGAGAAGTCAATGCATCATCAGGCTCATCAATAACCTGGTGCTCAAGGAACTCTATCAAAGCATCCTTCTCTCTAATCTGCTGAAGCAACTCCTCTCGTTCACGGATCCAGGCACATGAACGATCTTCGTCTCTCAACTCCTCTACTCCTTGGTCAGGGAGGGTTGAAGGCCCAGCCACAACCAAAGGTGTAGGTCTTGGATACTCATAAGGCATAAGGTACTCGGAAGCTGTCCTCCTCACCCAAGAGGTATAGGGTTCCAAAGCGATACAGTTCTTCGGACCCAGCTCCTTTCTTCCCTTCCTATGGATCTTGCGCCAAGCGCAGACCATTCTGCCCTTCAAGCCTTAGGGATCTTTACCCTCCTGAAAGAACACACCTTCTAACATGATGTTATTAGGTTTATCCTTTAGGGGGAACCCAAGCTGACGACGTGCCAAAATAGGGTTGTAGTTAATCCCACCACATGTACCAAGAAGAGGTACATTGGAGAATTCACCATAAGAGTCGATAATCTGCACACCATCATATATTCGGTTGTACCAAATGATATCATCATTAGTGAGAGACATAAGTCTCGTGGACCACCGTAGACATCCTTTGTTCTCCTTGAAGGCGACCGTCTGCGATAAGTGCGAAATAAACCACTTGTACAGCAGAGGCAAACAGCACACAATGTTACCACCACCCTTTGCATTCCTCATATGCAAAGAAAAGTAAGTGTCACCCAACAGATTCGGAACAAGATTAAGAATAGAGAAAATCCTAATAACGTTCACATCCACAAATTTGTCGATGCTGGGGAATAATACTACCCCATAGATGAGAAGTACAAATATGGCCTCAAAGACGTCCTCACTCATGGCCTACCCATACATAGTAGCTTGAGCAATGAGGAACTCAGAAGGAACACCTTGAATTCCACCTTTGGTAGTCATATGAGCACCAACCAGAGATTCATCTATATGCAACATATCAGCTATCTCTTGAGAAGTAGGAACACTCTCTAAGCCACTGAACGACAATTGGTATAGGATAGGTATACCCACAAGGTAGGCATACTCCTCAAGCGTGGGCAAAAGCTGAAAATCCGGAAATGTGAAGCAACGGTACAAGGGATCATAGAACTGCACCAATACACTCATCAATCCTTCATCCACTTGAGTAGTCAGAATAGATAGAAGCTTCCCATAACGATCCTTGAAACCCAAGGGATCCAATACATAGGATGTCAAATTCTTTAGCTCTTTCAAGTCGGGTTGTCTGAAACTGTACTTCTTCGTATTCCTTCTTTGTCTTTCCATGTCTGAAAATTTTGCAAATAGACCGCTTAAGTTCCTTGAAAATTTTCTCATTATTGATGATATGGTTGCAAATGGGTGCATGAATGCATGAATGCAACAATCACACTCAAGGATCAAGCAAAGTACACCAAACAAAGGTCATGGGATGGATCATGTCATCCTTAATATCAATCATCCATTTTGTTGGATTATGGTTTGCACCTTATCAACACCCAAGTTCCATTGATACTAAGGATACACAAGAACAGATCAACCATGAATCAAGGGTTTGTTGAAAGTCACGAGCATGGAGTCTCGGTTAAGAACCACCCAAAAGGAGTGTACCAGGGTTTAAACCTGCCAAACATGTTCTACAAGAGGTTCCCATAGTCATCATCCCATATTTCAGATATTATTGGATAAACGACTACTCGTATTCCAAAAATATTCTCAAGAGAGACTCTTATGAGTGTAGTATCGCATAACAATCGTATCAAATCTTACACTTCAACGAATTTCGCACTACGTCCTAAGACTCCGATCGGTAAGCCTCAAAATTTATTTATCATTCCATGAATGCTTGCTTGCTTACTTGTTTGAGTTATCTTTGTGTGTTTGATTATGTATTTGCCTTGTTTTTCATCTTTTAGTGGACGATTACCGTGAGAATTCAAACCTTACCATGAACACAGACCATAGAAAATTCATCATCTTACCAATACCAAAACTTGACCTCCTTCATCACCAATTTAAACCTTCATCAATAATTCACTATAAACCGCAAGAAACGTCATAAAGAATCATTACCGCAACCCTTACCAAAACCTGATTGAGAAATCATAACCACTAGAGGAATTTGTCCGAAATACAACACAAGTGAAACCGTAAACAAACATTGCAAATAAAATCAAACCCAATATAAACAAGCCAAAACAAAAAGCAAATTTGGTTCGAATACATGGCCTGCGAAGTGCAGAATTTTAGGGTATGCTCACCAAGATTTTTATATAATTCCTCACAAAGACAAGGATGTTATTATTCGGAGTGCAATAAGTGATGCTTATGGAAAGCATGGGCACGGCATGCTTGCAACCATATAGGTTTGATGCATGAGAGTTTGTCTCTATTCAACCTCATGCTTAAAAAAATACCAAGTTACTACTGTACATGCATAGTCGATCTTCTTGTTTGTGTTGGTCAACTGAGTGATGCTTAGTCTCATTATAACAATGCCAATAATACACAACCATGTTATTTGGGGTGCACGTGTTCTTGAAGTTATACTAGAAAATTAACAACTTTAGCCACAAACCTGAAGTTCTACCCAAAAAGGTTCGCAGATTCTGTGCTACTGGAAGCATGGGATTCAAAGAATCTGTTCGTAACATGACCGGGTCACCGTTTCAATTGTCATTGAAAAGATTTACCATCTCAATTGTTGACATCATTCATGCCATCAACAATCTCCATAACATGAATAGGGACCTTCAAACTCTAATCATAGACCTTATGTTTCGCCGCCGGGAACTGTTGCAGCTGGCAAAAAAATCCACTTGTTATATGATTATATCATGCATCTTGTATTACCTTGTTGCATATGGACTATGTTTTAGTAATGATGCGCAAAATTTACTATATTATGAAGCTTGTCAATCGTTGGAGAGAGTTTACTATTTTAATTCATCAGACGCTGCTGCCACAGATTTCCAGCTACAACCCATGATTCGATTTTAGGATCAATAACAGAAGGATGTTTCAATTTAATCTGTTGGTTCCAATGTAGTGAATTGGACAATAGTTGATTAAGATACTGGGTTGGTAGTAGACTCAGTCGGAGCATATGCCGACAAGGAAGAATGCATAGAGGAACGTGATTACAAATATGTTAGCCTTTGTGGACTATGATTTATATACTCCTCGCCATTGTTGTGGATTGGCCATTAGGCCCATGATTCGTATACCCCTGCGCTAGCTTATATAAGAAAATTTTACCTCGTATCCCTACAATTGTACCCACACCCCTACATATGATTTTTTGACCAAAATACCCTCATATAAATAGGGTATATTTTTCAGAAATGAAACTTTTTACCATTTTCGTCTGAAGACTTTCGGAAGACGAAATTTTGCATTTTTTGGCATTGTAAACCGGAACACTAAGAGTAAGTCTTCCGATTCACATAGTGTATACCAGAACACTTGTCTAAAGTATTCCGATTTGTTGCCTTCTGGGGGCATTGAACCGGAAGTCTTTTAGAAAGTCTTCCGGTTTGGTTGGTTGTATACCGGAACTCTTTCTTAAAGACTTCCGGTTTGGATGAACTAAACCGGAACTCTTTTAAAAAGTGTTCCGATAGTCAGCCTTTTACTTTTCTCCACCGGAACTCTTCTTTGAAGTGTTCCGGTGCATAATTTTTTTTTTAAATTTTTTTTAAAATTTTTTTTTGTAGTCGTTCGAAGATGAGGTGCAAATGGTAGGATTTCAGAACGCACTTTAGATCGGGGCGCATCTTCATCTGCAGCTGAGCCGGCTGGATATCCAGGAGGACCGTATGATACGTCTCTTTTGGTGAAGTACGAGCATCATGTTGCTCGGCATTTATGGTTTGGTGAGGTAAATAAATGGGATATATTTGAAAATGAATAATAGTTGAATATTTTATATTGTGTTTTCTAATATGTGTTTTAATTGTTTTTAGGAAAGAGGTCCAAAGAAAGAGTTGAAGGTTGTTGGACATGGACTGAAGCTGACATCTAGGGTTCCATTGGCTCTTCCACCACAGATGGAGAGTTGGGTATCTAGATCTGGTTTATCTTCACTTCAGAGAACTAGTCTGAACAAGATAGACACAAATCTTGTCTCTACATTTGTGGAAAGATGGAATCTAGAGACATCTTCATTTCACATGCCGTTTGGTGAAATGAGCATTACTTTGGATGATGTCTCATGTCTGCTTCACTTGCCCATCAGGGGTATCTTCTGGAGTCCTCGGGATGTCAAGGAAGAGGTAGTTGTTGAACTTGTTGTTGACTACTTAGGAGTGTCATAGGCTGAGGCACAGTCACATGTTCGTAGCTGCAGGGGTTCGTATTATAAGTTGGAGTGGTTATACGATGTATTCGTACAACATAGAGCTGCTTCCAGTTGGGCATATGTGACCAGAGCATATCTGTTGATGTTGGTGGGTTCCACCATTTTTGCCGATAAGACCTTTAAACTTGTAGAGGCACGATACCTCCTCCTGTTTACGGACTTAGATAGATGTTCAGGATATAGTTGGGGAGCAGTTGCGCTAGTTACCCTATATAGATATCTTGGAGATGCGTCCATGTACAGTTGCAAACAACTCGGTGGATATCCTACTCTCCTACAGGTATATAATTTAATTTTGTTTATTAAGTGTTGGATTCATTTTATAAAATATGTTAACTTAATTTATTTTATTTATTATGTTTGTATTTTGTAACAGTGCTGGATTCACGAATACTTTCCAACTGTTGGAAAAAGAGGGGAGAATTGGAAACCAGCTGATAATTGTGGTCTTCCCCGAGCGATGAGATGGTCGTATAGGCAAGGAGTCCTGAAGGTTGATGACTTACGACCTATTTTGGAAGAGCTGACACCTGCCGACGTCATATGGAGTTCATTTGAGGATCATAGAGCATGGCGTCTGTTTGATGAGATATGTCTCTACAGGGGCTGTTTGAAGTGGGGTGACACAGTTGTTCCATACTTGCCTGACAGATGTTTACGTCAGTTCGGGTACAGGCAGTATGTTCCATCCCTACCTCTTGATTGTATGATGGCGACGGATATTGATGTTGATTGGATTGGTTACCATCAGAGCGTTATCATTGTGATCCGTCCAACTACCCTGACCACCACTCCATCTGATGTAGAAGATGGTTATCTGGAGTGGTATTATTGTGTTTCGCATCCACGATTGATCCCTCTCCATCGTGACGATCCCAGAGAGGTACCAGTTATTGTATATGACGCCGGACCATCTGATCCTGATTGGGCTTGTGTGTCTACATTGATTCATCGCTATCTGAGACAGGTTAATGCTGAAGAGGAAGATCCACAGTTTGCTGATTTATTTGAAGCTTTGCATATTTCTCGTTCACATTGATTTATGTATTAAGTTTTAAAACTGAATATAATAGACATAATACAAAATTCATGTTTTTATTACATATTCATGTTTTGAGTACATATTCATGCTATTACAGGTGTAAGTAATTGCCAATGTTGCAGACGTCCTGCAAATCCTAACATCCAAGTAGTTGTTGTATGAGAACGAAATTTCCTCCAATCTAATGTGACCGGTGGCAACGGAAACCCCTCTTTCATGTTAACCTGATAAAGTGAAATAATTAAAATATTAAGTCATATAAAATATTTAGTGAAATAAGTAAAATATTAAGTCATACAAAATAACTTGTCATACAAAATACGTACCTGAACCCAATGATTGTGGTTAACAAAACCAATGCAATAAATAGAGACATTTGGTGAATGTGAACTTGTCATCGGAAAGAAAGTCATGCACGGATTGCCTAAACAGGCAAGTACAACATTATAGCGATTTGCTATCAAGTAACCCATATCTGGTAGAGTCAACCATTTTTCAGGTGGCTGTGAACCAAAGGATTCTATCATCAAAGAAAGTAATCTTTGAAAGATTCTCTCACTTCTGAAAACCGATTAGAAAATAACTTGTCATACAAAGTTGACCTATCCTTGTCTATTATTTCCAACCCCAACTCTCTACGAACCATTGGCCAACCATCCTCACCATATCCATGCAATGATGCAATGACTCTAAATCCACAATTACCATATGATTCAACATTAACTACATCTTTAATGTATGACCTAATATGATTAGGAAATTGAAGAATGAATTGTGGTTGCTTCTTTGATAATTTTAACTTCTTCGAAGTCTGTGATGGTTGAGATTTCCTTTGTGAAGATTGAGATGCCTTATTAACATACTCATGATACGAAGGGTCCCTATAAACACCATATTCTGCTGGTTTTTTCCCTTTCTTCTTCACTCCTTCTTTGGTTTTTAGTTTCTCATGTGGTGGACACAATGGAGTCATTGTTGGGTATGCTAGTTCATATACCCTACTCTTTAATGCCCTTTTCCCAATAACATCTAATGACCTAAATCGTTTCCACAATTCATCCATTGCACAAGTCATATCCACCTCTGATCCATCATCTGCACCTACCTCTAACTCAACTTCCATAGTTAGTTTCCTCCAATGAACATGAACAGCATCAATGGGTATCAGTATTGTAGCGGGGTATTCGTTACCATTAAAGATATTGACTAAATCCAAGGTAAACCATACAAGTCGAGTCGCCACCGCACTTCTATTTACCCAAAGGAATGGTTAGAAAACAAACAAAAAACCTAAAAGTTTTATCGAATCAAAAACTAGTAAAAATGTCAGAGATCTGGGTAAGGGGGTAAGTTATGCAATGGGAAGGTTTTAAGCACCCAAAACATCCTAGATACTCCTAGGGAGCCCTTTCCACACTTGTTGTAAGGTTGGTATTTTTGTGAAAATTTATTTGTGCAAACATGATTGAAGAGATTAGAAAAGAATATACAAATTATTTACAATTTGTGTTTGGATGGATAAACCCATTGCCTACATACCATCTTAAAAAAGATTAGGATCAAAACCTCGTAATTCGGGGTAAAAATCTCAAAACAAGTTGGTGAATTGATTGGTCCAAAAGCCTTAAGGTCTTTTGTTATCAAAGGGAGAAAACTCAACCTAAAACCACAAATTCACCATGTGAGGATAGCTTCAACATGCTAGTGAGGGGTTAACCCTATAATAAGCATGGAAGACTCATTGTCCATCACTAAGGATATAGGTGAGTATTATATCTACCTCAAGGATAACTCAAACTTAATAGCTAAAGGTTATGAAAAGTTTTGATTAAGAAAGTGGCCATTGAAACCACAAAAGTATTTGAATGGGTTATATTTACCAATGAAAAGTATTTACAAAGTATGGTCAAAGTTGGCTTAAAGATTCAATTCAAAATAAGTGTGATGAAAAGTAAGTTGGAAAATCAAAAGCATAATGCTTAGGTTTCTAATGTTTGAAAATAAGTGTTAAATGTTTGCACAAAAAGTTTTGGCTTGGGTTAGAGTGGAGGGAAGAAGAAGAATGACTTAAGTACTAATCATACAAGAGATGAAGGATAAGAAACAAGACCACAAATGGAGTTCCTCTCTTGAGATCATATTGATAATCCAAGTAGCTCCCATCCTTTGGAATATGCAAGCAAAATAAGTGTAAGCTCAAGAAATCAAATTAATCAAGCAAGCTCTTAGAAGATCCCCAATGGCTCTTGTATCTTTCACTTTGGATGAACATGGCAATGGTTCTTCAATTTGGCTCAAATAGGATTCCCTAGCACAAAAGCACACACATCAAAGAGTTCCATGAAGCAAATCAAGAATGGACAAGAGTGAGTTTAGAGATTTGGTCCTTCTAATCCATCTTCAACATTAGGCATTTTTACTCCAATTTGCATAGGGAATGTCCTAGAAACTAAGTCCATTTGTCCATTTTTGCATTTGGTCCACAACAATCAAAACAAAACACCAGCACAATAATATATACACAATTATGTGCTCAAGTGAGCAAAAGGCAAATTGCATTAGCATAAACATGTGCTCAAATGAGCAAAGGAAAAAGCAAGTGAATAATATGTACAAGAATAGTAAATTGCATAAATGTAAAGAGCAAGAATTAAATGTTAATGGTTAATGGTT
This sequence comes from Lathyrus oleraceus, assembly GCF_024323335.1. NCBI lineage: Eukaryota > Viridiplantae > Streptophyta > Magnoliopsida > Fabales > Fabaceae > Lathyrus > Lathyrus oleraceus. The sequence continues at coordinate 446,444,986 of NC_066584.1, forward strand.
AGTGTTAGAGTTAGTGTTCCATAAGGCAATTTAGCGTTATGTTAAGCAATCTGAGGCCGGTCAATAATAATGTAGGCAACAACACAAGTTAGAGATTTTGATTAGTGAATCAAACTCCTACAACTTGCCATGCCAAAAAGAAGATGAGAAATGATCTTGTATTAATTTAGGTTCTTTGCATGATTAGGAAACAACCTATCCTCAATGCAAAGCCATTCACTTGACCCATGATCAAGATGAATTAGATTATAATCAAGGAAGGTTAAACCTCCATGTATCAATGCTAACCACCAATCTTTAACTCATTGATCAAAAAAGAAAAAGAAGAAGAAGAAGAAGAATATTAAAGTACATTAATGGAAATGGAATGAGATAATCAACAAGCATTGACCAAAGATAGAGAAGATCAAGGTCAAACAATAGAAAACAGAAGCAAGATGAAGATTAGAAGTCAAGAAACAAATAAAATATTTTTGGTATTTTTCAATATTAAAATAAAAATTGAATTAAAATAATAAAGAAAGGTGAAACTTCAAACTCACTTCAAATCAACTTTGAAAAGTCCAAGTGAATTATCCCATGTTCAACAAGGTCAAACAAAGTTTGACAAAAAAATTCAGCATTTTTAGAAGTCAGAAACTATTTTAAATCAATCAAAAATGCATAAAAATAACCTAATTGAATTAAAATCTCAAATAAATCTCAAATAAATTAATAAATTGATGAGAATATTTTAAATAGATCTATCATCATTTAAATAGGTTGGAAAAATATTTTTGTATTTTTTGGATATCAAAAACTATTTTAAATGAATTAAAAATAAGCAGAAAAGAGAAAATTCCTAAAAAAATATCAAATGATAAAATAAAAAATATTAAAAATCATTTTTAGAAACTAGAAATTAAAAGGAGAAAAATGAAATTGGTCTTATATTTTTTGTACCAATAATGAAGGAGATATGAATTTTTAAAAAGATATGGAATTAAAAGAAATTAAAGAAATTAAAATCAGAAATCAGAAAATAGGAAAATGCATGGGCCGTTTGATCTGAGCTCATTAATTGAGCTGGAAAATCATGAGGCTCATACATGCGCGCCTACCATGTTCTTTGGTCAACTGAAGCGCACCATGCCATTAAATAAGTCATAACGTTGGACGCATGGGATTTGATCTGGAAAACGAGATGGACGGCTCAGATCCAATCTGGAGAAGGGACGGTGACCAGTGCCACCGTCTTCTTCGGCCAACTTCCGGTCAAGCTCAAAAGTTGTAGAGAAAAATGTTAGCCAAAAGACACGATCCAGGCACCAATCGAGAGTTGGGGTGATGTACATCACCCCTGTGCCAATCAAATCCACTCCAGGTTTCTACATTGAGAGAAATCAGAGATGGAATTTTAATGGTGTTCAACTGAACTTGCTAGATTTCAAAAATTCAAAGCTCAATCGTGTTGCCTCTATGCAGAGGACTTCAGATCACACAACAACAACAAGAACTAAGCACAATACAAGCTGATTCGAAGAAAATAAAAGTTGAGGTAAACCTCTGATTTGCAGAGCTTAGGGTCACAATTCCTTGCTATGGATGCTTGCAGTTCACTCTATGGATCAAGGAGAAGGAGGCTAAGGAACTTTAAGATCTGAAAGTCAATTGAGGAAATCAAAATTCAGATCGGAAAAATGAGAGAAAAATGAGAGAGTTCCTTTGGTGTGAGGGTGAGGTTTCAATTGCACAGCATTTGGGGCGCCTTCAGGTTAGTGAAAGGAAGCTCATGGGCATTGTATTTATAGGAAAGGCATGGCTGAAGTGCATGATCACAAACTTGCATGAATGGAAATGGCCTCCATGCATGGGCCTGTACAGGCGCATGGAGGGCCCAATTCCACTTGGATTTGGCAATTGAACATCAGCAAATGCAAACTGGACGTGCAGGTTATATGGTAATGACTCATGCAATGCAAATTAAATGATTTTCCAAAATTGCATCATTACGTTCAAGTCTTCGAAAATGCTATGTCCAAACTTGAAAGACCACCTCATGAGTAATGGTTGGAAATCTTTTTACATAAGGATCATTTGTTATGTTGATCAAAACTCCATTTGAGCCTTGGAAATTGATGAAAAGTGGTCATGAAGTGTAGGGTGCAAAATATGTACATGTGAGATTTTCAAAATTGCCCAAAGTTCAAGCCCTTCTGTTTCGATGATGCAAGCTCCAAATGACAAAATCTTCTGGATTTTTGATGAAGAAGTTATGGACACTTGAGGTTGGACTTTTTTACATTTCAATGCATTTGGTCCAAAGTGACCTATAATGTTTTGCATTATCACATGTATTTCTTTTAGGATTTTAAAATTTTGCTCAATATAACATTTGAAGTAGACATACTAAACTTTCCAATGCATTTGATCCCACCTCAAAATCATGAAAAATGAAGGAGTTATTTCCTTGGGAAGTTGACCCAAAATTAGGGTTTCAATCAAAGTGACCTATAATGTCTTGGAATGGATGATGACCTTCCAAGCTTCAAATCAACTTTTGATGAACATGAACGTTGTTCATATGGTTATTAAGAACATTGTTTCTCTTGGGGTCATCGCCATTTGAGAAACACATAAAAAGTTAGGTCTCAATGTATTTCAAAATAGTCAGATGAATTGACTGATCAACTTCTCAAGTCCAAACCTCATATCTTGATGAATTGATGATTGAGGACACTCAAATAAGTTCAAATATGTATGAAATGATGAATTAAAGAACTTCCCTTGATTGTATTTGATCATGGGTTGAGGTTGCTTCATGAGCAAGGCATAGTTGATGAACAGATGAATTAGGGTTTCCTTGGGAAACAAGCCTCAAATCCCTTGATTTTCTTTGATCAAAATGATGGATTGAAATACTTGGGAGGAATATTTGATGGATGATAGCTTTGGGAACCATTGCCATGCTTTCTTTCATCTTCTCTTGGCCCTATCAATGCACATATGATCTTCTAGAAGCTTTAGACCTTGTGACTGCTCAAGCTATAAACAAAAGATGTTAGTGACATATTTTTGTGCTTTTGGTTAGTAAATAAAATGAGAAAAGCAATAATATACAATTCAAGCATGCTTGGTGATCTCAAACCAACTCACAAGGGATCCCACCCAACGGTTAGGAGCCAAGATGCTTATGATCCTTGAGGCAAGATGCAAATGCAATGTTATGATGCCATGAGGGATCTTAGGGTCAAAATTGGGGTCTTACATGTATACCACCTAGTGTGTATCTTCCTAACTCACAAGCACAAGGTAACCCATAATATGTTCTAAGAGTACAACCACATATTTGCATGTTAGTTCCAACATAATCAACTCTCAATAACTCTTCAGCAATACGTCTCAAAGCAGCTCGAGATACGGAACCGCGCAAATAACCACAAAAGGGACTTATGTGCGTGTGCTTAACTTCGTAAAAACTCTTTTGAAAAGAAGCTCTAATGTTTCCCAGTTGTAACCTCAAGTTGTTATTCATAGCTTCCTAACATTTGACCGTGTCACCTATACTGTTTCCTAACATCTGCTTTAACTTCCAATGAGCATATTCAACCCTAAAAATATTGAAAATAACACATAAAAAATACATAGAAAAAATATCAAATATAAAAATAACACATAAAAAATTATAAGACGTACCGATTAGTCAATGTGTTACCCAAATGTAGCACTCAATTAATCCGTGCTCCAACAAATCTATGCCTATGTGGAGTCAACCATGTGTCTTTCACATAATTAATAAATCCACTATAATCAACACATGCTTGCTCAAGTTGATGCAACCGTTGACCATACTCAACCTCATCACTAGCCCAAACAACTTCCATCCATAATGTGTCTATCGTCTTTTGTAGGTCATTCACCACATGTTGTTTGCATTTGGCACCAACGGTTTTGTTAATGTGAAATCTACATAGCAAATTAATCGACCTGGGAAACACAATTTCAATTGCTTTCATCAAAGCAAGATCTCTATCTATCAAAATCACTTGTGGACACATGTCTTTCTTCACAAACAACTCTTTTAGTTTCTCCAATACCTAGCAAAAATTCTCTGTCTGCTCAGACTCCATATACGCAAATGCAACAGCAAAAGTCAACTCGGTTGATGTCATGCCAACAATTTCAAACAAAGGTTGTCTATATTTGTTTGTCTTGTAGGTGCTATCCATAACTAACACAATCGGAAAAATATTCAACAACTTAACTGAATCAGGATGTGCCCAAAATATCTCTCTCACAACTTCCGAGTCATCCTTTTTTCTACTCCAATAGACATAGTCTGCATCCTCAATAAGCTTAAACAGATGTTGTATCTCACTTCTAGGACCTCTTATCTCTTTTTGTATAACACTCTTATGCTTGTATACTTGCGTAATCTGAGTGACATTCTCAGGATCTCGGTCTTGCAAGGAAAGCAATATGTGTCTAGGTGGAACATGTCTCTTTGTCAAATCAGCGACATGTTGCTTCTCATCTGTGGTCAACCTACCAATAAAGGAATGACCTTCTAATCTATCAGGTAAACCATGATTATGTAACCCACATTTTACATCAATTTTCCAACCAAATCCATCTTTCGCCGGAGTCGACCTGATTTTAAATGGGCATCCATATTTCTTGGACGCACTTTGGGTACCACTATCAGTACTCTTGTGTTTCCCACCTTTATCACAACCAAATATTAATTTGTTACTTCTCCCTCTCTTCCCTGTTTCAGTATCTGAACGACTGATAATAACAGTTACTTTATTATCGATTCCGACCTCTTTAATCCATCTGATAACCTCTTCTCGTGTACCAAATCTTTCAGTCGTTATAAACGCATCAGTAGTATCTACACATATTTGGGGAAGATTTTCCATTCCTGTAAAAAAAAAAAAAAAAAAGCAAACCGAAACACTTCTTGAAAGAGTTCCGGAACACATATTACACAAACCGGAACACTTCTTCAAAGAGTTCCGGTATGTGTAACTTTGTTTACCGGAACTCTTTCAAAAAGTCTTCCGGAACGTGACTTTTTTCTTAAAGAACCGGAACACTTTCGTGAGAACTTCCGGTTCATTGCTTTGTGTGTTTCGGAAGTCATTTGTGAAGTCTTCCGGTTTGGAAAAAATACATACCAGAAGTCTTTTTCCAGGAGTTCCGGTGCGAGGGTGAAACGTGTAATTTTTTAAAGTTTCAACTGAATGGTAAAAATGAAATGATAAATTGGTTAAAACCAGTTAAGGGTAGAATTAGAATTTTTTAAAAAGTGTAGGGGTATGAGGCTAAATGTAGGGGTACGAAGTAAAATTTTCCTTATACAATTTTGTTTTTTTTATACTTTTATTAGGTTGATGGGTCAAGATGGCCCTGAATTACTCAATACATTCATTTATCACATGCCCCTTTTCACTAATCACACCCCTAACAGAAATTAATTGATCTCTTAATTGTTTTTTCTTTACAATTTCCTTTAACATCTCTTAACACATTAATTTGTTTATAGCATAGTTAATTAGGGTCTTAATTCTAACTAGGATTAGTATTTTAGGATGGAATTAAATCCCTTAATTAGGAATAGATTATAATTAATGCATAATTAATATTACATGTTAGCACTAATTTTGACACTTCATTTCTTTTGACTTTTTCTTCATGATGTCTTAATCTAAATGTAAATAGTTTGACTTTAATTTTAGTCACTCCTTTGAAACAAAATTGCATGCTCCCCTGGGATCCATATTCATTCAAGTGATCATAAGTCCCTTGATCACTTAATTGAAATAGATCCATGTATTGGAACTACATTGGACCTCTCAAGCCAATTCAAGCTTCACATTCAAGTTTAAGACTGCACATTCAAGACACTGGACATCTAAACTTGATCACGCCTGAGCTTCACACTTCAAGCATAACAAAAGGACTTTTCTATTCCTGCTGACACTTGTCAGTTATGGTGCGAATTGCACGCCACAAGCCTTAAGTGGTAGAGATGGAATAAAATGGAGCATTCATATCCTTATTCTGAATATCTCTGGGTACGGGACGCATGACTCAATTGCTCAAACTATTCACCTTTATTCATATACGTTAGGGAAATTCAAATCAAATGACTTTCAAGTCTTCTTCCCAACAGACAACACTTCAACAATCAACATCAACAATACTTGTCTTTTTAGACCAAACATAACTCTCTTTAACATTCATACATTCTTTGGGTTAATCATGTCATGGTTAAACAACCATCTTTGGACCAAACTACTTTTCATGCATTGCCTTGTGGAGCTTCGTGTTTTGGCAACTTTCATTCATTTCCCTGTGGAGCTCCGTGCTCTGGAAACCTTCATGCATTATCCTATGGAGCTTCGTGCTCTGGAAACCTTCATGCATTATCTATTAATTAGTGAAGTTATTTTAGTTTGTCATAAGATAATTTAGCGTTATGTTAAGCAATCGTAAGTGGACTAATGTAGTAGTCACACCTATCTGAGGCTGGTCAATAAAACTATAGGCAAATAAACACAAGTTAGAGATCATGACTAGTAAGCCAAGCTCTTAAAACTTGCCATGCCAAGAGAAAAGAGGAAAGACCTTATATGGACTTTAGGTTTTTTGCTTGACCAAGAAGCAACATATCTTGGACACAAAGCAACTCACTTGATCTTGGATCAAGTTGAGTTTGATTTGGATCAAAGAAGGTTAAACCTCTCATTTGTCAAGACCAACCATTAGACATTAACTCATTGGCCAAAATAAAAAGAAAGAGATGAAGATGAAATGAATGAAAAGAGAAATCAAATATCAAACACAATTGGTCAAAAGTGAATCAAATCATCATCAACCAATGCCAAACAGAAGAGAAATGAAGATCACAAGTCAACAAGTCAAACATATTTTTTTGGTATTTTTGAATTACAAATAAATGCAAAAATAAAATGGACAAAATATGGTCAAACCTCAAATTCAATTCAAATCAACTTCAACAAGTCCAATTAAATTCTCATAGGTCTAACATGGTCAAACAAACTTTGACAAATTTTCTCAATAATTTTTGAAATCAGAAACTATTTAAAAACAATTAAACGCAATGAAAAAATAACACAAATGAATTAAAATCTCAAATAAATCTCAAATCAATTAAGAAACTGATGACACTATTTGTCATTGACTTATCATGATCCATATGTGTTAAGAAAATATTTTTGGATTTTTCAAATATCAGAAAGTAATTAAAAATGAATTAAAATTATTAAAAACCAAATAATTCACAAAAAATATTAAATGAAGTCACAAAAATATTTAAAAATCAAAATATGAAACTAGATTTTTCAAGAAATTTTTTGGCATTGGTCTCACATTTTTGTGACTTCAAATAAAATATTTATGAATTTTTGAAAATAAAAGGAATTAAATGAAATTAAAACAAAAATAAGAAAATCAGGAAAATCCAGCGCCCTCTGATCATCTCATTAATTGACGTGGCAATGATCATGTGGCTCAGAGGCGCGGATCCACGAAAGACCAAAGTCAAGCGCGCTACATATGGATTTAAAATAAGTCATAACATTGGAAGGCCACAATTAGAACGTTTCATCATGATCCAATGAACTGAAGGCTTCCACGTGGGGATGGTGGTGGAAACCACCATCTTCTCCGGCGATCTAACCAGATCCGGCCACCACGCGCAGGAAATCAAATGTTAATGAAAATGAAAAAGGAAGGTATCAAAATGAAGCTGAGGTGATGCACATCACCCCTGTAACCATGGATCCTCCTCAAAGTTCATATTTAGAGAGAAACATGAGCTTGAAGATCATGGTGCATGAAGTGAAATGGCATGATTTGCAAAATTGAGACCCCCATTGGCCTGCCTCAAGCATGAGGACTTCAAAAAACAACACAAACCAAAGGAATTCACATCATATTGCAAGATCTAAATTAAGAAAAATTGAGGTTCTACCTCTGAAATGCAGCTTCAAACATCACAAATTGTCCAAGCTCTTGATCCAATCTTGCTCTGGAAGTGTGATGGTGATGCAAGGTTAAGGAATTGAGATGTGAAGATCAACTAATGATGTTGAAATTCAAGCTTGAAATTGAAAATGAAAACTGAAAATTCCTTTAATGAGGGTTAGGTTTTCAATTCAGCAGCACTTCAGATCTCCTTGTGGTTACCATTTGAATGAGGATGGGCTTCTATTTATAGCTGGAATGGATGCAAGGCAATGCTTGACTCGTGTGCATGAAATTTGGATCCTTCATGCATGAGCCTGTACAGGCGCACGTGAGGCCCAAGAATGAATGCAAATCCATGCTGAACTCAAATGTAATTGAATTGGACGGGCACAAGGCTTGGCATTTTCTTGCACATGAAGTTATAATGTGAAATGCAAAAATGGACATAAACATTAAGCTCTTCGAAACTCACTCATGGAAAGTCCAAAAAATTAATGTGAATAATGGTTGGAAAGCCCTTGAAATAAGGAACAAAAGTCATGTTGGGCAAAAGTTCATTTAGAGTTTGGAAGTTTATGAACACTGGCTGTGAAGGTTTGGGTACAAAACATGTCTAGGTCACCTTTGAAATTTTTTACCAAAAGTAAGCAACTTCAAACCCTTATGCTTCAATGATGCAAGCCTCAAATGGAAACACCTACAACATAAAAGTTGTAGATATTTTCAATATGATCAATTTAGAATTAAATTTTGCATCATTTGGATTTTTTATGAGAAAGTTATGGCGACTTGAATTTGGGAATTTTTTAAATTCAATGACTTAGGTCCAAAGTGACCTATAATGTTTTGTATTATCCCATGTGTTTATTTTAGGATTATGAAATTTTATCCAACATAAAATTTTAATTATACATCTTCAGCTTTCCAATTAATTTGGTCTCACCTCAAAATCATAAAAATTAAGGAAGTTAGCTCCTTGGGAAATTGACCCAAAATTAGGGTTTCAATCAAAATAACCTATAATGTTTTGCAATGAATGATGACCTTCCAAGTTTCAAATGGATTTTTGATGAACATGAAAGTTGTTCATATGATTCTTAAGAACATTTTGTATCTTTGGGTCATCTTCACTTGACAAACACATCACACGTTGCGTCTCAGTGATCCTCAGTTTAGTCAGATGACTTGACAGGTCAACTTCTCAAGGCCAAACTTCAAATCTTGATGAATGAATGATTGAGGATCCTCACATAGGCTCATATATGCATAAAATAATGAATTAAAGAACTTTCCTTGATTAAATTTGATCATAGGTTGAGGTTGCTTCATGAACAAGGCACAGTCAAAGCACAGTTGAATTAGGGTTTCCTTGGGAAACAATCCTCAAGCCCTTTGAGTTATCTTGATGAAAATGGCAAATTGAGATACTTGGGATACATATATGATGATTAGGAGCTTTGTGGGCCATTGTCATGCTTTTTCTCATCTTCATCTAGCCACTTCATTGAGCTTAGGAGCCTCCTAGGAGCATGGGAGCACATGATCACTTGAGCTTCAAAAAAAAGAGTTAGTGACATATTTTTGTGCTTTTGGTTAGTAAACAAATAAGAAAAGAAATAATATACAATACAAGCATGCTTGGTGGTCTCAAACCACTCACACAAGTCCCGCCCATAGGGTTAGGGAGCCACACATGCTATGATCCTTGAGGCAATACATTGAGCAAATGATATAATTCCATGAGGGATCTTAGGGTAAAAATTAGGGTCTTACACTTGGCTTCAAAGGTTTATATTGGAAAGAGTAATGCCTAAACACGACTACTCGTGTGACATTATTGATTCCAACAAGACCTCCACCAAGTGAATGGGCTTGCAAGTTAACTTGCTAAGGAATAACTCCACACAAGTCAACAAGACTATGCCATTCTCCTATCATAAGTGCACTCGAGTTCGGGTATAGAACTCATCTCACAAGAAACCACCAAGCATACAAGCAATTAATATATCAAGCAATTCATACGTTACAAACAATACAATCATCCCAAATTTGCACAAAAATATGTCACCAAATAAATATAATCGTACAACACACATAAGCAAAAAGTAGGCTAAACCCACTAAGAAGAAATGTTATTCCCAGCAGAGTTGCCACTTTTCTGTAGCGGGGTTTTCGTTACCGTTAGGTTTATTGACTAAACCAAAAGTAAACATATAATTCGAGTCACCACCACACTTTTTTTGTCCAAAGGAAAGGCTAAAAAGAGAACAAAAGCCAAGTAAGAAGTTTTATTAAATCAAAAACTAATAAAAATTTCAGAGATCTGGGTAAGGGGTTTGGTTATGAAATGAGAAGGTTTTACGCACCCAAAACATTCTTAGTACTCTAAGAGAACCCTTTCTGCAAATGTGTGTTATAAGTTGGTATTTGTGAAAATATGTGCAAAAGATTAGAGGGATGAGAAGAGAATAAATTATATTTACAAATTTGATGTTTGAATGGATAAACCCATTGCCTACGTACCATCACAAAGGTAGGATCAAAACCTCGTAGTTCGGGGTAAAAATCTCAAATATTGGTGAATTGATTTGATCAAAAGCCTTAAGGTCTTTTGTTATCAAAGAGAGAAAACTCAACCTAAACCAACAATCCACCATGTGAGGAAGGCTTCAACATACTAGTGAGGGGTTAACCTTATAATAAGTATGAAAGACTTATAATCCAATCACTAAGGATAAGGTGAGATTCACATCAACCACTATGATAACTCAAACCTATGACTAATGTTTATGAAAAAGGTTTAAACAAAGGTGGCCATTCGAACCACAAAAAACAACTTGAAGTGAGTTATATTTATAAGTTAATTTATTTAAAAAATGAAGTCAAAGTTGGATTAAGATTCATTCATAATGAGTATTAATGAAAAGGTTTTGAAAAGTCAAAGGCATAAGGCCTAGGTTTCTAGTTTGAAAGCAATGTCAAAGTGTGAAAGAAAAGAGTTTGGCTTGGGTTGGAGTGAGGAAAAGAAGAAGAGGGCTAGTCCTAAAGCATACAAATATAAGAGAGAAGATAAAACCCTTGGAGTTCCTTTTCTTGAAATCATAAAGATGATTCAAGATGCTCCTTTCCTTTGGACTTAGCAAACAATCAAGCAATCAAACAATTTAGATTCAAGCTCCTAGGATCTCCATTTGGCTTGTCTCTCTTAACTTGGCTAATCATGACAATGGTCCTTTTTCTATCTCAAGATGGAATCCCTATCACACAAGAGCAAACATCAAAAAGTTCACAACATAATAAGAGGAATGGACAAAGAATAAGTTTTGGAAAGGAAGTCCTTTGAAGTCAACTTTGAAATTTAGCATTCTAAAGGCATGAGGCCTAGTTGCTCTTCAAAAAGTTTAGGACTCTAAAGGCATGAGGCTTAGTTGCTCTTGAACTCCTTTAAGCATAGGTAAGTCCTAATTCTAAGTCCTTTCTCCTTTTTGCATTGGGTTCACACAAAACAAAGACAAAATAATCACAAGACAACAATATATTTATATACAATAATGAGCTCAAATGAGCAAAAGAAAAATGACATAAACATAAAGTATGTGCTCAAATGAGCAAAATGAATAAATGAGCAAGAAATAAATGACATTAAATTAAAGGGCAAGAAATTAAATGCTCAAATTAAAGTTAGTAATTAGTATGGTTATGTTAGTTTGTTATAAGACAATGTAGCGCTATGTTAAGGAATCGTAAGTGGACTAATGTAGTAGTCACACCTATCTGAGGTCGGTCAATAAAAATATAGGCAAATAAACACAAGTTAGACATCATGACTATTAAGCCAAGCTCCAAAAACTTGCCATGCCAAAACAAAAGGGAAGAAGCCTTGTATGGACTTTAGGTTTTTTGCTTGACCAAGAAGCAAACTATCTAGGACACAAAACAACTCACTTGATCTTGGATCAAGTTGAGTTTGGTTTGGATCAAAGAAGATTAAACCTCTCATTTGTCAAGACCAACCATAAGACATTAACTCATTGGCCAAGATAAAAAGAAAGGGATGAATATGAAATGGATGGAAAGAGAATTCAAGTATCATACTCAATTGGTCAAAAGTGAACCAAATCATCATCAATCAATGCTAAACAGAAGAGAAATGAAGGTTACAAGTCAACAAGTCAACCATAATTTTTTGGTATTTTTTTGAATAAAAAATAAATGCAAAATAAAATGAACAAAATATGGCCAAACCTCAAATTTAATTCAAATCAACTTCAACAAGTCCAATTAAATTCTCATAGGTCCAACATGGTCAAACAAAGTTTGACAAATTTTCTCAACAATTTTTGAAATTAGAAACTATTTAAAAACAATGAAAAAAGCAATGAAAAATAACACAATATGAATTAAAATCTCAAATAAATCTCAAATCAAATAAGAAATTGATGAGACTATTTTTCATTGACCTATCATGATCCATATGTGTTAGGAAAATATTTTTGGATTTTTCAAATATCAAAAAGCATTTTAAAATGAATTAAAACTACTAAAAACCAAATAATTCACAAAAAATATTAAATGAAGTCACAAAAATAATTAAAATCAAAATATGAAACTAGATTTTTCAAGAAATTTTTTGGCATTGGTCTCATATTTTTGTGACTTCAAATAAAATATTTATGAATTTTTGAAAATTAAAAGAATTTACTGAAATTAAAAGAAAATAAGGAAAATAGAAAAATCTAGCGCCATCAGATCATTTCATTAATTGACGTGGCAATGATCACATGGCTCTAAAGCGCGGATACACGGTGATCTCAAGTCAAGCGCGCTACACCTTGCATTAAAACAATTCAACTCATGGAATGGCTAAGATTAAAACGTTTTAGCATGATCCAAAGGCTGGGAGGCTACCACGTGGGGATGGTAGTGGAAACCACCATCTTCTCCGGCGATCCAACAAGATCCGGCCACCACGCGCAGGAAATTAAATAGCAATAAAAAAAGGACATCAAAATGAAGCTAAGGTGATGTACATCACCCCTGTAACCATGGATCATCCTCACAGTTCCTATTTAGAGAGAAACGTGAGCTTGAAGATCATGGTGCATGAACTGAAATGGCACGATTTACAAAATTAAGACCACCACTGGCCTGCCTCAAGCATGAGGACTTCAGAAAACAGCAAAAACCAAAGGAATTCACATTGTATTGCAAGATCTAAATCAAAAAAGTTTGAGGTTCTACCTCTGAAATGAAGCTTTAAACAGCATGAATTCTTCAAGCTCTTGATCTACTTTTTCTCTAGAAGTGTGATGGTGATGCTAGGTTAAGGAATTGAGCTTTAAAAATCAACTAATGATGTTGAATTTCAAGCTTGAAAAAGAGAAAGAAAACTGAAAATTCCTTTGGTGAGGGTTGGGGTTTCAATTCAGCAGCAATTTAGATCTCCACTTGGTTTCCATTTGAATGAGAATGCACACTTATTTATAGTTGAAATGTGATGAGAAGCATGGTTCCCTCGTGTGCATGAAATTTGAATCCTCCTTGCATGGGCACATACAGGCGCATGTAAGACCCAATGATGTGTGATAAGCCATGCTGAACTCAAATGGAATTGAATTGGACGTGCAATTGGATTGGCATTTTCTTGCACATGAAGTTATAACATGAAATGCAAAAATGGACCTAAATAGAAAGCTCTTCGAAACTCACACATGGAAAGTCCAAAAGATTAATGTGAGTAATGGTTAGAAATCCCTTGAAATAAAGAACAAAAGTCATGTTGGGAAAAATTCATTTGGCAATTGGAAATTTATGAAAACTGGTTGTGAAGGTTTGGGTACAAAACATGTCTAGGTCACCCTTTGAAAATTTTCAATGAAAGCAAACCTCTTTAAGCCCTTCGGTTTCAATGATGCAAGCCTCAAATGGAAGAACCTCCAACAACAAAGTTGTAGTTTCAAAATGATCAATTTAGACTCAAATTTTGCATCATTTGGATTTTTCATAAAGAAGTTATGGGCACTTGAAGTTGGACATTTTTCAAATTCAATGACTTAGGTCCAAAGTGACCTATAATGTTTTGTATTATCACATGTATTTATTTTAGGATTATGAAATTTTGTCCAACATAACATTTGAATTATACATCTTAAGCTTTCCAATGCATTTGGTCTCACCTCAAAATCATAAAAAATAAGGAAGTTAGGTCCTTGGGAAGTTGACCCAAAATTAGGGTTTCAGTCAAAATGACCTATAATGTTTTGAAATGAATGATGACCTTCCAAGTTTCAAATGGATTTTTGATAAACATGAAAGTTATTCATATGGTTCTTAAGAAATATTTTTCTCTTGGGGTCATCGTCATTTGACAACCACATCAAAAGTTGTATCTCAGTGATCCTCAATTTAGTCAGATGACTTGACTGGTCAACTTCTCAAGGCCAAACTTCTAATCTTGATGAATGAATGATTGAGGATCCTCAAATAGGCTCATATATGCATAAAATAATGAATTAAAGAACTTCCCTTGATTGCATTTGATCATAGGTTGAGGTTGCTTCATGAGCAAGGCACAGTTGAATTAGGGTTTCCTTGGGAAACAATCCCCAAGCCTTTTGGGTTATCTTGATCAAATTGGCAAATTGAGATACTTGAGAGACATATATGGTGGCTAGGAGATTTGTGGACCATTTTCATGCTTTCTCTCACCTTCATCTAACCATTTCTTTGAGCTTAAGAGCCTCCTAGGAGCAAGGGAGCACATGATCACTTGAGCTTCAAAACAAAAAGAGTTTGTGACATATTTTTATACTTTTGGTTAGTAATCAAAATAATAAAAGCAATAGTATACAATATAAGCATGCTTGGTGATCTCAAACCACTCACACAAGTCCCAACCCTAGAGTTAAGGAGCCAAACATGTTATGATCCTTGAGGCAATATAATGAGCAATGATATGATGCCATGAGGGATCTTAGGATCAAAATTAGGGTCTTACATTACCTTTTTCAAGTTCCCCTTGTCTTTTGCATGGATAGATTCATTTGTTTACACTTATTTCTTATACGTACCCCTTGCCTTTTTCATGAGGAGATTCTTTGGTTTACTTCTTTTTGGTTATTCTTTCTAGGTATCCTCTACCTTTTGCATAAGAAAGTATATTTCTACCTTTGCTTACCCTTTTTAACTAGTCTCTGCCTTTTGTAAAAAAATAATGCATGTCTCCTTTTGCTTTCCTTTTACAAGTCTCTTATGCCTTTTGGAGAGGAAAAATTACTTCATCCTATGCTTTAATTTTGAAAGCCTTTTTCGCCCTTTGCATGAGAAAAGGCCTTCATTTCCTTTTGTGTGAGGGATTGCATTTACTATTCACTTCCCTTTTGCAAGTCCTCCTAGCCTTTTGCTAAGGAATTCTCATTTCCTTTTGCTTGAGAAATCACATTCACTTTCATCCTTATTCTTATCCTCTTGCTAAGGGATTCTCATTGCCTTTTGTGTGATAAACCACACTCACTTTCATCCTTATTATCATCCTTTTTCTAAGGGATTCTCATTGCTTTTTGCATGAAAATCACATTCATTTTCATCCTTATTCTTAGCCTTTTGCTAAGGAATTTTCATTGCCTTTTGCGTGAGAAATCAAATTCACTTTCATCACTATTCTTAGCCTTTTGCTAAGGGGTTCTCATTGCCTCTTACGTGAGAAATTACATTCACTTTCATCCATATTTTTAGCCTTTTTCTAAGGGATTCTCATTGATATTTTCTTGATAAATCACATTCACTTTCATCCTTATTATCATCCTTTTGCTAAGGGGTTCTCATTTCCTTTCGCGTGAGAAATCACATTCACTTCTATCCTTATTCTTAGCCTTTTGCTAAGGGGTTATCATTGCCTTTTGTGTGAGAAATCACATTCACTTTCATCCTTTTTCTTATCCGTTTTCTAAGGGATTCTCATTGTCTTTTGCGTGATAAATCACATTCACTTTCATCCTTATTCTTAGCATTTTGCTAAGGGGTTCTCATTTCCTTTTACGTGAGAAATCACATTCAATTTCATCCTTATTCTTAGTATTTTGCTAAGGGATTATCATTGTCTTTTACATGAGAAATCAAATCTACTTTCATCATTCTTCTTAGTCTTTTGCTAAGGAGTTCTCATTGCCTTTTGCATGAGGATGTTTCATACTCCTTTACTTTCCTTTTGCAAGTCTTCTTAACCTTTTGTGGCGGTAAATCCCGCCATTCCCTTACAAAGTCTCACTTGGCTTTTACAAGACGTCTCTGCCTTTTGCATGAGAAAACCTCAAAATTTGAAAATAACCTATATAACCTCAATTACTTGCCTCTTTTAAGTAAACAATCGATCTTCTTACCTTTGTGGAACCCTACGAGAATATCACAACTACTAATACCTGCCAAAACTTATTGGTGGATGCAAAACAAAAAAACCTAAACACTTATACTTGTATCTTCTCTTCAGAGTGAAATTTTTTAAATCTTTGTATTTAATCATTCTTTGTCTAGAATGGATGAAAGCCATTGCTACTCATACCTTCGGGTTTAAGATGATTAAATATGGGAAGTTGTCATACCCCAAATTTTCCCTACCCCTCATTCATTTTATCTTGCTCATAGCTTTTAATTCATCTGCATACATATACCCCAATCATCCATTTTAGTTAAGGTCATTCATTCATTTACATCTACGTGTAACATTAATAGGTCTAAGAGTTTATGATGTTTGGATCTCAACTAATTAAAGTGGATTGTCTCAATATATGAGATATTACTTCATGATCATAAGGTTTTCTTAAAGAAAGACTTTATTATGTGGACCATTCTAAATATAGGGCAGTCAAATAAATCCTTATGGATTAGGGCTTTGCTTTTAGAATAATTTAATTTGGATTATTGGTCATCATATGAAACCTTAGAATTGGAAGAAAGAAGAGCTACAAGGAATTTGAATCACAAGTTGAATTTTGGTCAAAGTCAACCATGGAAGGTGGACTTTGTTGACAAAGTCACTTTGACTTTCACATTCCACTACTACTTTCATTTGAATACATTACATTTGGCCATTGATTAAAGGATGGACTATTGGAAGTTCAAATTCAAAATTCAAATTCACAAAATGGAGGGAAACATATTTTATTACTTGAAAAGAAAGTTAAAAAATCAACTACCATTTACAAAAGTCAAGATCCATTTCAAATTCAAGATCACGTTGCAAAAATGGAGAGTACATTAAAAAATATGCATCTTAGTCACAATTGAATTTTTGGTCAACTGTTAACTTTTGGTCAAACAGTTGACAAACGTTGACTTTCTACCCTATACCTATTTCTCCTATAGTCTCCAAGTTTTATTCATCTTCATCTTTCATCTTTTGACCATGTGCCTAAATGTGTATTTCATGCCTAAAATCATGGTGGGCCTTGTACCTTGGCATGAAAAACCACCAAACTTTATGTCAGACTAGCTACCAGACAGTCACACCAGCCATCCAATGCCTGCAATACTTGCACCAGACAAACACTTGTTACCAAACAACATCAGTATCATAGTGTAAAATAGATGCTTACTAAGTGCACTCATATGGACATGTTCATACTATGCAACTCAAAAGATCATAACATACCGGACATACAATTTAATAAGGAAATGCATTCTTCATGCCAAGCATTCTAAAACAATAATTTAAACCACATACATTATCACACATGCATGAACCAAATACACCTCAAGTTAAGATAACATAATACAATGCATTCACCATTCAAGCCATACAAAAACCCGTAACAGATCCATATCATAACAAACCATACAACATACACAATGCAACACTCATGACAGTTCACATTTCAAGACACCCTAAACCACATCACAATTCCAATCAAGAAAACCAGGAGCAATGCAAGTCAGAACAACACATTATGCATTCATTCACACTATCCACTTAAATTCAAACTATTCAATCATACTCATATTCCATACCAAGTGACATTCAAACTTAGGACATTTTTTGTACCTAAAAATCTAATGACAATACATTTCATAATTTGATGCAAGTTTTAAGCAAAGCATACATGTCATGTACATCAGGATTCAAAATTTAATGTAGTACAACAATGCAGTTCAAAATAAGGCAAGTGAAACCAGTTCAGCTCATGCTAAGTCACCCTAATTGTAGCAATCAAAAAGAAAATATAGATCCATGTTTGCATCTAGCATTATCCATCATCATAAAATCATTCACATATATAGCAACCATGACATAAAGGCCATACATGCATTGCCTTAATTGTTACCTCACACCGTCGTAACTAACCTCCAGCTTAACATCTAATTGACCCTTAACTATAACAAATTTTTAACCTAAACAACCAACCATTAACTAACTTCAAACAAAATTCAAATTACATGCCCTAACATTTTCC